>NC_135375.1:78529673-78867173 GCF_049243985.1 Paroedura picta | reverse complement strand
CATGAATGAAGACCTTCCACTGGCGAACCTTCCATTATGAATATTAATTTCATTCCTGGATTGCTTTGTCTGTCCGTGTATTTTTGCTCCGTTCATTCCTTCCTTGATTGCCTTTGCTTGTTTGTCTGGATAATTATTATGCTTACTGCATGGGCTGTTTTTTTCACAATTAGTACAGTGCAGAGACAATGGGCACTTTATTCAGGGCTGGTGGGTATGAGGAGCACCAGTGGACAGCCCGTCCCAGCGCTTGGACAGAAGGCAGCTCCCTGATCTAAGGGTCTTCATATGCTTCGCCACTTTGCAAGGACTTTATTCTGCTTTTATTATTCTCCCCCCCCCCCCAAAAGGTGGATTTTGCTATGTGCCTTCTGAGGAGATCACATACTAAGGGAGTATTTTAATTTAAAAGACATTTGTTTCACATTGTTTGCTTTCTTTTTGCTGTGCATTTTTAAGAGAGGGAGGAAAATCTCAACTTGTTGAGCATTCGTATGCTGAGTGATCACATTAATTTAGATACACAGAAAAAGGGAGTGATTCAAAGTGGTTTTGTGAGTGTATGTTTTTAATTTGGCATTAGTACTTGTGTGATAACAGATTGCTGTTTAGCGCTTTAATCAGAATTTAGTGCTTGGTGTGTATGTGTGTGTGTGTGCTTGTTATTTAAATGAGCTATTCAAGTAGTTCAGCACAGCACAGAAGGGCATTGTAAAATGTATGTTGTGACAGATTTAATTAAATTTACTGAATGCTCACAGATTTTTTTTAAAAAGTAATATGCCTGTGTTTTAAGCAAGGTTTCTTTAAGGACAGCTTTCCAGTAAGCTGGCATTGCTAAAAGAAAATCAATACTTTCACTCACCAGTATTTTATTAGGAACCATAATCTGTAAAACACAGGTAATTGTATTATCATTGGCTGTTGTATAAAAGTGCTACTGATTGCTAACGTGTGTGTCTTTTCTCAGTCATTATTTATATTAAAGTGAAAAGTGATAACAGGTAATGTTAATTTCAGTTTATATTTTAGTCCTATTCTGTATTTGCTCTAGAATCAGTGAGAAAACTCAAGTTGGTCTTTCTTGTCTGGTAGCAGTTATTAATATTAAACACTTTGGATCATAAGTTATCTTCATAAAGACTTTTCAGAAATATAAATAAATTGTAGTATTTTCTGTGGTGCGTTTACTTGCACGCTTTATGATATTCTATTGTGAACTATTATATGCTGTTATATGTGGGCTTCAGAACTTACAGATTGTATGAAGTAAGTACTGTTCAAATAGTTAGGACTTACTACTGATTGATTAGAACCCCTTGTAAATACATTTCATTTCACTTGAGTAGGATTTCTTTCAAAATAAACAAATAAATTGCACTGGGGAGATATCTGCTGCTCATTTATGTTAGTGTTGTTGCATTGAATGTAATGGGAGTTAAATTGAATTGCCCTATTAAGAAAAATGATTGAAAACTGGAATAACAATAGACATTTTACTTTAAAGAAAAGGTCATTAGCACCATTTTCCCATTTAAACATTGTCTGGGCAGTTAATTTTAAGCAGTTTAAAGATAATGATTTCATGACTGTGAACTATTTTGAAAAGATAACAGATTACTAATTAACTTTTCCCACTTTTCTGTCTGATAATGTAGTGTTGCCAATTAATATTTTCTTTTTATTACTATTTGCCCAAATAGTTTAATTAGCACCATTTGTTCCTCAATGTAATTTAATAAGGAGCAACTAGTGGGAGAAACCCACCTAGTATATCCTTTTCCCTTTTACTTAACACCCTAGACATCAAGGTGAGGGGCAGTATATAAATTGAATCAATAAATAAATTGACAGTTTTTTTACAATAGAATATTTTTGAGACAGCAGTACGGAAGTAAGTCGAAAGAAAAGTAAACTTTGAATAAACTCAAAACAGACCTCTCTTTTAGCTATGTATTCTGGGAAATAATCTATTAAAATTGATTTACTACTTGACATCCAGACAGAATTGTATAATCCTGCTGCATAAATCTTATGTATATGATTTACATCTATGAATGTCATTGCCTGTTATTGGCATTCAGTTTGGTCAACCAGAAGCTGCACCATATACAGCTTCTGTATTTATGGATGTTCTGGCTCAAATAAATAGTGAAGGGTTTTATACTCAAAGTTTGTAATTTGGTATATCATATATTCTAATTCTAAAGAGAGTCAAATATGAGGATACTTGTCTCTAAAGACTGGACTTGTAAACAGAGAAAACAAATATTTCTACAATCCTAAAAATCATACCAGGTTTACCAGAAAATCTGAAATCTTAAAACAAACAAACAAAAAACAACAACAACAACACAAACACATTAGAGGTTAAAACCCCCAGTGATAAAAGAAGTGCCTGTAGCTTTAAGAAAAAGATTCCCTCAGTTGCTAGCCATCCACAACAGGATGAACTGCTGCCAGTAAAAGGCAGGATGGAGGACCTTTTCTAGGGATATTTTGGGCTTTGAGGGAGGACTGATTGGGGCCACTCTGGCAGTTGTTTGGCCTGTGATGTGCCCCTTGACCCATGTCCCTAGTGGCTGGTGAAAGCCGACATTTAGGAGATCTGCATCCCTCTCTGGGAGATTATCAACTTGCCCCTGGCCTCACGAACTTTTCCAGAGAGTTTGAAGGAAGCCGTGGTCAGGCTTCTTTAAAAAAACAACAACACAGCTGTGGATTCATCTGACCCAGCCAACCACCGCCCAGTTTTACATTTACCATTTCTGGGTAAAATAGTTGAGTGCATGGTCATAGAGCAGTTACAGAGTTTCCTGGAAGACATCAGCTCTTGATCCATTCCAGTCTAGTTTCCCACCTGGTCATGGGATAGAGATGGATCTGGTTGCCTTACAGACTGTCTTCATAGACAACTGGATCTGGGTGGGCCAGTGCTGCTGTTACTGTTAGAGCTAATGGCAGCATTCAACATTGTAGATCATGGGCCTACGTGGGGATTCAGGGTGCCACTACGTGGGGATTCAGGGTGCCACTCTTCAGTGGCTGCAATCTTTCCTCCATGGTTTTGGACAGAGGGTGGTACTATGAGAGAACCTCCAAGCAGCTTGCCCTAATACATGAAGGTCTGCAGGGAGCTATTCTCTCTCTTATTTTATTTAACATCTACATATGCCAAGTTAGTCAAGAGTTTTGGGCTGATAACACCCAGCTTCATCTGTTAAGAAGAAGAAGAAGAAGAAGAAGAAGAGTTGGTTCTTATATGCCGCTTTT
Organism: Paroedura picta; assembly: GCF_049243985.1. Taxonomy (NCBI): domain Eukaryota; kingdom Metazoa; phylum Chordata; class Lepidosauria; order Squamata; family Gekkonidae; genus Paroedura; species Paroedura picta. The sequence continues at coordinate 78,863,900 of NC_135375.1, read as the reverse complement.
CCCTACCCGAAGGAGGCTCAAAGCGGCTTACAGTCGCCTTCCCTTTCCTCTCCCCACAACAGACCCCCTGTGAGGTGGGTGAGGCTGAGAGAGCGCTAATATCACTGCCCGGTCAGAACAGTTTCATCAGTGCCGTGGCGAGCCCAAGGTCACCCAGCCGGTTGCATGTGGGGGAGCGCAGAATCGAACCTGGCATGCCAGATTAGAAGTCCGCACTCCTAACCACTACACCAAACTGGCTAATAGATGGCCATGCCTCAGATTCTTTGACCATGTGTTTGGAGGCCATGGTAGATTGGCTGCAGGTGAGTCAGTGCACTCCCAGGTCTTGATGGAGTCCAATTAACAATTTTGGCAACCATCAAGAGCCTGACTGTGATCCTCAAGCTCAGACAACCAAAATCATTGACAGATTTCTGTATCTCTCCCTATTCAAACATCATGATAAATCTTCTTGACTGTCTGAGTCTGAGTTTTTATTTGCTTTACTTTGTTTTATGGTCTAGTTTTATTGTTTTAACTATGCCGAAAAAGGTTTTCAATTTGAATTTGAGTGTGATCCTTTTCATCAAAGGCCCAGGGTCACAAATGTTGCATGCCTAGCATTTTGTCATCTTTGCCAGGTTTGAGAACTAAAACTTTACCTCTAGGCAGCCGACATAGCCATGGTGATCCATGAAATGGTCACCTCCAGGATAGACTACTGTAACTCATTCTATTCAGGGCTGGTTTTGAAACTGCTCCAGAAACTTCAGCTGGTCCAAAACGCATCAGGACTAGGGTTGTGCGATTCGGCCGCTTTGTCGGCCGTTCCCTCCGGGCGCAGCCAGTGCCGCGGGGTGTGTGTGTGTGCCGGCAGCGGCGTGACAGCGGGCACAACCACGCAGGCGCAGAATTCCGCACCTGCGTGGTTGCGCCCACTGTCACGCCGCTGCCGGCACCCCCCCGCGCGGCGCGGCGCTGGCTGCGCCCAGAGGGAACGGCCGACAAAGTGGCTGAATCACACAACCCTAATCAGGACCTAACTGGGACCAAGTGGAGAACACATCGTATAACAGGTGCTCTCCCAGGTGCATTGGCTCCATATTGGAAACTGAATTTGGTTAAACATTCTGGTTATCACCTTTAAAGGTCTAAATGGTCTGGGACCAATGTACCTATGTGCGTCTTCTACTATGTCCTCTCAAAACCATTAAGATCTAACAACCAAAATCTGCTTAGCGTCCTCAGGGCCTTTCAAACCTGGCATTTCATTGAGTCTAGCGACAATGTCTGTTGGGCCCTGAACACCCTCCCATTTAGATAGGCCTACTCTATAAAGTTGCGGACGTAATGTTCACCATGAGAAAGGTTTGCTGTTGCCAGTGTTATGGCTATTATTCTGTTGATATATCATTGTTTATGTATAATTCTGAACTCATATTGTACTGTTACACAATTTATGTTCCCTGTAAACTGCTCTGAGCTGCAAGGGAGAGTGGCATATAAATGCAGGGGAAATAATAAACACAAAAAAACATACATACATACATACATACATACATACATACATACATACATACATACATACATACATACATACATACATACATACATACATACATACATACATACATACATACATACATACATACATACATACTGCTGGCTTCCTTGCCCGAAGCAAATTGCATTGAAGATTGCATTTCTGTCTACCTTTCTCCATTTCCCAGAATAGGAGACAGATCAAGCAGACTAGTATTATTTATTGTTTAAATAATGATAAATTGAATGGATTTTAAAATTTTAAACTTTGTTTACATTATGCAGTATAACTGTATTGTATTTTTAACTTGTGGGAGCCACCCTGAACCTTTGGGGAAGGGTAGGATATAAATACATTAAAAAAAAACCAATTTACTACCCAACTTGCATGCTTCAACCACGCCTGACTGTTCAACACAGTCTTCACACAAATGCCAGTGTGGTGTAGTGGTTAGAATTTCAGACTAGGACCTTGAATTCTTATTCTGCTGCAGAAACTCAGTGGGTGACCTTGGCCCAGTTCCATATTTTCAGCCTAACTTACCCCACAGATGGATGGCTGGATGGCCATTGAGAGCACCTGGAAGCCTCCTGTGAGCTGATGGTCTGCTCCCACACCTGGGCCAGTCATGCCCTCTGCCAGGACTGAGTCCAACCCCCCAAGCTCTGTGCAAGGTGGAAAAAGCAGCATCCAACCAGCCTGAGATGAGGCAGGGGAACAGAATCTGCTCTTCCGGGCCCTGCACAAGGTGAAGGATGTGATGATGCCTGGCTCAGCCTGTTCAAGGCAAGGAAGACAGAAACACCAGTTAACCACCACAGAAACACCAGTTAACCACCATTCACGGAAAGCCAGACACTGGCGCCCAGCCTAATCTAGCCATACTGCACAAGGCAGGGCAGATGGTGGCTCCTAGACTGGCTGAGCCCCACACAAGGGCCATATTTTTTCTGGGCAGAGGGTGTTGTGGGTAGGGAAAGGCAGAAAACTGAAGGGGGTGGGGTGTCCAGTGTGTTAGGCATTTTACACCTTTGGTTTGTATATCTGTGTTGTTGAATGTTAGAATATTGGCTTCTGGTATAACCTATGGTCCAGGACATCAATTTTGATTTACCATTTCAGACTCTGAGATTTTCACATATTTTTATGTGATGAACTTGGAAATTCAGAGTTGACAAGCAGTTTAAGGCTACAGTTTTGTGCATATCAGTAAGTACTCTGGATTCATTGGAACATAATTCCAAATAAACATGCAAAGCAGTGGGCTCGTAATCAGACCATCCAATGACCTACAGTCATGGTTACCAACCTGAAGATCTTCCAGAATTATAACTGGTCTCCAGACTTCAGAGAAGAAGAAAATGGCTGCTTTGGAAGGCAGATTCTACAGCATTATATCCCATGGAGGTCCTCACCAAACAGCCCCAACCTCAAGATCCGCCCCGAAATCTCCAAAAATTTTCAAACCCAGAGTTGGTATCCTTATGCTTCTGGCACGTATATTAAACATTTATAGTAGAGTTACAGAAGGTTGTAATTCTGCTTAGGATGGCTTTTAGCACTTTCAAAATCTTCTGGAACATCTTGAAACTTCTTTTGTGCTATGTACTGCCTTCTAACACTTTTGTATAAGATGCATGTGTTGACACTTTCTCTTTGGTTGCTTTCTGGGGCTTCTTGATACATCTGACCCAGTCAACTACCGCCCGGTTTTGCACCTGCCATTCCTGGGCAAGGTGGTTGAGCATGTAGTAGCAGGACAGTTACAGAGCTTCCTGGATAAAATATTAATTTTTGATCTAATACACAATTTGATTTATAAACATGAGTTGCAGTCCTAGGGAAGGCTTCACTGTTAATTGTGCTAACAGGGCATGTGCCCTCCAATGTATTCTTCAGCTGTGTTGTTATTTCATGTTTTATATGAAATATCAGCTTCTGAGTTTTACAAGTGGAAGTTCCTTTAAAATTAATCTTAGATGCCACCATAGGCATTCTAACCAAGTAAATGGAGCAGGACTGCTCAGCTCTCCCATACTAGTATTTAAAATTAACCATCAGATCCTGCTGCTTGGTCTTTTTAGTGCCAACTTGATGAAGGGTCTTGGGATGTCGTATAATTTCAGGAAACAGTCTACATACTGTTGTCTTGTCATTCAGGGGGATTCCCTGGTGTTGAGGTGCACGAGTATTGATGGCTGTGCAGTGGTATTGCAGTAAAATGGGTTCTCATGGTTTTCTTTGCTTTTGTGGTACAATCTGGTTGGGTTTATTTTTTGTTTTGTTTTGCATGTCCCTTCACTTTCACTGCATACATGTGTCAGGCTTTGTTTGTCTTTCTGCATAGATTAGCTCCATTCAGTGCTCAAATTGTTTTCTATTTGCTGTTTCTCTGGGGGTTTTGAGGGTGCCATTCCCCGGTTTCTCTCCTTTCTTCACTCCCAAAGTGAAGCATAGCGATTCCATCCGTTTTCTCCCCACCTCCTTGCTCCATTTTTTACCCCTTGGAGGCCATCTCTCCACACCCACAGTGTACAGCATGGTGGTCCTCTCCTTATTGGTCAGTTTCAGACAGGACCTGATTTAAAAAAAAAAATTATAGGTAGAGATCATTCTATCTGTAGTTACTGTTGGGTAGCTATTTTAGCAAACCATTAAATCCTCATGGTACTCCCTACTTCATTGGTTTAGAAACTCAATTCCTTTTTTTAAACCAAAATATGTCAAACTTGTTGGTATGATTTGAATACTAGTCTTGGATCGCTGAGAAAAAGAAACTGACAAGGCAAGCGCTAAACGTTTTAACCCAAAATTTAATATGAGGAGCTGGTGGGGAGGTTGGGGGGACAGTCGCGCCCCGTCCCGTGCATAACCGGTGTGCTTTGCGTCTTCCCCCTCCATGTTTTCCATGTGACCCGACATTGCCGTTTTGGCGGCCGTGCATAATGGGCCATAGGCGACGGCGGCAAAACCCAGAGTAACCGATTATGTACGCGGCGATCCGGGCGCCGCTTCTGGTTGCGCCCCGGTCACCCAGAAGCTGCGCTTTCTTCCGCGTTTCACTGATGCGGCTTTTTCAGCGGCATGCACCAAAGCTGCGGCCGATTGCAACCGTCACCGTGCGTTATCCGTGATTTTAGTCACCGCCATTCCTCCCTGAATGTGCGTTATTTCCCCCGTGCATAATGGGTCATACATAGTTTCATACATGCATGGGCTCTTTCTTTCTGCTACAGACCTTGATAACTCCTGGAAAGCCCTTACTTAGGGTCAGGGGCCCTTAAGGAATCCTACGTGATATAGCATGGCCAAATGCATCAAAGGGAAAAAAATGATGGATGTGCCCTCTGCTCTTGCATGGAGCTCGTCATGGCAGGATTATCAGCAAACATGAGTAATCTACATAGTTAGTCTATATTTGCAATTTTTCTGTAATCAGTTTGACAGAGCGTTAAGAATATTTGAATGTGACATTGAACAATTGCTTTAGTTGTATTATAAATACTTTATCAAAATGCAACAGTTGAGAAATGTGGTTTTTTTCACATTCATTTTGGAAGTCCATTGCTAAAAAGCTAACCAAACAATATTTTACTTTAACTGCTTTTTTACTCTAATGGACTTATATATTACTTTGGATGGTACTATAAAGTTAAAATTTCTGATTCTCTGAAAAATAGTGGCCTTTGTATCACAATTAGTCTTACTGTACTGCTCTGCTAGGGGTCCTCTCTACTTCCTTCACTAGTCAATCATTGTCAGGGATGTCCTTTCATTTCATAAATTCTAAGGATTTAAGATGACTGCTTTTATTGTACTGTAACCAACTCTTGTTCATGAACATGCAAAAAATCTCTATGAACCTGTCCTTAAAGACAACTTGGGAACTTCAGTTGATACAGAATGCCATGGTACTACCGTATATACTCGCATATAGGCCGACCCGCATATAAGCCGAGGCGCTTAATTTTACCACCAAATCTCGGCAAATTTATTGACTCGCATATAAGCCGAGGGTGGGAAATGCAGCAGGCTACTGGTAAATTTACAGGGTGGCCTAAGTGCTTAATCCATGCTCAATCATCACAGGTTTTCCCATTCAGCCTCCCTCCCAACAAATACAGAAAAGTCAAGACGATGAACAGCTGCTGGTTTGTGTACCCCACTTTTCACTAACCAAAGGAGTCTCAAAGCAGCTTACAATTGTCTTTCCTTCCTCTCTTGACGCCAGACACCCTGAGAGAGCATTGACAGAACTGCTCTGTGAGAACAGCTCTGATAGAAGAACCAAATAATGCCCCTAGGCCAGCAACCCAGAACAGTAGTACCCAAAGTTGGCAACCTACTACAACACGTACAACAATTACCAAACTGGGGGCTACAGTGCCCCCCAGAACAAAACACTGAAAGAACTGTAAAAATCAACTTTTAAAGAAACACAACCCCAAGAAGAAAAGGCAAACAATGCTTCCCCTCAGATAAAAGAAGAAACACTGAAAAAACTGTAAATCCCAAAGCGGCTTACAGTCGCCTTCCCTTTCCTCTCCCCACAACAGACACCCTGTGAGGTGGGTGAGGCTGAGAGAATCCTGATGTTACTGCTCAGTCAGAACAGCTTTATCAGTGCTCTGGCAAGCCCAAGGTCACCCAGCTGATTGCACGTAGGGGAGCACAGAACCAAACCTGGATTTCAGATTAGAAGTCCATGCTCTTAACCACTACACCAAGCTGGCTCTCTTATCTGCCGTTAGACTGACTTATTTTAGGGATAAATTTTACCTACATTCATTATTTGTCATTTTAGACAGTTTTTTGTTTGTTTGTGCTTGAAGTTAAGAATTTTTGCTGTTTGATTGAATTCTTTCATCATATTTGGTACTCCGCTAACTGAAATTTTCCTCATATCTGTAATTCATCCAGCCCTTCTTCATTATTCTTTTTTTTTACTAGGAATCTTTGTTGTTAGATTAACATTGAGATCTGCAGAACTTCATAACTGCTTCTGTGTGCTCAACCCATCTTTAAACTTACATTTCTTAAGCACCAACACTTCACCCTGAATGGCAAACTTTTTAAATCTGAGGAAAGTTTCAACAGCAGTTTTCCGTACTGCACTGGGATCAGTTGGCTGAAGGGAAATGGTCAAAAATCCCGCTGTTGGACACCCTTGGGTGAAAATATGGATTCTGGTCACAAAACGCCCTGTGATGTAGAGCCTGATATTTATTTAGTTGCAGTCATTTCCTTCAACTGAAGATTTACATTTTAGGGTTGATTCACAGTGTGATGTTCTTTCATGATGTCATATATGTAAGTGAACAACTGCATGAAAAAGACTGATATAACCAGGACAGTACAAGTGGGAATCTGGCATCAATTTTTGTGAATGTGACTGCACTTTTTCCAGTGCCCATAGCCAGCAACCCTTTTTAAATAGCCGCATTCACTGTACTCTTTCCCCTCTTCATCATGGACATCATACACGTAGAGGAATTCTGGCTGTGTGTACAAACCCGTCATGCCACGTGCTCAGGTGCCAATGTTGAGTGGTATTACAGAACAAATGGAAATGCACATAAGTGTTCTTTGTTCTTGATATACCATCGACCTGGCCTTCTGAATCTTTCAGGGACATGGTATAAGGGATACTTGGAAATCAGTATCCTTTCAGATGAGACTGTGACCACTATTTGCCTTTCTTGGGTTTTACTTGCAACAGTTTAAAGCAGTCCCTCACAAAAGATATGAGAATTTCATATTTTGAAATGTTAATAATTACACAATGACCGAGCGACCTTTTAATTTAGGACCATACTCCCTGCTTTGCTTGGGTTGTGATCCCCTGTACACTTACATGGAAGTAAGTCCCATGGGCCACAGTGTAACTTACTTCTGAATAAACATGCACAGGACTGGGCTATTGGAATAGGGGGAATTTACGGCTGGAAAACTGACAGCTATTTGTGTCTGTGTTACTACCAGCCATGCTGGAACATTATTTTAATTGAGTTCAAGTGTGTTTATATTCTTCTTTGAAACATGTTTTGTTTAAAGCCACAGGTTTACATATTAGCTTTATGCCATTAATTAAATTATACATGTAAAAGAGTGTAGCTGTAAATGATAATGGCATGTGTCAGTTTTTAGTAACTAGAAGCCAACTTGAAGTTCAGTGAGTCTATTGATCTTTAGACTTCACAGGATACAAATGTGAGATGTAAACCTTCTGCTGTATGGTTTATGAAGTAAACATATATTAATATGTCATTAGAATTTGTGATTTCATATATTAGCAAATCTTTAGTCTGCTGTATGCAGTGCTGCAGAAATATCTGCTATCTCAAAAATATGTTCTATTTCCCTGTGTTGCTTTTCTTTCATCGATCTATTATGCTTGATCAGATTAAGTTTAGGTATTTTAATAAAGTTAAATCTAGTGTAAAGTAATCAGTGCCATAACTTTTCAGTGGACAGCACTAAAGAGAAATGCTAAACAGATCTGGGATCATCTTCTGATTCCGGTTTGGTGCTTTTGGTGAAAATGAAGTATTGTCTCATAAAAGAAGGCAGGATGCAAAGAACTTTACATTCTTGTAAGTGAAATGCAAGAAGGCACGCACTTTCACACCTGAAAGAATATTGTTTGCTTAGTGATGATCAAACGGTTTTCGTGGCATTTTGAAAAAAAGATGCATGATAGAAATTGGCATGCCCCTGAAAAGAAAATAGGGATTTAAAAATGAGAATTTAGCTTGCATTTAACTACCAGTGATGAAATTCAGAAACCATCTTTCTTTCCTTGACGTGAATTCAAAGTACAAGATGAATAAATAAATAAGGTTGCTAGTAAATCTAGTAATATGTTAAGCCATGTTTGTCTTTTTTATAGTGTCAGGCTCGGTTGTAGTAGCATCCCTGAAGTTTTAATTTAAAAGGACCTGAACTATTTAATGTGATCTATAGCAAGCTTTTTTTTTTTTGGCCAGGGATCATTACATTCCTCAACAGGTGGGGCTACTATTCTTTTCAGCACTTGTGACAATTCTATTAAGGGAAATATTTGATACTCTCCTGTTGGAGTTGACTCACAAACAAATGGCCTGAAATTTCCCTCTTCCAACTTGCATGTGATTTATCAGTTTTTGTACTAGTCTGCATCAGATTCATTTGCAATTAACTTTTTATTTGTGTCTTATATTCAGAGGGTCTAAACATACAGTGACAAATGCAGTGGGGTAAGAGAGGGCTTCCTTTTCCTATCGGCGTCCTACATTTTACCCTCAATAATGAGCTCTCACAGTGTGAGTTCTGGAGATGAGATTAGTTCATGGAAGAATGAGTCAACCTGTATACCGGAAGAATAATTAAATTAAGCAGAAAATAATAACAAGCGAGTTATGGTATTCCACGTGAAATTAGGGCGGGATTGAATCAAGCTGCAAAACTCAACTACACTAATGTGACATTGTGAAGTTATCCCATTTTAAAAATGGTATTTAGTGACAGATAATTTTGGTAGGGTAGAAACAGCATTCAGTACCCAGTTCAGTGCTGCTATATTCTGCAAGCTTCTATGAGCTTCCAGGTATAATTCAAATATTCCATATATAATATTTGCTGGTGACATTCCATCTCTGTCAAATGGCAGGGATTTGCAAACGCACAGATGTAATGGTGGCCAACAGGTATAGGCTTAAAGAATGTGATCTGTTCCTGTGTAATAGGAGGAGAAGCCAAGCGACTGGTTCTTTCCTTAAAATATTTGCCACAATATCCATTGCATTCCACAGAGCAGTTTAAGAAAGAAATTCAAGATTTAGCAGTGGGCCTCACAGTGATGACTGCTTTGTAATGGAACAAATTCAATTACGTGAAATATTAGACTCTACTCTCCCTGCCTCTTCAATCTATTTAGGGAAGTCAAGGGGAAAAAAAAGAAGCCTCTTAACAGATGCCTGGCTGCCTCAGTACAGAGAGGAAAACCATAATTTGTCTGTAATCCCTAATGCAAACAGTTGTTCATTAAGAAACAAAACTAATGTAATCTTGATTATTTGCTCGGATTTTTACTCTATCATGTTGTTTTGTACAGCTGGCAGGCTAATGTAATTTTACTAAGAAACCCAAAGCAATCTGGTACTCAGACAACACCATGCAGATTTAGGTAAATTCAGAATGCAGATTAGCATAATACTAACTAATCAAGAATATCATTTGCATTAATTAGAGTATTGGGACAAGATTGCTTTTTTAAATGGAAGAAAATTGAAAGAGAGATTAAGGGCAGGAGATTATGAACCTAGTTTTTCTGGATGCAAGTATGTAACAGATGATTTCTGCCATAGTACTTAATATTTTAATGTTTAAGTATTAATTAAAGTATTGGGGAAAGATTGTTTCTAATTGGAAGGAAACTGAAAGAGAGATTAAGGACAGAGATTATGAACTGCTTTTGCTTCAGGCAAGTATGCAGCAGATGATTTCTCCTCTAATGCCAAAGAGCTTAAAATGTGTAAAGGATAGGGTGAATAATACATTAAGGAGTTTAGAAGATGTAAAGGTTCTTTTCAGGGTTGGTTTTTCTCAATATAAAATTGTCTATACTTAAATAAAGAGACTATAAATTAATGATCAGTATTTTAAAGCATTTCACCCAAAATCTCTGACTCCTAATTCACCATCAAAACGATGTATCATATTAACACAAACATATATGCTTATCTCTTTAATTTGTTTATGCCAATACAGCAAACTGTCAATGGGATGGATCAGCTGTAATACCAAATCATGATTTGGCACTACCAGCTCATGTACTCCTCCCCGGCCCTTCAGGCAGTTAGTCAATTATTTATTTCCGCTTTACTGCATACCATAGTTTGACATTACATCTGAATATCCAAAACAGAAGGAGTGCCAATGGCTGGCCTTTGTGGCCTTAACAAGACATCCAGTTAAAGGGGGGGGCATTCATTAAGAAGGAGGCTAAGCTTCCCTTGGCAACTTGTTTACCTTTCCTAGGGAGCCACAGACTTACACCATCTGCAGCAGGATATCTAATTGTTTTTGGTGAGAAATGCTTTCTGCAATATGATGGCAATACAGAGCCCCAGAGCAATAGGCCAGAATGAGGTCCAGGAATAAAACCCAAACCGAATAACGTATGTCTTGCAGAATGATGTCTCAGATCTTCTTCACAAAATCAAGGCAAAACTGAAGTCCTAAGCAGCTGCTGGAACAGTTCTGGTTCTCCAGGAAAGATGGAGAGGAAAACCAAACAGATTTCTAATCCATCCTAAATCAATAACCCACTGCAAAAGAGACAGGGACTTCTGTTTGCAATGACTCCCAGGATTTTCCAGAGCCTTGTTAAGCCATCCAACCAGCGAACAAGAAGCAGGTTGGTGCTGGATAGGCACAAGAACAAATGAGGTCAGAAGAACAAGACTAGAGATAATCCTGACAATCACATTTAGATTTTACAAGTATTTCCTGCAATACCACCAAATACATATAACTGAAAGTGGGATTTGATGTACCCTGACACCATTTCTAAGGTGACGTTTCAATATCTAATGTTTTTGGAACAATTGGCTCTATGTGCAGTAAACATTTTATAAGTCTTTTGTGTGTGCATATGTGTGTGTACACTACTCTATTCCTGCTCAGGACCTTAGAAATATTAGAATGTTTTAACATGCTCCTAAGTCCCTATCTTGCATAAAGGTTCATTAGGTATATTTATGGGCTTGGTTAAAATGAAATAAAGATTTAGGATAACCATTGTTAAAATTCTTTGTTTATTAGGAGGTTTTGAAAATATTTAATTCAAAAGCAGCCAGGAGCCAATCAAATGCTAGATTCAGCAAATAGCATTAGATATATTTGGAGTTTGTTAGAAATGTAGTCACAGAAACTCTTGTAGTTTCGAAAAATGTGTGAACCAAAAGAAGCGTGATTGAAAATGACTTGAAAGTGAATTATTGGAAGGAGCCACTGCTGAGTACATATTTTCCCTTAACCACTGCATCTAGGGTAGGCGGTGAGGAATTTTGGGACAGTAAGGGGGGAGCGGTCTGACTCTTTTTGCTGCAGCTGTGTTTTCCTTGAGGGAGACATTCCAAGGTCGTTTGCCATTGCCTGCCTCCGGGTATTAGTGACCCTACACTTCCTTGGTGGTCTCCCCATTGCTGACGGGCCAACCCTGCTTAGTTTCCTGAAGGAAATGACATCTTCAGAAGGTGGACTGGATGGGATCATATTCCTGCTGAGCTCCATCCCAGGCTTCACTCCAGATCTTCACAACTTCTTAACCTGGGGTTGGCAACCCTTCCCCAAAAGTTTCCATTTTTGGCCTGCTGAGAAAGCCTTCCCCTGCTTGCTCCTGTTCATGGGATTTTGATTGCTTGTCCTTCTCCATGTCTCTTTCTCCATTTGTCTTTCCAATGAGGACCCAAAGTGGCTCTATTCATTCATTCATTCATTCATTCATTCATTCATTCATTCATTCATTCATTCATTCATTCATTCATTCACAACAACAACAAGAATTAGTTCTCATATGCCACTTTTCTCTACCAGGAGTCTCAAAGCAGCTTACAATCACTTTCCCTTTCTCTCTCCACAACAGACATCCTGTGAGGTAGCTGAGGCTGAGAGCCCTGATATTAGTGCTTGGTCAGAACAGCTTTATCAGCACTGTGGCAAGCCCAAGGTCACCCAGCTGGTTGCATGTGGAGGAGTATGGAATGCAACCTGACTCGCCAGATTAGAAGTCCTAATCGCTACACCAAATACAAAATATATATATATTTTTTCCAGACTAAAGAATGGCCACTGCACAACAACCAAAAATAATTGTAGGCAATATAGTGTGTTTTGAATTTGCAGTAGATCTTATATCAGGAAAGATGTGCATGTTCATATGTTTGGGGGAAGCACTAGAGATGTGGTCTGACAGCTAAGGGGGCAGCAGCCTGAAAAGGTTTGTAAACCACTGATCGAGGGCAATCAATTTGTGAAATTCCTGAAGATTTGGGAGTGGTCCCAATGGAGCATGGAGTTCAGGAAGGGGAAGGAGATGTGGGGAGGTACTGGCATAGTATCTATCCTATCTATCCCATCTATCTATCTCTGCAGCCTGGGGGTCAGCTGTAATTTTGGGAGATCTTCAGCCCTCTCCCAGGTTGCATCAAGTTCAAGGTTTTGGTACTGACCTTTAAGGCCATTCACAGTCTGGGCCCAGTGTATCTTAAAGGTAAAGGTAAAGGTATCCCCTGTGCAAGCACCGAGTCATGTCTGACCCTTGGGGTGACGCCCTCTAGCGTTTTCATGGCAGACTCAATACGGGGTGGTTTGCCAGTGCCTTCCCCAGTCATGACCGTTTACCCCCCAGCAGCAAGCTGGGTACTCATTTTACCGACCTCGGAAGGATGGAAGGCTGAGTCAACCTTGAGCCGGCTGCTGGGATCGAACTCCCAACCTCATGGGCAAAGCTTTCAGGCGGCTGCCTTACCACTCTGCGCCACAAGAGGCTCTAAGTGTATCTTAGAGACTGCTTAACTTCCTATGCCACTCACAGGGCCTTGTGCTCTGCAAGTACAAATAGGTTGGTGATCTGCACGAAATCCTCTTGGCCTTGACCACAGGGCCAGGGTCTTTTCAGCCTTCGCCCCTGCCTGTTGGAATGAGCTTCCAGAAAAGCTACGGGCACTGCTGGAACTAATGCAGTTATGCAGGGCCTATAAGACAGAACTCTTCTGCCATGCCTTTGGTTCATGTCTTCCTGGGTTGCCAGTTCCTGGGTTGCCAGCTAAGGGAGGGGTACGGGGACTTACGGTTTTAGGTGCATATTTTATGTTCTGTAATCAATTTTTGTTGTGAGCTGCTCCGAGCTGGCTGTGCCAAGAGTGGTGGCATACAACTGAGAAAATAAATAAAATTTGAAAGATGAGCACTATGTTCTTTTGCAATTTGTTCTTTTTTTTTTACTATTCTGTATAGTGCTACACCTATGCTGACCAAATATTAGTGATCCCCTAACAATTATCTTAAAAGTGTTCTTCACTTATCTTTATGAACTCTTCTTCTTTTCCTATGTTAATTATGTTACAGTGTTAACACTAACCATGGTTACTTATGTACTACTCATGATCGTTTGGTAACTACATATCACTACACTTGTATACATACATTTTCACCACATTCATGACCATGGGAGACATGCTAGGAATTGACACTTGAGGACTGGTGAACCAAAAGTTTAGTTGAACCAAAAGTGCTGTTTTACCAATGGCTGAATCTCTCACAATAAATATGAATTTTAAAATATTACATTGTTAAAAAACCCTTTCTTCATTTTTATTTATATTACAATAAAAGATTCCATTGAAACTTTTACTAGGAACATTACCAAAGAATATGATCAAGCATATAGAGGAAAGGAGGTTCCACTTGAATATTAGAAAGCATTTTCTGACAGTGAGGGCTGTTCATAGATGGAATATGTTGCCTCGAGGGGTAGTGGAGTCTCCTTTGTTGGACGTTTTAGGAGGAGATTGGATGAGCACCAGTCAGGATTTTTTAAGTACCTGAGAAAGTGGAGGGTGGGGCTGGACTGGATGGCCCTTTGTGGTCACTTCCAACTCTCTGTGATTCTAATGAGTATTTTCCTAAATAACACTTAAATGCCTCGCCCACATAAACCTGACATATGCGGATATGGTACCACTAATAAAATTTGACATTGTAGAATGTAAATAAAATCTTATTTCATAACAATATGTATAGAAAAGAGGAAGCAGTTTTCATTTCAATCAAGAATTTTAACAGTTGGGTTTCTGACAGGTGTTCATGAAGGTTTAAAAATTTTCTGTGGATTTTCACATATTCACAGTGGAAAGGTTTTTCTAGCACATAGATTAATACTTTAATATTGACAAATAGTAGCCATTAAAGCAGTAAGAAAACTTTTAAAACATTTGTGTACTGAATTTTAGAAATTCACAGCTGCCAGTAATATGAAACCCCAAAACGGCATGTTCCATTATGCTGCCTAGAAACTGTCTTACTCCTCCACAGACACTGAACGTAGCTTCTTCCCGTGTAGAAAGCACTTTTCGGAGCATAAGCCCAGAGAAGTAACTTCTCTAATTAATATGAAACATGAACTAGCATCAGGTGAGCGGAGTGATAACCTGCAGAGACAATGCTACTTCCTCTCCAATTCCAACTCATGCACAGGTCAGTAGTATTAATGAAATACAAGAGCTTGTTTTACTCTGGAAAGTTTCCTCCATGCTCTGAAAACACCTTTCATACAATTAAAATGTTTTATAAATTAGCTGCATTTTCAAAATGTGTGTGATATTTCACTTTGGATACTACTGAACGTAGTTTGATTTTTTTTTTACAACTGTATCAAATTAAAAGAGATTTTGCTGAAACAAAAAACCTTGTAAAAATATTCAGTGGGCTTTGACATTTGACAGCGCTCTCCCTGGCACTGCTAAGAAGGGTAAGTTCCACATGTTAAAAATTGGGTAGAGGTATTCAATAATGAGCCTCAATATGAACTGGGCAAAAATTGCATTCCTGTCCCTTTCTTTCCCCCTCTCTAATGACACTCCCGTGAGACAGTTCCTTCAAATGCTTTGTGCAGATCCCCCCCCCCCATTTTTCCCATTTAGCTGAGATGGTTTTCTCTGGATCATTACTAGATTCTTTATTTACAGGGCTCTATTGACTTCTTCTTCAACTGCTATCTAAATATGGGTTGTAGAGAGAAAGGTAGGAAGTAATTAAAGTGGTTTAAACTGCTGTCAGGGCCTAAAGTGGAGCCACAGGAGCATGTGAGACATCTACAAGTTAGTGTCTTGGACAGCAGTTCATGTTGCCCAGTCTTCCTTCCTTTATCCCTCCCCCCTTTCTTTTCAGTAATATTTCCCTTGCTGAATGCAGAAGCATGCGGGTTGGTAACAGCGCTTCCATGTGTTGGAATTTTATGCATACATTCATCTTTTCCTCAACTATCCACTTATATATGTCCTCTCTAACAACTCTGCATTGGCTTATAAAAGCGTGGTACAGATGGCGTCTATGGCAATTCATGGCCCCCTTTGTTCTTTTCTTCACAGTTGTACTATAATAGCCCTATTAATATGTGAAATTGATTGTTATAAAGCAATAGTGGTTACTTTTTATAAGCCCTTTGATGATATTGCAGGAAAAAACACTGAGAAATGATATATGTAAGGGTTGATGTGGGTAAAATGGAACAAATGCGAGCAAGACCTAGTAGTAAACTGTCATTTGGAAGTTACACACACACACACACACACACACATACACAACAGTCTCAACTGTTGGCTAGTTTATACTCCTGGAGTAGTTAACTTGTAAACTGAAACTTTGGAATTTCCATATTTAATTGCCCGCCTCCCAGTTTGGCACACTGTATTAATTAGATGCGGTTGTTGTAAATGCATGATGATAGTTGTGCATAATGAACATTTTAAAAATTATAATGGAAAATGAATCCAGTAAAATCAACTATTAAGTCTAGGGCAAGAGGATCAAACTGTAATTAAATGTGACAAAATTATTGATCTGGACACCTGCTTATTACATTCATTTCTGTTTCTGATGGGATAATCTTGTAACACTTATACTGGCTTTGTATGAAACATAGAAGTACCTCTTTTGATATGTGAAGAAATGCATCATAATGCCCCTGTACAAATCTGTGGTGCAGCCTCATTTGGGATATTGTGCATCGTTCTGGTTAGTGCACCTCACAAATGATATTATATCATTGGAAAAGGTGCAGGAAAGGGTAACTAAAATGATTAAGAGGATGGAACACCTTCCCTGAGAAGTTAAATAAAAGAGGTTAGGGCTCTTTGACTTGAAGAATCTCAGACTGAGGAGTGACGTGATAGAGACTGGTGAATTTATGCCGGGGATAGAGAAAGTAGAGAAACTACTTTTCTCCCTGTCTCACAATACAAGAACAGAACAGTGAAAAGGAAGTACTTCAGTAACGTGTAGAATTCACTGCTGCAAGAAATAGTGGTAGCTACAAGCATAGACAATTTCAAAAGGGAATTGGATAAACATATGGAACAGAGGACCATCAGGTTTTGGCCACAAGTTATAAATGGAACACTATGTCTTGAACAGTGGTTCTCTGTATTCTTAGTGCTTGAGGGGCAACAGTGGAAGGGCTTCTGGAGTTCTGGCTCTGCTGGTGAACTTCCTGATGGTACATGAGTTTTGGACACTGTGTGACTCCAAGTGTTGGACTAGATGGGCCATTGGTTTGATCCAACATGGCTTCTGTTGTGTTGTTAAATACAAACATCAAGTAGTCAGCTATTAATGAAACAGCACCAGGTTACTGCTTCTTTTGAATCCAGGGGGTTGAGGTGAGCAGGTAGAAAAGTCCTTGCTTGAAAGTTCTTCCTGGGCAAAAGGGAGCACAGTTAGAAAAGAAACTGCAAAAGATATAACCCAACTCTGATGCCCCATAATTTATTCATTTATGGTTTCACATTCATAGTAGAGAATATGATTTTGATAAATACTATAGGCTATCTCAACATACCTTCAGAGGTAAAAAGTTCCAACCAAGATGCACAGAAAACACTATAAGATTCTATCACTCTTCCCGTATGTCAGCTGAGGCATGAAAGTGGGAACTTTGGTGATGGGGCACTTTGCATGGATGACAAACACCCAACAGCCTGGCCCAAAAGAGATGGGATGGGGGAGGGGAGAGAGAGAGAAATGAAAGACACTCTTGAATAATTCTCATCTTTCCAGAAGCTTTACAGGTATTTTGCTTCAGGACTACAGATCCTAACATCTACCAGGAATTTCAGCTGTTTTTCTGTAACCGGGTCTGCAAAGATGAGCCACCATGTATAGGTAAGCAAAGACGAGGAGACAATATTTCAAAGCAAAGCTGTGTGCCCTCCCCAAAGACTTAGTAACAAAGTACTACAGAACTATGCCCACAGTACATTTCTGATTCCTTCCCCTGTACTGCAATAGGCCCATTATGCACGGCTGCTGAAATGGCGATTTCGGGTCACATGGAAAACGCGGAGGGGGAAGAAGCAAAGCAAACCGCTTATGCACGGGACGGGACGCAACGGCGGCAAAACCCAGAGTAATCGATTATGCATGTGGCGACTCCGGCGTCGCTTCTGGTTGCGCCCCGGTCACCCGGAAGCTGTGCTTCCTTCAGCGTTTTGCTAACGCAGCTTTTTCGGCGGCATGCACCGAATCTGCGGCCGGTTGCAGCTGGCTCCGTGCATTATCGGTGATTTTAGTTGCCGCCATTCCACCCCGAATGTGCGCTATCCCCCCCCCCCCGTGCATAATGGGCTATATAGAAGAACTGGATACTAGCCTAACAACTTTTTCCTTCGCTCAGCAGGATAGGTAACACAGGAAAAATATCAGCTTGCAAGAAGTGGACCCCTAATTGCCATAACTCTTCAAAAAGTAAGTCCCCATCATCATTGCTTAAGGCAAACTGACTCTTTAGTTGGTGCATGCCAGATCTTATGTTCTACTTATTGCTACTGCATTCAAATGCTCATGACCTATTTTCCTTGCAGGATTAAGGCCAGAACACATGAATTGAAGAGATAGAAAATACAAATAGTAACATTCCAGGGCAACTCCCTACTTGGGAAAGGTGAGTTTTGCCTTGATAACATACTGTTTGCTTTGATAACCCCCACTCAAAAGCCCTAATAAGCATTGTGGCATAGTTGCTGCTAATCACTACAGACTTGTTTTCTCTCTACTGGCAGCCAAGTAGTATGCAGGGATGTTTCTCCGTGTAACTGAGACCTACTACTGCAGCAACAATGACCGGAGGGTAACGACAAAGTGATTGCCAACTTTGTTTTAAAATATGCCTTAGCTAGATGTCTAACTGCCTACTACATGATCGTTTGACCTGAAGATGTCAGGGACTGAACCTGGTAGTACATTTGGGGAGTTGTAGTTTCTGCACACGTATATGACGCAGACAGAATGGTGTAATGGATAAGAGTCTAATCTGGAGAAATCCTTATTCCCCCTTCCTCCACATGAAACCTACCGGGTGACATTGGGCCAGTCACAGTTTTCTCAATACACTTTCAGCCCCACCTACCTCACAAGGTGCCTGTTATGGAGAGAGGAAGGGAATTCAGGTGTAAGTCACTTTTGAGTCTGCTTAAGGTAGCGAAAACCAGGGTATAAAAACCTGTTCTCTTCTGCAATCCAGTATGATTGTTACCAAAACCACAAAACCACCTCTTTTCAAAGAATGCAGAGGACAATCAGACCAAGGCACAGATACTGTTGTGGAGTGCTCATTGTTCATGGTGTTTGCAGTTTACAATGTTGATTACAGTTTTGCCTGAAAGCTGCACATCTGATCTTTAAGGGGTAGCACTGCTTACAGATCAAATTCCAATTTCCAGGTCTGACAGTTCCTTTACAAATAAGACTCTTTCTTTTACAGGTTAAGATTATCTGGGTTGATATGGAGTCTGTTCACTCGAATTTGGTTTTATAAGTGTGTGATTAAGAATGGAAGATATCAAAAACAAGTAAGGGATATTGCCTCCTGATATTCCTTCTGGATGTGACTGTGTAAAATGGTAATAGCATTCTTAACTAAGACGTGTGTAATCTATGGCTCATCTGCTCCTGGAGAGGAATTTCTAGCTAAAACCATTAGAGGGGACTGTGTGCTGGAGCCAAGTCACCTGTTCCTGCCTAAACTGTCACATGCCCCAGCACGGCTGTGCCTCTTTCCCTCTGTTCCTTCTTCACCGCTGTTGGATTTGGTTCCTTTATAGTGTGCTCTTGCTTCTTTGATTGTTTAGGGCTTGCTGAAGAAGCGCTATCTCCGCCTCCGGTGTCCTACCCTTGCACCAGCTTCCCTCTCCCTTCTCCCTAGGATGGGAGGGTTTTCTTTTAAAGGAAACTGCCTGGAGCAACGAATAGGCATTCATTCATGCAGGCAAAACAAAAAATAATTATTTCCCAATTTCCCAAAGCATGCCTCTTTAAAGTTTCCCATCCAGTCAGGAATGATTCTCCACCCCCCTCCCCCAATAAAAGGAATCACTAAGGGTCTGATCTGGCCATCTGGGCTTTGGCACCCATGAAAGTCTATGGTGCCATAGACTATAATGGGAATTCTGTCATTCTCACCTTTCCTGGGGCCTGGGGGGTTTGGGGTTTGAGATAGAGCCTCTAAACCTTCAGAGTAGCTCTGGAAGGCTCTTCTATGACTCCAAATTTTAGAATGCTTGGTCCAAGGGGTCCACTTGTAGGGTTCCTGAAGAGGGTGCCCCCATCCCTCCATTATATCCTATAGAGCCAGTAGCGACTGATCCATGGACTAGTACCGGTCTCCGGACTGGGGGTTGGGGACTGCTGCTATAGAGAGTCCGTCCCATAGGATATAATGGAGGGATGGAGGCAGCCTCTTCAGGAGCCCCTAGACGTGGATCCCTTGGACCAAGCATTCTAAAATTTGGAGGTGCATCAAGGAAGAGCCTCCCAGAGCTACCCTGAATATTTGGACGCTCTACCTCAAACCCCAACCCCCCAGGCCCTGGGAAAGTCGGGAACACCAAAATTCGCATTATAGAATATGGAGAAAAGGGATTGGCTGCCTGGATTGATTGACAGGTGGAAGAGAGTCGCATATAAGGCGTGTTTCTCTCTTCTGCCATTTCCAGCAGCACTTTGTCAGGAATCAGGCTGAGCCCAACCTGCGGAGTCTGAGATAAAGGCGCATCCGAAATCCAACAGCCAGTTGTAAATTCCAATAGAGCTTTATTAGACAGAGTCCACAGAATGCTAAAGCAAGCCAAGATCTTCCTAAGCAAAGATCTTGATAATAACAAAGTACAAATGAACACACAGGGCAGTTATAGTGCCCACCAAATAAGGGAGGGGGCACGTAGGCATTTCGGCGGGAGAGCGAGAGGACAGCAGAGGTAGGTTGATTCCAAAGTGGCCAGATGGCCCGGAATCTTATCAAGCAGTTGGCACTTCGTTGAGACTTTGAGTTGTCTCCGCAAGGACACGTACAGTAAGATTGATACATTCGCATAGAGCCTCTCCCGCTGGGAAAGGAAGGGAGGCTGGGAACTAGCTGACAGGTTTATTGCTTTATGGCCTTGGCCAGAGTCGGCTGGTGAGATCTGAAGGCGTGTGGAAAGCGAAACTTAGATGGCATGAATCGGGGGTTTATGACACACATGTGGAGTGTAAAGCGTGAAACTGCGGCAGACAAGGTGAGATAGCAGAAAAGGTGAGGAATAGCTTGGAAGCAAGATAACATTCAGCTGGCAGAACGCTATTTTTACTATGTGTGGAAATGCTCTGAATGTTCTTGCTGATAATTGCTACCAAGATTTTCCTTCGTTTTTCTGGAGGTTTTTCCCAGTTTATCCTATGGGTTCTTTGGAATTGCTTTCTGGCATGATGTCCTAGAAGCACCTATTTAAAAAATATACCCTAACACTAAAAAGGCCCAAATGATCTATGCTTACTTTACCTGGGAGTGGGTCATAATATGTCTGCCTGCAGAGCCTGCCAAAGTTTTACTCAGAAAGCCATAACTGGTCAGGCTTCCAAGTTAAAGGCAGCTTTATGGGAAAAGGCTCTCATCTTCATGGCAGGGTCCCTTGTCCACTTGATGTTCTGGCTCAATTCACCAGGGTCCAGGCTTCCTCTGCAGCAGTGGTCCCCAACCTTTATTAGGCTGGGGACCGGCAGGGCATCGGGCCGCGCCCGCGGGGACCGCGCCCGCGCGGGCCACGCCCATGTTTCGCGCCGCGCCAGCGGGCCATGCCCGCGAGCCACGCCCGCGGATCGGGCCGCACCCGCGAGCCACGCCCGTGGATCGGGCCGCGCAGGCACGGTCTGCACGGGCGCGACCCGGCCCTGATTCCCTCTCCCCGCCCTCCCGCAGTAAGTAGCTTCCCGGGCCACAAGCTTGTGGCCTGGGAAGTTTTTTACTGCGGGGGGGGCGGGGAGAGGGAGCCGCGGCCCGGCGCCATGGCCTTTGCGGCCCGGCGCCGGGCCGCGGCCCGCAGGTTGGGGACCACTGCTCTGCAGTATTCACCAGTAGAGTCCCTGTCTTGGAGATCTGCAAAGCAGCAACCTGGTCATCAGCTGATATTTTTGTAAGCTTCTATGTATTGGACCTACAACTCAGAAGGGAGGCACAAGTGGAAAACACATTGCATTCTCTGTTCCAGTAGCCTCATTCTAGTAGCCTCATCTGGAGCATCACATTCACCTCCAAATAAGTAGCTTGTTAGTATCCCTGCACAGAAGACTGAAATGAATAAAGTTCTGTACTAACCTGTAACTGATGTTCATTGAATGTCTTCTGTGCAGGCATACATTCTCTTCCATCAGGCTTTTGGTTGAGGCCAGGCTAATGACTGGGGAAATACGATCAGGTCCTCCCCCGTCCTTGTGTAATCAGTACCCCCCTCCTCCCGAGGCTGATAACACCCACTGGGCTAACATCGCCCGGTGATATTAGAGGACTCACAACTGGGAACAGAAGTCGTGAGGTGTTGAGGATTTAGTTAAAGATGGGTTTGGTTGCCGCCATCTGTGTTGCAGTGTTGGCTAGATCAGTGGTCCCCAACCCGCGGTCTGGGGACCGATCCCAGTCCATGGATCAATCGGTACCGGGCCACGGCTCCTCCTCATCCTTCTCCCCGGCTGCTGGCTTTCCAGTCAGCGGGCAGTGGAAAGTCAGGGGCGCCGGCAGGGAAGCAAGTGGAGCAGGGGCTCAGGCGGCGGTGACGTCCCTCGGCAAAAGACTATTCCCCCCCCCCCGGGCCTCAGTAAAATTGTCAAGCGTTGACCGGTTCCCAGTGATAAAAAGGTTGTGGACCACTGGGCTAGATGGTATAGTCGTGCCAGCTGTATGGGATATGTACTCTGATTTTTAATTGTATTTTGTAGTTTTTAACTAATACATTTTATTGTGACCCGCCTCAAGCCAGCTGGTCTGGGAGGGGCTGTATATAAGCTTAATTAAAAAATTAATATAAAAATATAATTTATTTCATACCACACATTTTAAATAACTTTATCATTCATTCTGAAAGAGTGGGCGGAAGGGACACAGGAGTCCTGTTCTATCCATTATGTCTCATTTTTTCACTGGAAAAATCAAAAATTGCTCCTGCTATATGTTTTGAGTATGAAAAGCCTTGCCTTTGGAAGCATTTAATTCATTCTAAAAGAGAAAATATTTCACAGGAGGTTTGTTTTTTCAATGGTCTGTAAAATGTCCGATTTTGTGTTTTTGGAAAATCTGACTAAAAATCCTTGGGGAAGGGTGGTGGATGGAGAGACATTTCCCCAAATTTTTCTTCAGGTCTTCACATCTTTGAACATATGACTGATCTGAAACACACAACAAGGTGGTGTTTGAAACAGCATAGAAAACTGTGTTTGTGTAAACAGGGAACAAGCCGTGAGCTTTGCTATGACCGTTTATGCACTGGAGGTTTCACGCCGGGCTGCAGGCTGCACTTTTAGTCATGGTAAAATGCAGGTTGCTCCACCTCTTCCTGCACCCAAACAGGGAAGCATTTGGCCTGGTGCGCCTCATCCACCCCTGATTTGTGCTCCTGCACGGGAGCTGGGGCAGTAAAGTTCCCAGTGCATAAACGGTCTATGAGAAGCAATTGCCAACGATTCATAATTGTGTAAACAGTCTTTTCTGGTCTATAACATGATCTACAACAGATATTTTTGGAATTACAATACCCACTTGATGTAGTAAGGGAACAGATCAACAAAGCCAGAATGGGATAACTTGCTATAAGAGAGGCCCAAAGGAAATAGCAACAGAACACCACTAGTGGCCACATAAAGCTCTCAGCTCAGACCAATGCAATGCATCATTAACAAGCTGCAACCTGTGCTGGACAATGATATTCCTCTCATGCAGGTATCAGGAAGCAAACTTTATCTTGTCCACAGATAGCCTTCTAACCTTAACATCTCACTCACAACAATGCACTTCCTAACATGGACACGGACTGTGGGATCAGGGGTGAATCTGCACTGGGCTTTTTATCCCCGGTGACCCCAAATTAAAGAAAGTCATCTACACATTATTTAATTTCCTTTTTGATATTTAGCACTTTAAATTTTCCCTCTGTAATATCTGTGATTGATTTGCAGTTACACTAGCTTTCCCCTACGATATCCAGGAACAGATAGAAATCACTACATTTGAGGAAACTGCTCCAAGAGCACCAGTATGAAGTGCAGATGTTCTGCATTTAGCCGGATTAACTTCCTCCCCCGTGCATCCAATGCTAACATATCAAAGCAGTCTGTTGCTGATTGGTCAGGGCATCAGTTCAAAGACTGCCTTGTTCCTGGTTGCCATTCCCTCGCAAGACTTATTTTTGCCTTCATTTTGTGATCTGTTTTAAAATGACTGTGCTCCAAAAGCCCACACTTCTATAAGCAGAGATTTGCCTCTTGGATTTACTTTTCCCTCCTCCTTCTCTGTGAGACTGCTGCCTCCCCTCCCCCACCCCACTCCTGTAGGAAAAGAAAGATAAATAAGCAGTCTCGTGTTCCACTTGCCCCTCCCTTGACTTGCTCTGGCTGTAGACTCAGAATTCAAAAGGCAGGAAATAAAGCACTCTCCAGCCTTGTGCTCCTTTAATGCTGGCTGGAGCTTCACCTGCCCCCTCCCCCATCAAGCAGGATGGGGAGATTGAAAATTGGGACAATGCAAATACAGAAGGGTGACATGTTTAATATCGGGGGAAAGGAAGGCTGTAGATAGTTCAAATTGACCAGAATTTGGCAAAATTTACAGTGGAAAAAAATGGTTTGTTACACTTTCTGCACTCACAGGATACCAGCTCTGTTCCCATATTCACTGTCAACAAAGTCACAGGACTTAATAGCACCAAGCATACCATCGCAGGTTCATCCACTTGTTTATCTTCCAACATTATACCAGCAATGTCCTTCCACTCTCTACATTAGGTCAGTCCTAGTGCTAATGAATAAATGGAGATAAATCTGACATTGAAAACTACAACACTCAAAAATAGTGAGAACATTTTAATCTTCTGGTTCATTCCATTGCTGACCTAAGAGTGGCAGTCTTCATACATCAAAATTTCAAGAGGAGATTACAATGAGAAATTGCTGAACATGAGTTCATCCCCAAGTTTAGCACAATAGCTCTCCTGGGATTAATAGGAAGATATGACTCTTATACTAAGCATTTTCCTTCTGCTGCAATTAAACTGATTATAATGTGCATAGTACCTCTCCATCCTTTACAACACCTCTCTCACCTTCTGATGTGGATATAAGGATTCAGAGAACTCCATTCCAACTTGTATCTGACTCTTGAAAGTTTATACCCATAATATTATTGGTCCCCAGTGTGCTACTAGACTTGATTCTAGCTGTTCAGCTGAAGATCAACATGGCCACCTTCTTAAACAGATTTCTCTCGTGTTCATGCAAAGCTTGACACTAGAGATCCCAGCCTCAAGGAGTGTCAAAGAGAACTGACTATTCAGACAAAGCAAAGTAGCAATATGAAGTCAAAAACAAAATTGAACACTTGGCTACATTTGCATCTCTTTCATTTTCTTTTCCAAAAACATTTGTAAAATCTTGCCAAAACGTGTCCATGTTCAGATCAATATAAGATATTTTCATATAGAAGATTTTCACATACTTCAAGCATAGGAAAAGATTTCTTTGGAGACCTATCTTACAAATGGACTTTGCCTAACAGTAGCATATGGTCCATATGTGACTATGAGGCTAAGTCCACTTGTAAGAAAATCTTCAATATGAAAATATATCTTCTATTGATCTGAAAAAAGTGTGACTCTTCATGAAAAGAATATAATTTGAGATTTATATCTTGTCACTGAAGAAACAGTGGTGAAAGTATTGTATAAACCAGTGCGCACTTTGGCAAGATTTTGCAAAATGTTTTGGAAAGAAAATTAAATTGACAGGTGTAGCCAAGTATTCAGTTTTGTGTTTTTTTTAACTTCATATTGTCTAAAGTTCTCCTGGAATTGCAAATAGTTGCCCCTCAAAAACATTGTTGCTTTGGAGGGTGAACTCTGTGGCCTCTCATTCCTACTAAGTTTCATCTCTCGACAATCCCCAAGGCTCCATGAACGTCCCAACCTGGAGTTAGCAATGCTGCTTCACATGCTGATCTAGCTATTCTGTTTTGCCCTTGAGAGTTCTGATGGGGGCTGATACTTCTTTCAAATAGTAGCTCTTGTGGGGACTCTGGCAAACCTTGTCCTCAAGCTTTCATTTCAGACTTTAATATGCTTAACTTTCATTGGATTACATTGATTGTTCCTTAGGCCAAACTTTTGTATTTTATGAGACCAACATTCTGCAGCTCCTCCCCATGCTAAATAGATATACTTTACTGATGAGCACAGTTTTATCTAAGCACCAGCTGCTCTGATAAAACTAATGTTGAGTTATGGACGGTACAACTTTTTGTAGTGATTGTGGAAAAAAAATACATTGTGAGGCTATAACTCTGGATACTGTTATTCACCTCTGTGCTCTGTTGGTTAAAAAATGCTTTGTCATTATGCTGTCTGAAATCAAAATGTTTGATTCATCCTCGTCAAGAATGCTAAGCAGAGGAGTATTATCTCATTTTTGCAAAAACAAAAAACCCAAAATAGTTCTATATTACAGCTCTTTATCCTGTGAAGAATCAAGAAAACCGTTCATTGTTAGGGCAAAGAAAGCAATTTCAGAACCTTCCCCCACCCCACCTCCCCAGAGAAAAAAGCTATTCATGCATATAAGCACAAAAGAAGCCGCAGGAAACAAAGATATTATTCACTCTTGCAACCGTATCGTATGCCCTTAGTTCAGGTATCAGTTGATTTTGTGAACAAGCTATTCTGTGATAAAATCAGAAGGGTTTTTCGTTATTAGTATTTGGACTAATGCTTCCTTATCAACATGCTAGACAGGATGTAATTATCTTGTCCTTTGTTAACACTACAACAGCACAAGTGTATGGTTATTGTGTGCATACCTGTACATGAACCGCATTCCTCCCTACCAAAAAAAATGGTGTGAACTAGTCTTGTGACCTTTTCTTTTAAAAGAGAAAGATATAAGTCTAATGTTTATGGATTAATAGCATTGGCTCGCTGAACTTGTGGAGGTGGAGGATGTTCTTATGGTAAGAATCACGAAGTCTGCCCCAATGCATTCCATTAACTTATTTTAACCCATATAATAGGAAGAACAAAGGATACTAGTTTGTGTGTTTAAAAAATGATACCCTGTCTCTGCATACATTTTAATTGGACCACGGGATGACTTAAACAGACCTTAAACATGTATCAAGAATACAAAGATATCCATAGCGTCTCCCAAGAAACCTGCTGAAGTTCTGAAGTCAGATTCGCCTCCCTAGCTCTGCCCCAGGGTTCAACAGCTCAACAAATCCAATCACGTTCAAGGTCCCTCCCCCCATGCTAAGAGGACTTTTTCAGAACTACCAGCTAAGAAAGCTAAGAGCAGGGACAAGCATAAACAGGCTGCCCATCAACCAGTGCTATGCTATGCCAGAAGCAACTCAACCTTTCATGGAGATCTGCAACCCTACCTCCAAATCTGAGAACACCATCAGCCTCAGTATAGTTGAAGTCAATATCCCACCAAGACAGAAGAAGAAGAGTTAGTTCTTATATGTCGCTTTTCTCTACCTGGAGAAGTCTCAAAGCGGTTTACAATCGCCTTCCCTTTCTTCTCCTCACAACAGACACCCTGTGAGGTGGGTGAGGCTGAGAGAACCCTGATATTTCTGTTCAGTCAGAACAGCTTTATCAGTGCTGTGGCGAGCCCAAGGTCACCCAGGTGGCTGCATGTGGGGGAGCGCAGAACCAAACACGGCTCACCAGATTGGAAGTCCGCGCTCCTAACCACTATACCAAACTGGAATTGGAATGGATACATCCTCCAGTGTGTTGGCCATCCCAGACATATCCTAACCATTCTGGTTATTTAGACTCCTGGTTAGCCAATGTATTTGAGCAAAGGGAGTTTGACTATTATTTCCAGGCTCCCTACCAATAGGCCACATTTAAGGATGTATGTAGAACAGATAGTCAGAAAAGTAAAGTCATACTTTCCCCCATACTAGAGGGCTTATAAGAGATGGCACAGGACCTGCCAAATGAAAGAAGTTCTGTTAAATTCTCATAAGCCCATTACAAGGAAGTCCTATCTTGATAAATGAAGAATGTTTTTAGCCTGGAGTCTGGAAAAAGGACAGACACCTTTCAGTGCACCATTGCAGTCTGCATTTGAATAATAAATAACAAATTAAATACAAGTATTCTATAAAACTATTTAGTTTAGTTTCCAGGTTCTGATGAGGTCAGGCTGGCCAGAGCCATCCAGATTATGGAAGTATTTCTTTATTCAGTGCATAATTAATATTGAATTTATGGCCATAGGACATGGTTATGACCATTAACAAATAGCTTTAAAAGGGCATGTCGCACAAATTACTGGCATGATCAGGAGAAGGCAGACCGATCATGCCCCGCCCCAATTTCCCAGCATTTTTCTTTGACATTTCCTGCATTTTTCTTTGTCGTTTTTATGTGCTTTCCTTTGGTATTATCTGGGGGGGGGGGAGATTGGTACCAATTTTCTCTTAGTGTCTGGCTGACTTGAGATCTTTCACCCATAGTTGTTCCCTTTTTTGCATAGATCTCTGTTTTTTAAGATTTTGCATCCATTTAATCATGCATTTTTAACTTGTTCATCTTCTGTTTCTAGCTGGAGTAAAGTCTTATATATCCATTTTAGTAAATGCTCTTTTTATAATCAGCTGCTCAAATTCGATTGCATCTTTAGAACTCTGTATTCAGTGCTCATGACACCTTTTATTCTTGAGACTAATTGATAACATATCAGCCTTTGAATGTTTACTCCTTCATCTTTAATATCTTGCCAAGACTTGATTTTCTCCTGTTTATCATCATGCTATATGTTAAGAAATCATTTTATTTCCCGTATTCTTATCATAATGAGCTTGTAAAGGGACATAAGCAAAGAGTTTGAGGGGCACAATACACCTTGGTATATAAACCATATTCTCAAGTCCATCCCCGATTGCGTGATTTCTTTCTTGTGTCACAAACGTTATAAATACATAAGTAATTGCGTAGGCCTTCATCAAGATCTGCTGATTTTAATTGAACTATTTTTGTCTTGCATTTTTAATCCAGTCCACAATGTAGATCAGACCTGCTGCTTGATAACATAATTTTATATTTCGGGGTGCTAAATCTTATTTTTTTCTTCTCATCTTGTAATATTTTGAAGCTTACTGTTGGTTTTTGCCATCCCATATAAATTCATTTCTCCCTCCTTGCCACTCTTTCAATATGTTTTCTTCTGTATGGGAGACATTTTGAACAAAACGTTTAGTTTTGGCAGCACATTCGTTTTAATTGTAGAAATTCTTCAAATAACCAAAATATAGTCTAATAGCACCTTTAAAACCAACAAAGATTTATTCGGGGTGTGAGCTTTGAGTGCATGCACTCTTCCTCAGCCTAAACAATTTAGTCTGAGGAAGAGTTCATGCACTCGAAAGCTCATACCTTGAATAAATCTTCGTTGGTCTTTCTTGATCTTAAAGGTGCTATTGGACTATAATTTTGTTGTGCTACTTCAGACCAACACAGCTACCTACTTGAAATTTTAGAATAGGATATGATGATGACCATTAACTTAGCTTTCAAAGGATATATTATACAAATTACTGGAGAATGGATCTATC
Source organism: Paroedura picta (assembly GCF_049243985.1). Lineage (NCBI taxonomy): Eukaryota > Metazoa > Chordata > Lepidosauria > Squamata > Gekkonidae > Paroedura > Paroedura picta. Next base: position 78,834,480 of record NC_135375.1, on the reverse strand, counting down.
TACTATTATTAAGTAATTTGCTCTTCTTTCTTTACACCTGCTCTATGCAGGCCTGCCCTTGTCCCTGATCCATGTCCAAACTGGTCCAAAATGCAGCTGCCTGGGTTCTCACTAGAACACATTTGAGAGCCCATATCAGGCCTGTCCTGATGCAGCTGCACTGGCTCCTGGTTGAATTCCAAATCAGGTTCAAGGTTCTGGTTTTAATCTTCAAGGCCATTCATGGCCTGGGCCCCTTGTACCTAAGGGACCACCTGACTGAATATCCCCCCCGAAGGGCTTTGCACTTGGCCAATTCAAACAGGTGATCCCTGTTCCCTGAGTACGCTTGGCCTCAATCACGGCCAACCCCTTTTCAGTCCTGGCCTCCACCTGGTGGACCAAGCTCCCAGATGAGCTGCAGGCTCTTTGAGAGCTGGCACCATTCCAAAGGGTCTGCAAGATGGAACTCTTTCGCCAGGGATTTGGTTGGAGCCAACAATAAGTAACATCATCCAAACTGGCCCCCTCCTGGAACAAGCTGTCCTGGAACAAATGGATACATTTACAGGCAAGTGCTTTGGACACTGGAATAGTAATAGAAGTTTAGAAAGGTGTCTTAATTATGGTTTATTACTGTTTAATGGGTGGCAGGTTAACATGGATAGAGAGGTTGTCGAGAGGCATTTAGCTGCACTGGATGAGTTCAAATCCCCTGGGCCGGATGAAATGCACCCGAGAGTGCTCAAAGAACTTTCCAGAGAACTTGCACAGCCCTTGTCCATCATCTTCGGAACCTTTTTAAGGACTGGAGATGTCCCGGAGGACTGGAAGAGAGCAAACGTTATTCCGATCTTCAAAAAAGGGAGGAAGGATGACCCGGGAAACTACAGACCAGTGAGTCTGACCTCTGTTGTGGGGAAGATAATGGAGCAGATATTAAAGGGAGCGATCCGCAAACATCTGGAGGACAATTTGGTGATCCAAGGAAGTCAGCATGTATTTGTCTCCAACAGGTCCTGTCAGAGCAACCTAGTTTCCTTTTTTGACCAAGTAACAGGTTTGCTGGATTGGGGAAATTCGGTTGATGTCATTTACTTGGATTTTAGTAAAGCTTTTGACAAGGTTCCCCATGATGTTCTGATGGATAAGTTGAAGGACTGCAATCTGGATTTTCAGATAGTTAGGTGGATAGGTTAGAGAACCGCACTCAAAGTGTTGTTGTCAATGGTGTTTCATCAGACTGGAGAGAGGTGAGTAGCGGGGTACCTCAGGGCTCAGTGCTCGGCCAAGTACTTTTTAACATATTTATTAATGATCTAGATGAGGGGGTGGAGGGACTACTCATCAAGTTTGCAGATGACACCAAATTGGGAGGACTGGCAAATACTCCGGAAGATAGAGACAGAGTTCAACGAGATCTGAACACAATGGAAAAATGGGCAAATGAGAACAAGATGCAATTTAATAAAGATAAGTGTAAAGTTCTGCATCTGGGTCAGAAAAATGAAAAGCATGCCTACTGGATGGGGGACACGCTTCTAGGTAACACTGTGTGTGAACGAGACCTTGGGGTACTTGTGGATTGTAAACTAAACATGAGCAGGCAGTGTGATGCAGTGGTAAAAAAGGCAAATGCCATTTTGGGCTGTATCAACAGAGGTATCACATCAAAATCACAAGATGTCATAGTCCCATTGTATACGGCACTGGTCAGACCACACCTGGAGTACTGTGTGCAGTTCTGGAGGCCTCACTTCAAGAAGGACATAGATAAAATTGAAAGGGTACAGAGGAGAGCGACGAAGATGATCTGGGGCCAAGGGACCAAGCCCTATGAAGATAGGTTGAGGGACTTGGGAATGTTCAGCCTGGAGAAAAGGAGGTTGAGAGGAGACATGATAGCCGTCTTTCAGTATTTGAAAGGTTGTCACTTGGAGGAGGGCAGGATGCTGTTTCTGTTGGCTGCAGAGGAAAGGACACGTAGTAATGGGTTTAAACTTCAAGTACAACGATATAGGCTAGATATCAGGAAAAAAATTTTCACAGTCAGAGTAGTTCAGCAGTGGAATAGGCTGCCTTAGGAGGTGGTGAGCTCCCCCTCACTGGCAGTCTTCAAGCAAAGGTTGGATACACACTTTTCTTGGATGCTTTAGGATGCTTAGGGCTGATCCTGCGTTGAGCAGGGGGTTGGACTAAATGGCCTGTATGGCCCCTTCCAACTCTATGATTCTATGATTCTATTATTCTATAATGTCTTTCTATTGATATTTCAACTATTATAATTGTCTTGTTAGCTGCCCCCAAACTGGCTTGCCAAGCTGGTTTAGAGGCAGAATACCTTTGAATACCACCTGCTGGAGGGGGACAAGATAATGGGTGATAAGACTTTGCTTCCCTGCATCTCCTACGCTTCTGTACTGGGTCAGGCTGGCCACTGTTAGAAACAGGATGATGGACCCGTGATCTGATTCAACTCCTATTATATTCTTCTGCTGTTATGTTCATTTAAGCTATGGTTTTCTTTTATAAAACAAGGGCCACAACAGGTTCTGTTATTGAAAAGCTAGAATACTCAAAATTCAACCATATATGTGTGGAAAAGATATGTGTTGACCTTAAATTTCTAAGACTTTGGAATGAAAACATCTTATTTATTAACTAGAAGGAAACTGAATGAAAAATTACCTCTAGCTTTTGGAACTGAACAGACAAGGCTATTGTTCTGGCTGTGCCACAGTATCTGCAGGTATACTTTGCCTTTAATTTCCTCAGGCTATGTCTAAATTTCATTGGGGGTGAAGCAGAGAGAGAGAGAGAGAGAGAGAGAGAGAGAGAGAGCAGTCATTTTATAACAGGACCATAAAATTTCATCCATATCAATGTTCCTAAGTGTTGTGCTCAATAGATGTTTTCCTGTACATTGTTTCTCTTGATCTGGCTGACTAACTTAGGGAGTGCTCTTATTCTATACATGGAAGAGCATTCCTTACCAGAGCCATACCAGCGGTGCTGTCACATTGCAGATTACTTATGACAACCCCAGCAAAGGGCTGTGCAGGCAAATGAGAAGCGGTGGTGCTTTGCCATTGCCTTCCTCTGCAGGACATTCCTTGGTGGCTTCCCCTCCTAGTACAAACCTGGCTTAGCTTCTGAGATCTGACAAGATTGGGCTGTACCATGCCACCTTCCGTCCCACCTATTCCAGCTATCTGGCATTAATCTCATGGTAAAGTAAAGGTAAAAGTATCCCCTGTGCAAGCACTGAGTCATGTCTGGCCCTTAGGGTGACGCCCTCTAGCATTTTCTTGGCAGACTCAATACGGTTTGCCATTTCCTTCCCCAGTCATTACCGTTTTACCCCCCAGCACACAAGCTGAGTACTCATTTTACTGACCTCGGAAGGATGGAAGGCGAAATAAGTAAATGCCTTGCTTCTGTCTCATGTTAGAAGGCGGGATGGGGAGACAGATGCAGAATTTTGGTCCCCGATGCCACCTCCTTTCCCAAAAAAAAGTCCAAGGCTTTATTTGTATTCACAAGAGTTTATTATTATATTAAGAATAGTAATTTATTAAGTAATTTATTAAGATAATAAAGCTGCAAAAGGAAAGGATGTGCTTGTGCTTTGCACTTTCTGTTTTGCCCTGATTTGCTCTCAGACCGGGTGGGGGTGGCATCTCCAACAACCTGAGACTTTTACAAGTTGTACTCACACTCAGTCCCTTCAAATCCTTTCATGCAAGAGTTGCAGAAGTTGTATTTCAGATGGGATGGAAATGCAGGGCATTTGATTTCATTTTTATAATTTCTTTCGATGATCTAACAGACTCCCACCAGGTAAAGGCAGCCACAACAGAGATCCCACCAGTTGGGTGAGGGGAGGCAAGGATAAGACATCACAGTGGAGTTGGGATGAAGCTGGGCCACAACTTTATTCTTTTGCAGCTTTCAGTAGCATTTTGGATGCCGGGAACGCTGATGTAATGAGCTTATTTGCATCCCTGACACGCCTGGCAGGTATCCTGTGGAAGAAGACTGGCTTCAACCCAATTGCAGGTGCATATGCTTTGCCTGCCAACACCCACGGCCTGGAATCTATATCTGATGTGTCCTTTCTTGAGCTGGCAGCACTATCAGCCCCTGCCCCTGAGTCTCCTCAAGGGGATCCCCTTTATTGGGGTAGCAGAAAAGTGCCCTCTCCTGAGTGGTCCTTGCTAACTCAGTTGTGGCAGACCACCACAGTACCATGCAGATTCTGGGATTGAATCCCTTTAGAACAAAATGTAAAATGTCTCCTATTAATAAGCAAAAGAAGTCCTGAGAATCTGCGTCCCAGTTGCTGGATGAATACAATTCTGAATGAATAAAACTGCAGAGGAAGTTTGAGAGCGGCTCCCTCTTTCATGGAAAGATTGATTTTCAGTGTTTATATGCAAAACAGACCAGAAAAAGAACCGTAAGCGCCCTCTAGTGGTGATTAGTCATCACTGCAAAGAAGTCTTTCTCTTTTGGCTTTGTATGAAGATGCAAACCTGTTTTTATATAATCAAATTACAGTAGCACCTTTAAGACCAACAAAGATTTATTCAAGGCGTGAGCTTTCGAGTGCAAGCACTCACGCCTTGAATAAATCTTTGTTGGTCTTAAAAGGTGCTACTGGACTCTGATTTTATTGTGCTACTTCAGACCAACACTGCTACTCATTTGAATCCGTTTTTATATAGTCCTTACTGTAGAAATCCTAATATTAACCCTCAGTTTGAACTATTCTTCCTACTTTGGCTACGGGGACCAAATACTAAGCATTTTGAAACCCATCTGATGTAATCAGTCTTTCTTCCTAGCGTGATGCTCTTTGTGGTCCTTTAAGAGCATTTTGAGACAGAGAAATGCAATTGTTGGAACTTTTCCTAGCATTCATGTTCATGTTTAACTAGAGCTAAGGGAGTAGTCTTAGAACTGAGTTCTGTGTTGGGCTCTTGGTATGGTACTTGGATGTACCAACCTTACTGTCAGTAGAGATACTGTCAGGCAGCTGCCATTTCAGATTTCCAAATCCCTGTGCAGACTGGATGCCCTTGTGGCTTCAATGACAGTGCTTCTTCCTTTGCATATTTGATCCAAAGACTTGGAAGGCAAAACCGTGCTCCTCACCACAGCAGCCTACTGGGAAACGTTTCATCAGCTGACTTCATGATTGTCATACAGGTTTCAAAAGCACGGAATAAAACTAAAAAAACCAAAACGGGGGAGGAACTAGAACTGGAACCATAAAAACCTAGCTGGTAACATGACCATCAAAGGTTGAATATCTGTTTTGTTGTTAAAATTATATTACTTTTATTGTGCACAATTGCAATGGGTGCAATACATGCACTAATAAAGAAACACACCATTGAAAATTTTGGGCAGCCTTTGGAAGAGAGCTAATGACTGAAAACTAGACATCTTCTTTCATTAAGTGACTCTGATACTTTACAGCTCTTATTTTGGAGCTTTTGTTGTCTGCTTTACATATTTTGATTCTGCACTCTCCCACATGTAGCCAGCTGGGTAACTTTGGGCTCCCCACAGCGCCGCTTTGAGACTCCTTCAGATAGAGCAAAGTGGCATATAAGAACCAACTCTTCTTCTTCTTCTTCTTCTTCTTCTTCTTCTTCTTCTTCTTCTTCTTCTTCTTCTTCTTCTTCTTCTTCTTCTTCTTCTTCTTCTTCTTCTTCTTCTTCTTCTTCTTCCTATGTGTTAAGAACTGGTGTGTGTTAAAACCAGACCTTTGAGGAAGCCCCTATAAGGGTTGAAACGTGTCAGTCTATTGGTTCACATAGTACATAGCATAAGGTGACCAGATTGTCCTACTTTTGGAGGGACATCTGGGGGCACCTGGCAGATTGTACTTATGTTGCAACTAAGAATATATATTACAATACTATTTTTGCGTTCTATGCATTCTATGAAAATTTTTGTTGCTCCATATAGACCACATTTTTAATCAAGAACCCCCCCTCAATGGCGTCCCACTTTACCAATGTTAAAATCTGGTCACCTTAACATAGCACCATAGGCTATATGTATGCTTTTAATTCCTATAGTTGTTTTAAAAATTGTGCATAATAAAAGTAATATAATTTCAACAACAATAGAGACATTCAACCTTTGTAGGTCGTAACTGTTGCCAGTTGGGTTTTTATGGTTTCAAAAGTACAGAAGCCTCGGCAGGGAAAAAGTTGACATTCCGTATGTGCATTTAAAATATCTTCTTCCTTTCCTGCGTCTAAAATGCAAGTGTGAAACCTGTGGTCACTTGAATGTACATTTAATTTTTACAGTGGCTATCTTTGGCTTTCTGTCCTTAGCTGTCTATATTCATGTATACACACAATTCAGACGAGAAAGGTTCAGATAGATTGTCAGGATCATCAGGTATGTTTTAAATGAAATTGGACTTTGTTGCCATTGGCGCCCCAACAAAACAGTGAAAATACCCCAGAGTTATGAAATGGGAAGAGACAGTTTGGTCAGTTATCAGCCATGACCTAGCTCGTGGTCTGCAGGCCATATGTGGCCGTGGAGCAATTTCATCTGGCCACTTTGTGGGTTTGATCTGTGATATCTTTATCTTTGTATGCAAAGCAATCAATCGAGTTAAATCATCTCTGTACTGCTGAGGCTTTTATAAGAATTCACCATGGTTCCCAGATCAAAATGGTTAAAATATTTTCACATGGAGAAATACCAAAAATAAGTAACTTTCAATAAGAGTACAGCTCTGGTTTCCCAACTAATGGGAATGGCAGGCCAATTTTTTAAAAAAAGCTTTAGGGCTTGATGAAAAACTCAAGGTATGTGCTTCATCACTGTGATGGCTTTACTGCTAGATATTGCCAGTCTTATAATGGAGCAACACTCCGCTGAACCCTGGTCCGCTTTCCAGAGAACAGTGTCCTCACCCCCCCCACCCCAATCGCAACAGTGGGCCACCTCCTGTTTGCCATCATTCTGTGTGCCAGAATAGTTAATTGGAGATGATTTCATGGATGGATAGTAATAATTCCTGATTAAAATGGAATGCTTGATTTCCAATTGCGTTGTTAATTTACCTTTTTCAACTCTTCAAAGTATTATCAATTTTCTGTCTACCAGCATATTGTACGCAAACTTGTGTTCACTGCTTTTTGGTGGTGGTGGGGAAACAAGAAAACATTAGAAGTGCTGTCTTATTCCTAGGACTCAACAGGAAATCATTTGGCAGGGCCTGCTAAATAACCTTAAATGAGTCTGTATATTTAAAGGATGCTGTTTTCATGAATCCCACTAGTTGAGGGGAGGATAGAATTAATGGGACTGTGCTCTCATCTAGTTTAGGATTCTGCAGATGCCAGGCACCTAAGATTAATTTCAGCTAAACCCTTGGCATTCCTGATCTTGTTCTGTGCTACCAAAACGTTCTACCATTAACGTCTTGATTCTAAACACATTATATGTAATTAATGGGTTTAGGACTGAGGGGTTGGTTTGCTGGCTATGGTGAGTTTAAAGTGGAGCTGCAGAGGCATCCCATAACTTCAGATTGTAATGGCTGTCAGCTGCTTTCAAAGGTAGATGATAATAAATCATTTATCTGAAAGAAAGGAATTTTTGTGCGTCAGTTAGCTGAAAGGCACTAGACACTTTTGCTTAATCAAAGGAATGTGCAAAACATGAGTTAGACTAGAGGACATTACTTGGTTTCTGTTGAAGTAAGCATGGGCAGTTGAATCTGAAATGTACTTTTCCAGTATTTCAACTTCTTTTCCAGTGGCATTTATGAATATGAAGCATCAATTACTGTGTGTGTGTGAAATTAACACAGGGAACAGAGGAATACATTAGTGTCCCATCTTGCAATTATTAGACTATTTCCACTTTCGTAAGAGGGTCTTACTCTCAATTATTTGCTAGCGAATAAATGAGTAAACTAATAATAATGCCGGGGTCTTAGTCCTTCTTCTCTAATAGGTGGCTCAAAAGAGATCCTTTGTAATTCAGTCTCCATACCATATGTCTCTGTTGACATTAAAGTGCTTAGTTCCAAATGAGTTGGCTCCATTCAAGCATCTTAATTCAAGAGTGGATGATTAGATCTTAAGCTAAAAACCTATTAGGAGGTAAGCGCTTATGTTGCTGAAAGATATTAAAGGAACATCATAGTGCAGTCGCAAATAAATCCTTTGTATCTCTAGTGCTGGTAGGTTAAGTGCTATTTGATCTTCATGCAATATTAAGAATTGCTAGAAATGTTCATAAGTTGGGCACGTTAGAAGAAACTCTCTTGATTGTCAGGCTTCTTTACAATAAGAACTCAGGCCCAAACTCTGCAGTGCAAGGAGATGGGTGGGTGTTGCCAACCTGTGTCTTCCAGTAAGATGTGAATAGTCATGTGATGTGATCTTACCATAACCCCCCCCCCACTTACACACACTCACGTACATGCACACCACTGTTAAAACCAGTGAAGGAGAGGAGGGCTCAGGGACTAGCTAGCATGTTATCGTAACACACTTTTTGTACCAGTAGCATATTCCTGTGAAGATTAAAGAGGTAGACGTGGTTTGAGACTGCTCCCAGCTCTCTCTGTGACACATAATCTGAAATAGAACAAACCAATGTGGTGCTTGAACACTCATGCCTACTTTTTGAGGAGGAAGACACGCACCTGGCCATCCTATGGAGAATTCTAAGTCCATTGACGACCTCGGGCTTAGAGGAGAGCTTGACATGGCACTGTTAATACCTTAAAATCAATGGGCCACCACTTTAACCAAAGAACTGTGGGAAATAGTATCTGAATATTAATGTTGTGCTGTGCATAGATTTGATAGGTTTGGCCTGTTGCCAAACCAGATAGCAAAACACATTTCATCGTTCTGTATTTATACCCCTCGCTATTAAGAAAGACATTCTTTACCATTTAATTGCATGTTTGGTATTCCTGTGTTCCCTCTGTATACTCTAGGAATTGTCCAGATAGAACACAACCTACAATAGAAAAAAGGAAAACAGCAATAAGCATCTTCTCCTTTGTTTGCACTAGTGAGAGGTGGCATTACAGAAATGTAACCCTCTTACACCAAGTTTAAGCTCAGGCAACATATATTCCCTGAGGTGCTCAATTGACGTATGGGGTAGATGGCATAGGATGGTAGGGATGTGTCGTTCCTTTTACTAGCTATATTTCTCTTAATTAGGCTCTCTCCTCTCCACATGACAAAATAACATCCAGAGAGGTCTCATCTTATGCCAGTGTGAAAGCTAGCATAGTTTAGAATCATAGAATAATAGAGTTGGAAGGGACCTCCTGGGTCATCTAGTCCAACCCCCCACACAATGCAGGACACTTACAACCCTATTACTCATCTATTATAACCTGCCACCCCCTTGAACCTTCACAGAATCAGCTTCTCTGTCAGATGGCTATCCAACCTCTGTGTACAGATCTCCAAAGATGGAGAACCAACCCATCACCTCCTGAGGAAGCCTGTTCCACTGAGAAACCACTCTGTCAGGAACTTCTTCCAGATGTTTAGATTGAATTTCTTTTGAATTACTTTAATCCCATTGGTTCTGGTCTGTCCGTCCTGGGCAAGAGAGAACAACTCATGCTCCATCCTCTATATGGCTGCCTTTTAAATACTTAATGGTTAGGGTGTTGGATTATGCTCTGAGAGAGCTAGATTATTTTGATCAGGACATTTGCCTAGTAACTTCCATTGATCTGTGTAGTAGACTAAGAGGCTAGGATTTGGGGGTGTGGCATGGCCCTTGGACAGACAGAAGGGTATGGCTGACCCCACAAAATTCATATGGATGGGGAAAGGGATAGCCAGGGAGCAAAAAGGCTGAAGGGCCATAACATGGATGGAACTGGAGCACTAAAGCAGTGCAGAGCAGGAGGCACTCAACCCCAGAGAGACATTGTGAATATATTGATTGAGGGCTGTGGAAGGGCCTTGTTTAGGAGGTAGGAAGCCAGATCCTGGGCTCCCTGGAGTCTTTCAGAATAGTAGTCAAGAGTCCAGTCCTAAACCATGGACAATGAAAGCTGTAACTCTACTTAGAATTTGACTGTAAGAAGGCCCTTTGTGAGTCTAAATGCAGAAAAGGAGTAGCCAATATACCAGACTGTTAAAAAAAACAGTTTTATTGTGAAGAGAAGGAAACTTTATAATGAATTATGACCCAACCACCAAACAAACTTGTTTAAAACACATGGTCATGAATGACCAAGCACTCTTAAAAGCCTTAATGGAACTTTTGGGCCCAAGACCAATATGTGTCAGGTCAGCTGAAAAATTCATAAAATGAAAGGGGGGGCATAGGAGGTTTATTCTGGAGCACTCAGTGTGGTTCTTCCACCTGTCATGTATGCTGGTGGGTGGGGTCTGGCGTGCTGCTCTAGCAGCAGCACAGTTCTGCATCAGGAGAGAGGCCTTGGGTTGCAACAGCTACTAAGAACAGTTTCTGATTGGAACTAGAGTTCATGCAGCCATGGCTGCACTGCATGTCCATTAGCAGGGTTGTTAACAAGCTGGGAGTCAAAAGCCAGAGGGTTACCAGAGCCAGGAGAGTGCAGAGAGCCAGCTGAAAGTCAGAGCCATGTAAACAATATACCAGCAAAGAGAAACCAAAGTAAAAGTTGTGGTTACCAGTCCAGATCATCAGGAGATTCAGGAGCAAGGAGAGAAAGCAGGATACCTCAGAAGTGACCCTAATTGTTCCCATCCAGTGTCCTTTCCTGCCAAGCCTTAAACCAGGCTCTAAGTCTGCATGGGAATATTTCTGGAACTCCTCACTTTCAAGTCTTCCATGCAGTGCCGGTGGGGCGGCATACAAATAAACAAATAAACAAACAAACAAACAAATAAACAAATAAACAAACAAACCAGCAAGTTATAAAATTCAGCATCAAAGATTTAGATTACGTTATAAAGATAGACAAATTCTGTTTAGTATAAAAACCATACAAGCATTAAGTAAGTTACAAATTATATGATTTTTATCCTAGCCCTGGATTCACTATCAGTTGATAGGTTTTACAAGCTATAACAATTAACTTGGCTACCGGGACTATAAATTCCAGGTTTCCATCTTCCAGTAACTGCCTAGCAGTATCTAAGTTTGAGTGACAATTATCCAGCAGAGAGGTAATTAGCTTATTGTAAAATGGGCAGCAAAGGAGGCCATGATCTACACTTTCAACCTCCCCTGATCCCCAGAGGCAGAACCTTTCCTCAACAGGGACTTTTCTATACTGTCTTTCTAGCACTACAGAAGGCAAGACATTTCATCTTGCGAGAGTGAAGGCCTTTCTGTGGCCATGTAGTTCCAATAAAGAGAGGTAAGCAGCTGGTATTACTGTATGTGCTGCTGTTCAATATCCAGTATCCTTTGTTTAAAAATAGTCTTTGCTTGTTCATAGCCTACAGCTGGGATTACAGAAGGAGCAAAACCCAGGCTTGTAAGCTTTCCTAGAACAGTCTTTAACCAGACGGTCTGAAAATTGTCCAGGAGTAGCAGTGGAGTCTACCCATGGGGGAAGAAGTTGACCATCCATGGTTTATGGATGCAATGCGTATCTTGGCTTCCATCCTGACCATGCCAGTCTTGCCAGGGAAGTGCCTTGGAGGGGCACCCCCCCCCCCACCAGCCAATCAGAAAAACAAAATTTTGCTTGGCACACAGTATCCAAAGTTCCTTCCCTCCTCCCCTGGGCCCCAGATACCTGCTGCTGAGGGCTCTCACCATTCAATTCCCAACCTGCCAGTGGGCTGAAGAAAGCCATCACTGTTTGCATGAGGTGTGGGATTCACTTGTTCTGCAACTGTTGTTCAGTTGTCAAATAAGACTTTCCCCCCACTCATGGCAGGGCACCTTCCTGCTTGTTTCACTGAACAGTTTCAGGTATGGCTCTCAAGCTAAAATACTGACACACTGTCCAAGGCCTGCCAACAACCACCATGCCCTCGTCATGACCCTGATTGAAAACAAATATTCCTAAGCTTTCCACTACTGTGAATAGAATAATTATTATTACCTGGGAATAAATGTCATTGAGTTAAGTGAGGCATCACTGTCTCTCAAAGTGTACTAAACTGCAAAAATAATTTTAAAACATTTCTACTAATAAAAAAGCAGATTCACAGAATGCTTAACAGAGGGAGGAAAACTGGGGAGATGTGAGAAGTTGATTTCTTCACACTAGGAAAATAGGCAGGTGAGCCAAGTCTCCAGATGGTGTTGTCATCCTGCATCTACACTGTGATGCCCTCATTCACTTCCTTCAGAGGTGAAATTTCCCCTCTGTTTTTCTTTCCCTTTCTTACTGAGCTGCTCGTGGTATCTGTTTTCTTTCCTTAAGAACTCTAACTGCTCCACCCTTTCCCAGTATATTTTGGTTGTTGGCTCAGCCTAGTAACCTGAGGGAAGGATTGAGAGCCTACTTTAATGTAAACTGTTCTGAAATTCCAATAAAAAAAAAAATCCATCATAGAGAGAGAAGGTCAGGTGAAACCAGGAGTAAAATTTACTCTGTAGTAAAAGAGCATATGCACAGATTTTAGTTCATGTTTCAGGTTATTGGGGGCCATTCCGCACAACTGCCAATGCAGCCAAATGTAAGCGCTACTGTAAAGTTCTACAATTAATAGCGACAGGTCTTGACAATGCACACAGCTGTTTCTAGTGGAAAAAAGGCTCTCCCACTAGTGTTGTTTTCGTTACCCACAAGTTTCCAGTCTCGCCGGAATCACAACAAAGGAGGCGATATTTTTCCGCACTTCTTACCACCCCTGGCTATCAATCAAACAGAAAAGCCAATGAACTGTTGTGTTTGTGCTCCCGGAAAGCCCCTTTCCCTTTAAAATCTGTTTTTTTAAAAACCCGAAAACACGTAGCAACGAATATTTGTTCATTCGATGTTTCAGAAAGACTTTTTTTGCTGGCATAGATGTACAGAATGGCCTAATGCATGCTCCTGATCAGGCTGAATAAAAGTTTCTTCATAAATCAAAGAGAACATAATTGACTAGATTTTGTTGGATTAATCCTAAGCAGTTATCCTTATAAGCAAGTCCCATTTTATCCCCAGTTTTCTGTTGTCTATAACCGTGTAAAAATTTAAGATATAATAATCAATCCAAAGCATGCATTTAAATGGGAATTACTACGGTTTTCCTCCCTCCCTCCCTCCCTCCCTCCCTCCCTCCCTCCCTCCCATATGTTTAATAAAGTCTGCAGACTGAAAAGTCACTTGATGCATCTGATAAAATATATTCTTACCATGAAAGCTGGAATTGCAATACATAGAAGAAATAAGGCGGGGAGGGGGGAACTTCAAACACAGAAGAATTAGATGGTGGCTGGGTGGAGAGATGAAAAGATACCCAATGGGTTGATGAGTTTAGGAACAACTCTGAACAGGAAAATGTTTTCCTCAGCTTTATAGTTAAAGAAGTTTGTAGCCAAGGAGAGCTTTCTTTTAAACTTTTAAACACCAGCAAGGAATAGCCTCTGTTTTATTTATTTGTTTTCTTATATTTATATACCGCTCTTCCCTTGTGGCTCAGGATAGTTTACAAAGAACATGAGCAGGTACAATATAAATTCAGTAACAGAGATAATAGTGGTGGTGATAGCAACAGTAACAATAACAACCACCAGTAACAATAATAGCAGTAATAATTGAAATGTTAAATTATCAACTGTAACTGTAATCCCATAGATTGGTCAATTGATGTATTGTCCCTTGATGTATTTAATGGGCGTAACTGTATGGGAGGAGGGATTCTGGGGACCCAGTAGATGTTGCTAGTTTGATTAATTTCAACTGAACTCCTGGCAGAAGAGCTGTTTTGCCGGAGGAACTGTGTTAGCTCTGGCAGGGCCCAGGTCTATTCTGGGAGCTCATTCCACCAGGTGGGGGCCAGGACAGAGAATGATCTGGCCTTGGTTGAGGCCAAACGTGCTTCCTTGGGGCCAGGGATCACCAGCTGCTTGGTATTGGCTGAGCATAGCTCTGTTTGAGGGACATAAAAGGTAAAGGTATCCCCTGTGCAAGCACCGCGTCATGTCTGACCCTTGGGGTGACGCCTTCCAGTGTTTTCATGGCAGGCTCAATACAGGGTGGCCTTGCCAGTGCCTTCCCCAGTCACTACCGTTTACCCCCCAGCAAGCTGGGTACTCATTTACCAACCTCAGAAGGATGGAAGGCTGAGTCAACCTTGAGCCGGCTGCTGGGATCAAACTCCCAACATCATGGACATCGCTTCAGACAGCATTTCTGCTGCTTGCCACTCTGTGCCACAAGAGGCTTCTTTTGAGGGGCATAGGCCCTCTTTATTTTTAAATGACAATCAAACTTGAAATAATGTTTCTAGCTTAACTAGCCCCTCATGCTGATTTGGGGGCCAGGAATTTTGTTTACTGTCCCCTCTGGTAGCTGTGATAGAAGGGCACGCTAGTGTGTGTGAGTGTACGTGTGATGTTTTCCTTACTGTATTTAATCACTCAGTTTCAAAAGAGAACGCACCCTGTGCAGAGAAAGCATAACTCCCATGGTTCCATGCTTTTTGAGCACAGCTTCTCTGGCTCCCATGAACTTTGAAAATGTGTCTGTCCTATTCCAGTAAGAGTAAAGCAAGGCCAATACTTTTATCACTTAAACACTGAACAAGGTATCAAATGTGCCTCAGAGACACTCTCCTTAAGTGCAACTTGATGTATCTTTTACATTATTAATAGCTATTCTACTCAAAAAGTGCTGCCAAGGCATATCAGGTCTGATAGCACAGAGAAAGTGTTGAAAACTTATGGCTGTCTAGTTTTGCCCTGTTTAGTAATAGACACCCAGTGCTGGTTTACGCTTGAGGTTTACGACTGAGCTATACTTTCCCCGGTCAGTCAGTCAGTCATTCAGCAAAATCTGAAAGTGCTTACTTTGAATAAAGGTGCATGGTGTTCATAGAGCAGGCTTTCTCATCCAGGGTTTTGTGATGAGGATGTGTGGATTTTGTGAAACCCTAATGTTTCTTGACGGCCCTGGAAGAGTTACCTTAATCGGTGGGAGTTTTAATATTTTTTTTAATTGCTAAACATTTTTCAGGTGATATGACCATATATGGCCATGTTGACCTCCCCCCCTTTCCCAAAATGGCCAACGATTGACCTGGAGGGGTAGGAAGGAGAGGGGCCCCGGGTAGATGTGTCCACAGCTATGCTTCCCAACCATATTCTGCATTATTGCGCCCCTTCTGGGGTTTCTCAAAGCCTGAAAAATGTTTTGGGGTTTCTCAATGGTAAAAAAGTTGAGTAAGGCTTTTATAGACAGTTACTCCCAAGTAACTGGCCATCAAGTTGAGAACCTTTTTGTAGGATTTCCCCATGTGTACTCCAGTGAGTATTTGAGGTTGAAGGCAGACAAAATATGATCTTTGATAGTGACAGCTTGAATAGCCCAGACTGGCCAAAGCTTATCAGAGTTTATAAGCTAGGTAGGGACAGTCTGATTTGTACTTGGGTGGGAGACCAAGGAAGATCAGAGTTGTTATTCAGAGGATGGCTGCAGTAATCTGTTTTATAATTTAAAGGCAGCAGAGGGACATACCTGTGCAGCAAGGAAATGCTTCAAAGACCCAGAGAAAGAAAAGCAGTGTAGCCACCCTCTGAGCCAGCAATGCGGTTTATGCAGCACAGATTTTGCTGGCAGAGCAGTGCTAGTTAAAGGAGCCAACACAAAAAATCTCAGAGCAATAATAGTAAAGCCCAGAAGGAGTTCAGGGTGAGTCCAGGATGAGAATGTGTGGATTCTCATGAGGAGGGGGCTACCCAGAAAGATAACAATGGCGATTGTGTCTAGACAGGGTGGACAGAGGGGCTGGCAGGTCAGAGGCTTCATCAATGCTTGAGTGTAGGGGGGGGGAGATATTCAGGCAAGGTCAGTGAAAAATAATCAAGCCTACCTGGCTGCTTGATAGTAATTAAATTTTGTACTCAGGAAGACTTTCCCTTGCTGATGAAATTTCCTTGATAGATCTAGATGGGTGCCTGGCTTTGCAAACCTCCATGGCAATGGGTAGGCAGAGGTCCCACTTGTTAGCATAGTCTGGGGAGAGCCTTGACCTCCAAAGCAAGGCATTTATCACTCCTAAAATGGCTGCAAATGCAGAGTTATCCCCAATTGTGTCAAGGCAGACTGCATATATCTAGTAAGAGGGATCTTGGTCACAGTGAAGGAATAGAATCTTTGAGAGTAGCAGGTAAAAGGCTGTGCAGTAGAATGTAATGGGGTATAATGGCAGGTCTCAGTTAATTACTCTCAGCATTCCACAATTAAGGATACATCTGCCCCCCCCCCCAATATCCAGTTTTGACACATTTATTTCCTTCACTATGTTTCCCCTCAGAATTAAACCCAAACAAATGGTAGTCATATAAACTAAGCTTGTTTTTCCTGTTTGGTCCTTGAATCTGTTGAGCATCATGATGCTGAATGGTAATTTTCTGTTCACCCTCTACCTGTTTCTATGGACTTTCCATATCATTGCATCTGAAGAAGTGTGTGTGCATGCACATGAAAGCTTATACTTGGAATAAAACTTGTAAAAAGTAATCTATTTTTTATTTTTAAAAACAAGACAATAATAGAAAAAGGATCCAAAAGAAAAGGAGGGACTATATGACAAATCACATATATTAAAAACCTTTGTACACAGCCAGGTGTAGAATGGTAAATATTTCTCCCCAACATCCCCTTCATTACAATCCTTAAGATACTCTCTATAAAATGCAATAGCCCTACTACAAACATTTTAAATTTTACATTGCATAACTAATACTATAGTTGTAAAATTTCATCATAACTACTTATTCCATGTTACATATAATATACTAGCCACAGTTTCCAATATACCCAAATTCACAAGTTAGTTTATTATACAAAGATATTTTTTGTTCAAAATCCATTTCTTTATTCCTTTATATTCAAAACTTGTTCTCATTCTGCTTTGGCATTGTAATATGTTTATATGCATTGCAATACATTTATATACAATTTTAAAACTGTTTCACATTTTAAGTTTGTCTCCTGCTGACACAATAAATACTCCAGCTCTCCTGCCTTGAATAAAACTTGGTTGGCCTTAAAGTGCCAGTGGCCTCCGTTATGCAATAGAATGGTTAGGTTAAAAGCAGCAGAACAAAGTTTGAATCCAGCGGCACCTTTAAGACCACCAAAGTTTTATTTGGGGTATAAGCTTTTGTGTGCATGCACAGGAAAGCTTATACCGAGAATAAAACTTTGTTGGTCTTAAAGCTGCTGGTGGACTCAAATTGTGTTCTGTTAGAAGAGTCCTTGCTTCATAATGCTGACAAGTTTGCAGTCCTCAGACTGGTTGCTAATTAGCACTGCATACTTTAAAAAAAAAGAGCCTCTTGTGGCGCAGAGTGGTAAGGCAGCCGTCTGAAAGCTCTGCCCATGAGGCTGGGAGTTCAATCCCAGCAGCCGGCTCAAGGTTGACTCAGCCTTCCATCCTTCCGAGGTCGGTAAAATGAGTACCCAGCTTGCTGGGGGGTAAACGGTAATGACTGGGGAAGGCACTGGCAAACCACCCCGTATTGAGTCTGCCATGAAAACGCTAGAGGGCGTCACCCCAAGGGTCAGACATGACCCGGTGCTTGCACAGGGGATACCTTTACCTTTTTACTTAAAAAAAAAAATTATGTATTTATTTTTCCGCTTACATAACACCCATCTCTGCTAGTGGAGTTGGGGCAGTTCGCAACAATGAATTAAACAATTTAAAAAACCAATTAAACATCACAAGAAAGCTAACAAGAAAACTAACAAGCCCCATCCCACCCCTCAGCCATCTTCATTTTGGCCTGTAGACTTGGCGGTAAGGAAGGTAACATGTGCCAAGCAAGAATAGAAAGGTGGGGGGAGGACCTTGGGAGGAGAGGAGGGAAGCCCACATGATATGAGGCCACCATGGCCTTAACTATAGGCCTGGCAGAAAAGTGCCATCTTACAGACTCTGTGGAACTGTATGAAGAAGAAGAAGAAGAAGAAGAAGAGTTGGTTCTTATATGCCGCTTTTCCCTACCCGAAGGAGGCTCAAAGCGGCTTACAGTCGCCTTCCCATTCCTCTCCCCACAACAGACATCCTGTGGGGTGGGTGAGGCTGAGAGAGCCCTGATATCACTGCTCGGTCAGAACAGTTTTATCAGTACCGTGGCGAGCCCAAGGTCACCCAGCTGGTTGCATGTGGGGGAGCGCAGAATCGAACCCGGCATGCCAGATTACAGTCCGCACACCTAACCACTACACCAAACTACACCAAACTGGCTCTCAGTATACTGGTATACTGTTGGAGCAATCATAAGCAAGTCTGTTCAGAAATGTCACATTTTACTCAGTGAGGCTACTTCCCAGGCAGATGTTCTTAGGGCTGGAAGTGACCTTAAATTTTCTTTATGGGGGCAACAATAACCAGCAGTTCGAAATCTGCAGGGGGGAGTGTAAAATATCAATTATGATGATGATGTTTATAAGGAATTCATTTAGAATTCAACACTGTTTAAAAAGAATGTCCTCAGGCTAAGAACTCCCACTTTGCCTAGCTGCGTTAAAAGAGAAATAACTTTTCTCATTCATATGAATCATGGGAAAATCTGTTTCAGGCATCTGGTTATGAGTAAACACTTAACAGTGCAGTCCTATGCAGAGTTGCTCCACTCTAGTGCCTGTGGGTATAAGAGTGCAGAAACTGCACAGGATTGCACATAAAATATTTCTAAATAAGGTTAAATATTCCAGTTACATTGAAAATTGATTTAAAGAAGGCTGGAAATTTTCAGAAAACATTTGGCCAAAATGCTGTCTTGATGCTACATTCCCCATTCTTTTTTCCTCTTCTGAATCATTCCTTAGCACTGAATACCATTCCTTAGCACTCACAGGAAATATTCGTTATTTTGTTACCCTGTCTCAAGAGGCCTGAAAATGTTCAGACGTATTTAACTAGTCTGGACCCCATATTAACAACCACTCTAGCTACACCTACCTTGTGTTGTCCACTGAACTGACAGTTCTCCCCCCATCTCCTCATGCAAACCCATCTCCTCAAGGAGCTGTTGGATCTTGATGCTGAGGTCTTCCCTACTTTATATGCCCTCCTCTTTTACATTATAGAACAGTAGGGCATATGAACTTTTGGAACAACTTGCAGTTTTATTCCAGTCTAGCATAGAAATACAAGAACAGACTTGTACCAATAAAGCAAATAACACAAATAATTGCAAAATAAATTGGACCTCTGTATAGAGGATTGAATGGAGGCCTGCTCTACTATCAATGAGGTAATAAGCAATCATACATATCTTCAAGTGGATAGATGGACAGGAAGTTTCAAGATCTGAACAAATCTGCCATTGGTACAAAGCCTCCTTATTTCAAATAAGGCCTTTAAAAAGATGTGGTTTAGCCTCTGGGGTCTGTTCCTTTAAACTCTGGGGGACACAACAAATTAAGATGCTATTGAAGATCAGCCACTGTAAACAAAACAGGTGGGGATGGATGGTATGCGCTTTGAGGTTAGGCTTCACTTAATCTACTAAAGAGGTTCTCCAGCTGTGTTCCCTGTAAGATTAAAGAGTCTAGCCTTGCAGAGTTACTATTTCAAAAGTAAGGATTGGCTATTAATAGAAGGATAATAGTTTAGGCAAGAGATGATTAATTGCATTTGACAATCCCCTCCAACAAGTAATTTCCAGATCAATGGAAAAGGTAATTTTTTTGTGATTTATTATTTTTAATTTGATTTATAGACTGCCGTCTCCAATCAGTCTTGGTGTGGTGCAGATCAGTCATCAATACAAAATTCTGATAAAAGCAGTAAGACAATAAAAACATAAAACAGTATCCTGCATGATCTGCTAGGATTTTGTCTCTGTCTCTCCAGTCGATATCTGTGATGGGGGAAATTGTGTAGGGGAGGGGCACTTGATTTTGTTTACTTGCCCCTGGCCACAACTATATCCCTGGTGGAATAGTGCCATTTTGCAGGCTCTATGGAACTTTGATAATTCCATAGATCCTCCTTTCTTAGGGTTATCTCTTGAACAAGCACACTGACAAAGTTAAGTACTGTGCACAGTTTTCTTAGTTGCTCCTTGTGGTGCCATTCATGTAATAGATAAGATCTTCTTGAATAGACACTGGTCTAAGTGAATCAGTGGTATTGGTCTAGCCAAGTTCTTTCTTCTGGACTTCTCTCTTTAATCACTTGTATCTTTCTAACAGGTATACCTGAGTAATCTCTTTAATTCTTTTGTTTAGTCTAAATTAGGTTTAAGGTAAAGGTAAAGATATCCCCTGTACAAGCACCAAGTCATGTCTGACCCTTGGGGTGACGCCCTCTAGCGTTTTCTTGGCAGACTCAATACGGGTTGGTTTGCCAGTGCCTTCCCCATAATTAGG
This sequence comes from Paroedura picta, assembly GCF_049243985.1. NCBI lineage: Eukaryota > Metazoa > Chordata > Lepidosauria > Squamata > Gekkonidae > Paroedura > Paroedura picta. Next base: position 78,813,989 of record NC_135375.1, on the reverse strand, counting down.
TTTAGAACTATTTAAAAAATGGTTGATTGCTGTCAGGACATGCACAATTGCAGTGGAGTCCCACATGGCCCCTGCTGTATGATAGTGCTGAATGTTGTCTCTGTGATATGTTATGACTGACAACCATGCTTGTACAACATATTTAACTGTGAGCTCTAATTGGCTTGAGTGAAATGTGTCAGTGCATTACAAGGTCCAGCTGTGAAATTTATACCTTCAGCTGTGCTTTCAAGGTATAGCAGTTATCAAAATAACCTTAATTGCTGCGGTATTGTTTCATATTCTCACATGATTGATGCTGCACAAAAGAAAATTGAAGGGTATCATTTATTTTAATAAAATGGTATTGTTTCACTTCATTACAGTTGTCTAATGAGTGCAAATCGGTGAGGCTTTTTTTCTTAATATGAAGAGACCTCTGTTAGAATCTTTTGAGTGATATTTAGCCTGTTTCCTGGCATCTTGTGACATCTATTCTGCATAATTCTTTATTTTACAATAGTACATTTTCTTTTTTGAAACATACATAAGTTGTAAAATTGACATATTGCTATCAAAACGTCTAAAATGGGTAACAGTGATTGCCTGTCAGGTGACATTTCGGACTGCCATTAATATGCATATTCGAAAAAGAGAGAAACGAAAAGAGAAGAGCTCAGATGAAGTGGAAATGGACCTCATGATACAAAAAGGAACAAATCTGACTTTTATGTCCTGGTCTGGCCTCCTTTTCCATAGATCAGAAGTGGCAGTTCCCATTCTGGAATTTGTAAAGTTACTAAAATTTATTATCCAATTATTTTATTACAGGAGGCACCTTAACAACTATTCCCATCCTACCACAGACACAGTCCTAAAGCCTACTCTTTTCTTTGGGGAAGAAATTTCACACTAGGACTGGGCCGAAATGCCTGTTCTATGAAAATCTGCAGAAGGGTTCCTGCTTAGGCTGGCAGGCAGGCACTTACTGGTGAGCGTGAGTTGGGCTCTCTGGCTAAAAAGGGCATCATGGTTGCTGAGGGCCAGGCACTGGAAGACACTGGCTGTGCCTTCAACAGTATGAATGTGCTGCTCACTCTTGGCCACCTTCAGCATGGCCACTGCACAGATAGCTACAGCTGGTGAGATGAGGCAGCCACCTGTCAGGAGGCCTCTGCACCCCACCTCCAGTGGTGAACCCCATAAGCCCCACTGGAAACACCACCAGAGAAGGATGTGTCAGGTGGGAATGGCTAAGCAAATGCCTTGGTCTCCTGCTGGAGCTACAGCCCAGGATGACCTTACAAGTGGCTCAAGGTGCCTACTGCATGCAGGGTGCTTTGTAAAAGGAGTGACAATGGCTGCCTCTGCCAGCCAGAGGAATGCTTGATGGATGCACATACCAAAGAAAGCCAGCTTGGTGTAGTGGTTAGTAGCATGGTGAGTTGGTTTTGATTCCCTGCTCCCCCACATACAGCCTTCTGGGTGAACTTGGGCTCACCACAGCACTGATAAAACTGTTCTGACCGAGCAGTAATATCAGGGCTCTCTCAGCCTCACCTACCTCACAGGGTGTCTGTTGTGGGGAGAGGAAAGGGGAGGTGAGTATAAGCCGCTTTGAGACTTTGGCATATAAGAACCAACTATTCTTCTTCAAAGAGTCAGGCTGGCAGGCACTGCCCGTGGCCGGCTGTTAGTCAAGGACAGACCTGGAGAGTGTGGCTTATCTGTAACAGAGGAAGGAGAGGAGGAGAAGGGGAGGAGCTGCAGCCTTGACCACTCTCACATCTTCCCACCCACCTCAAAGTGCAGGGGAACTCAGTTTAGGGAGAATACTGGTGCTCGCTCTAGTGGTACTCTACTTGCCACAGCCTAGATATACGCCTACTACTCCCTGTTTAACTGGGTAGGAAAATTTCTTCTTTCACTAGATCGATCCCCTTTCCTTGGCCAAAATGGAAGTTTCTGTCTACTTCTGAAAGTTCTATGCCAACTTTCCCCCAGTAGCAGATATTTCAGCAGTGCGCATTCCTCCCACTCTTTCAAACTGAGCAAAACAGGATGGCAGGGTCCCAGGGGAGGTGGCAGGTTTGGGAGAAGCTGGCAAAGAATGAAAGAAGGTGGCAGGGAGGGGCATTGAAGAACCATTAGGAAAGACCATGCAGCTGCCAGCCATGGAGGAAACGAGAAAAGGGGAGAGAGGCAGGGCAGAGAGACATGGACTGAGCACTCTCTCTCTCTCTCTCTCTCTCTCTCTCTCTCTCTCTCTCTCTCTCTCTCTCTCTCTCTCTCTGTGTGTGTGTGTGTGTGTATATATGTATATGTATATATATATATGTATGTATGTATATATATAATTCAGGTGGGGGGTCAGAGGAGCTTCTTTTCCAAGCCCAGGCTTGAAGGCAGATTGCATTAATCTGCCTCAGCCCCCCCCCCCCCAAGGCTTGGAGGTATCTCTGTAAGCAACTTGTAACCAAAGGAAATATTCATTGTTGCAACAATAATTTGTTTCTTTCCAGGGGTAGCTTTTATAGGAGGGAAGGCAAATTTAATATCTCCTGGACTGGACACATAGTCAAGGCGCCTCCAGCTGACTTGAATCAGCTTGGAAGGACAAGGGTCAAGCACCAAGGACACTGGCTGGACTTTTCTCAATAGTTTGTTCATCACCTTAATATTCATGTTAATTGAAAGTCACCCAAACAACTGATTACATGGTGCTCCAATACAAGATCAAACTGTAGTTTCCTTGAAATTAAGAATGAATTTTTGAATATTTGTCTTTCTTTCTGGGGTCATAATAATTCAGCATTTGGTGTCATAATAGTGTGAAAGCTGTTATAAAATAATAAGGGTGCTGAGGATCAGGGCTGTAGCCACAGGGGCACTAGTGGGAACTCACCCTCACTCAGAGCCTTGAAGGGGCCAGCTCATTCCTTAATGTCATTTATTTTTTAAATAAAGCAAAATATAAATAAATATATGCAGGCAGGATTCAACCTACTAGAACTATTCAGCCCGGTACCAAAAGGCATTTGGTAACCAAAAGGCAGGAAGTATAAAAATTAAATTTAATTTGATTGATATTTAATATATGAAATATATTTAAGCATGGTGCACTATCAGTATTTTGTTTTCCATTAATATTTTCTTCTCCTCTGCAACATGTAAAGATGCTGGCAGGTGACCAAGTCTTTGTGTTTTTTGGTCAACAACATGAGTACTTAGAATCCAATGCCCAATGGGATCTTTGTGTTTCCAAGGCTCATGAAGGTCCATCACATTAAAAGGCACAAGGGTGTTTGTTGGGGAACATCACACCTGTGATGGGAGTCTCCTGCTTAAAACAGGTTTTCTGTTGGCTCCTGTGCTGAACTTACGTGCAGCCATGTAAGCATAACCATTTTGCAAAGCAAGCCAAAATGTTTAACATTGAGCCTCAAAGTTGTGTTTGTTGCTACGTTTTTATAAATTCTACTTGTTTGGGAAGAAAACCTTCACTTCTTGATTCATTTAATGCCTAACTGTTGTGTTTGTATGTATGGCCATGAGACCCCTATTTTCTCACAGAACGATGTTTAACATGGTTCTTCCTCGACAGAAGGATACATATTTTACTTCTGCACTTGGAAGTTATTCATTTTTTGCTCAAAGGTGTTAGTTATCAGTTATAATGGAGAAGAAGAAACAGGGAAGCTGTCCAATGTAAGCTTGAATGGGTTTGACTTCCTTCCTTAATGAAACAAAAAGAAATATCCAAGCTGTGACAAAGCAGATTTTTTTTGTACACTGGCCAGTAGGTGGCAGTAATTGTACAGATGTTGTCATTTAGTCTAGAAGGGAAAAAAGCCACATGCCTTTCAGTTCCTGGATAGCTCGCCGTGATCGTATAGTGGTTAGTACTCTGCGTTGTGGCCGCAGCAACCTCGGTTCGAATCCGAGTCACGGCAGGAAGGAGCTTCTTTTGTTTTTAACTTAAATTTCAGTTCTTTACAACAGTGAGCTTTCCATATTTAAAATAGTCAGTACAAAAAGAAACTTGACGTGCAGATAATGGGAATATTACTTGAATAATGTTGAATAATCCCTTTGCAATAGTTGCTTCATTAATTGTTAATTGTATATTTTTATTATGCGTTATTATTACTTATTTATCATGCAGAACATACAGCTTTATTATGGTATTCATTATGGAATTATAATTATTTTATATACAATTATATGTTTTATTGTAATCCACGCTGAGTCATATGAGATAGGGCAGAATATAAATGTAACAACAGTAATAATAAAATATTAATAAATCACTGAAGTTTGTAGGATATGCAATTAAAACATTTTAATGGTGCTGAATGTACCTAATTTACAAAAAGGGGGATGTGGTATGAAAATTATGCTTTCATGGACTTTTGAAGACTTGGAGGAGGGGAAAATGTTTTCCAGTGTGCATCGCTTTGTTTTGTTATATGGATTGTACTTAGCTACCAGATTGGCTACATATCCCTTCTATATAAAAATTGTGTGTATGAGTGTGTGTGTGTGTGTGTGGGGGGGGTTATATTAATATTGACATGTGCAAGACAGCAATCTTCTGTCATTTATGGCAGGGGTAGTCAACCTGTGTTCCTCCAGATGTCCATGGACTACAATTCCCATGAGTCCCTGCCAGCAAAGTTGACTACCCCTGATTTATGGTATGCCATGCCCATTCCAAGTCATAATATAGGTTTCTTTTTGGTGATGTATCAGAACTAGGTATCTTACTGTAACTTCCTGCTTCCCTACATGGTGCTGTGCCCCAAAAGTGGGCTTCCTGTGCTGGAAAGAGTTTGGAAGGAATGAATTGGCAACTTTACTTTTTTACAAGGCAAGATAAAATTGCTCCTCTTTTGCCGTGACTCGGATTCGAACCGAGGTTGCTGCGGCCACAACGCAGAGTACTAACCACTATACGATCACGGCAAGCTACGGGACAGGCTACTGGGGATAGCTTATTCAGTAAACTACTCTAGCAGAGCTGTGGGACTATTGCCACCTAGTGTCACTTATTGGTTATGATGTTGATGTGCCCAACTACATTTCTGTGGAAACAACCTTTTGCCAGTATTTATAAACCATACACTCCTGTTTATTTTGTTGCAATATACAGCTATGACTGCTCCTCAGGGCTTTTTTTTTTTTTGTCTTTTGCATATTAATCTATTGGGGGTGCTATCTGATCATCACTTTATTATTGCGTTCATAATGACAGGAGAGAAAGCTTGGCTCCTGACATGGAATATACTGTACAAAACAAAAGCATGATAGGTTCAGTTTCTATCATCATTCTCATTTTTTAAAGACAAAATGGGGGATATGTAAGTAATGGGCCTCCATATATTCTTCATTTCTAAATGTACTAATCATAAATAGTTTCACAATTCTGTCTATGTTGTCATCAGCATCTAAGAATTAGATGAAAAATAGATGACATTTTGAGGGGGCACACTTTTCAGTGATGATAAAGTTGAAACTCAAAGTACTGTTTTATCTCAGCTCTAGAAAATATGGCTTAAGAAATAGGGAACGAATAGAATAAAGAAGAAAAAGAGGGTTTATATCAAAGTGGGGTATATAAGAAGAAAACAACCAAAACAAAACACCTTTGTGTATAAAGTAAATTACTGTCACGTGAAAAAGGAGAACATGGCATGGGAGGAGAATTCTGTGGAGAGAATGCCAGAATTATAAAGGCCATGTGGGTGACCTACAAGGACTTGTGGGGTGACCTCATATTCCTTTGAATCCACTAACCCACTGTTTCTTCTTTCCTTCCTTCTGGCAGCCGCCATATCCTCTCCCCTTTAACTGCTTTCCACCTATCCATCTCCCAGCCAGCCTACCTTTTATCTGACCCTTATTTCATTTACACTCTATCTCTCTAGTGGGGGGCCAATACAGCTAACATTGTTCTCCTGTTCTCCATGTTATCCTCACGGCAACCTATGAGGTAGGTTAGGCTGAGAGTATATATTAACCCGAGGAACCAGGTAGCTTCTGTGGCAGAGAGGAAATTTGAGCCTAGGACTCCCAGTTACAAGTGTGAAATTTTAACCACCACACAAATAATGAGCAGTTAGACCTATTAGTGGTTGCTGCCAGGCCTAGTCCATTAAGACTGTCAATATTGTTGTGGTTGCCTAGTAACCCTCACAGTGGCCACTAAGATCTCAGAAATCATCTAGTTCTTAAAGGTACAAGTGCTGCTTCTTTTTTTGCTCTTCCTACCCCCTTATTTTTGGTTGCTTAGATTTTAGATTTTTCTCCAAACTTGGATCTTTCTTGGATTTGTATAAAGATTTGTCTCGTCAGTTTGAGGTTCTCATCTCCAAGTTTAAGTATCCACATATGGAGCCATATTGATAATTAGATATATTAGATAGAGAATTAGATATTTTGATGGAAATATGAACTAGAAAAGAAGCATTGGGGGGGAAGCGAGACAAAAAGATAAACAATTACAAGAACTGGAGCAAGCCAGGCCCCTTCCTAAGCACAGTTTGTATATTTCTAGCTCCACTTGAGGGTGCCATAAGCCAATCTACACTATTTAATTAATTATATTAATTAAAACATATCTTGCTTTCCACCTGGTCACTGAGACTCACTTCAAATAGCATAGAATAAAGAAGATTACTGAGAGAACTGTAAGGCTAAAGGAATAAAAGAAGAATGTAGCTAGCTCTCATAAATGGTAGAACACATGGGAAAAGGCAGAACCTACTTCCTGCCAAGCAAACTAGATATGAAGGATAGAGGCAGTGGAGTGGTTAGACTAGACCTTGGGAACCCAGGTTCAAATCCTGAGGACAGTCCACATTAAATAAAATGGGATTTACTTCTGAATAAATTTGATTAGGAATGCTCCCTTATGCATTAAGTTCACCATGTGATTTTTGTATCAGTGATTCTCTGTCTGCCTAATTTATCTCAAAGGATCCGGGGGAGGGGAACTAGTATGTACACATTCTAAACTTGTCAAAAAAAATGTGGTAGAGAAAACCCAGTCACCAGATCCAGTTTCTACATACGATTAAGTGCATAGATTTTGCATGTGAATCTGTTGCTGTGTATCAATTTTCCCTTATTCTTGACCAGTATACCAGGAAGCCCAGCAATGGTTAGTTGTTCTTATACAGTTCTTCTTATACAGTAACCCAACCAATGTTATTAATGGTCAAACTATGAATGGTATTAATTTATGTATAAAATCACTCCCAACCCTTTCTGGAAATTTTACCTTTATCCTGAGGCTGTTAGAGCCTTGAGAGCCCTAATTGGGTGGGAGCCAGTAAACCACAGAGTGTGAGGCAAGCTCCTTACGCAGTCTTAAAGAAAGGATAACAAGACTACTGTCAGATTACCAATGGACAGCACTTCAACTTGATCTAGCAAGGAAGCAGTTTCCCAGGAAACTGCATTTGCCCTGGAATACCGTCACCAAGGATGGCTTGGTACTACCAAGTCAGGTAACAACCCCAAATTTCGCATCAGAGCCTTTTTGCTCCATCCTCTTCTAGGGTCACAGGAATAGGATGGTAACTGGGTTCTATCACAAATATATTACTTTCTTAATTCTTACAAAATGATTTTTTTTTAAGATTTACAGTTTTGATTGACATAAGCATAGAGACCTGGGGTTCTGATTCCCTGAAGAGTCTCTAAATTATTTATTTTGCAGCTTAGGCTAAGAGTTTTTAAATTTTCACTTGCAAGCCGCCTTTCTTTGACAGAAAGGCAAAGTATAAATCCCCTTAATAAATTTATGTTGCCAACATTTGTAAGCCTCTAGAAAGCCACCAAAACTGATTTTACTTCCTTTTCTGAAATCCATTTCTGATATTATCCATCCAAGATACAAAAGCTCTTTTTTCTATTATTTTATGGAGAATGCAACTGGGAATAGAGATTCTCTTTGAATGCCAGTTCTCTATAACTCACTTTTTAGTTTGCTAGGTATAAAAATGCCAAAAATTAAATAGCATGATTCGTTCATGACCTGGAAGCTGTATTTTTTATTTTTGAAAATTAAGCCAGCTCAAAGCTGGATTAGAGACAGCACATCTCTCAGCAACAGGCATGTAGGATCAAAGCAAGCCATCGTTCCACCTTGGCTGGAAATCTTGTTCTTTATACATAGATCTGATTCATACCCATGGATGGCTACAATCACAGCCATCTGTTTTAAATTAATAACAGTAAATCATCTTGCATGTAAATCAATCATACCTCGAAGCACCAGAGGATAAGTGAATCAAGCAAACCAAGACTTTGTTGGGCAGTTCACATAATATACCGTCATCCATTTTTCTCACAGTATTGAAATCATATTTGGGCAGCTCAGGAGCTTTTCCACATCCATGATGTTCTAATGGTACAGTCACAATTAGACTACATAAGCAGTGGGTGGCAAGAAACTAAATATGGCATTTTAGACAGTGTCTATTTTCAAAAAGAGGAGATGCAGGATGGATCCCAGGCTGTCTGACCAGGTTTCTGTTGAGCTGCTGAAGGAAGACAAATTATGCCCATTAATTCTTAAGTTGAAGCTTTCTCTGACCCATTCACATTGAGGAGGTTCTTGGATTCCAGGCTAGTTTTCTCTCAATTCTCTCTCTCTCCCAATCTTCATGTGATGGCACTTGTTTGGACGGTGAGCTTCTAGATGGGGCCTGGAGACCTGGAATAACAATTCATCTGCAGAGAAAATGGCTGTTTTGAAGGGAGGACGTGATGTTATTATAGACGGCTGTCCCGCCTCTCCTCTGAGATCTTCAAGAATTTCTGGATATTTCAAGGCCAGATTCAGAATCTGCTTAAACCTGTAGTCCTAAATATATACTGCTTAGAAGACACATAACTTTGTTTCATGGCAAAAGTATGACTGACGGACAGATTGCGGCAAGATCCATGTCTGTGGCTAGAAATTTGCTGCTGTTTTAACATTACTTCACAGGTTTCAGGTCCAGCACTACTGAGCCATGGTGATAGGCCATGCAAAACACACTCACTTTCATGAGGAAAAACAGATCCAGTGGGTAGCCATGTTGATCTGAAAGAATAGAACAAAGTTCAAGTCCTTTAGACCAACAAAGTTTAATTCTGGGTATAAGCTTTCATTTGCATGTATACTTCATCAGGTATATAGAAACAGTTCTCCGCCAGCCTTACATTTAGGTGGCAGGGGGGAGGGGGGTTAGTTGTCAGGAAGGTCTAGTTGGAGTCAAGATGCATAAGTATAGCTATGAATAGATTAAAGCAGTTGTTAAGATCTGGGAATGGCAGCAAATTAGCATACAAATAGAATAGTTAACACAAGTTTGAGTACAAAGTTTTACTCTGGGCCCAAGTGAGAACTGAGAGGCATAGCATGTGTAGTGATGTAAGAATCCAGGGCTAAACAGAGATATTAACTTTGTTCCATGGGAGAAAAAATATTAGTGCACGGATCTGGATGATGAATGTAAGAGCCCTGCTGGATCAGGTTGTAGCCATCAGATACATCTATGAAACAGTGCAAATGTCTAATATGCAACTTGACCCAGAACATTAAGAAATCCTTTGCCTTTGTTATACCTATTTTCTTACAGATATAAAATCAGAGCATACTGGAAGAAAGCTAAAATTATATTTCCATACCAAATTCTATGGCGTAAAAAAATTACCTAAATCTGGTTAAACTATTGTTTCTATCTCCAGCTTGCTTTAAATGGTCCTTTTCCCCGAGGGACACGCATTTCAGGGGCTAGAAAGAGGTTTCTGGCTGTTAAAAACCTTTAATCTCCAGTCTACAGTCAGGAGCCAAGAATGTGCAGAGTGATTGTGACTTGAGGATTCCAGATGAGTAGCTATGTTTTGAAGTCTGTAGAAGCTAAACAAGATAGGAGTTCAGTGATCCCTTAAATCAGTGGTCCGCACCCTTTTACAGGCTGCGGACTGGCGGCAGTGGATAGGGTGATTGCCCGGCCGCGCATGCGCTGCTGCGCATGTGTGTTTGCGCCTGCGCAGCCAAAACGTGCATGCGTGAAAGTGCCGCACATTTGTGTTTTCGGCTGCACATGGCGAAAACGCGCATGTGTGGCCCTGCTTCCGTCTCCCCCCCTCCCACAAAAAGAAGCTTGCCAGGCCGCAAGCTTGCGGCCTGGGAAGTTTCTTACTGCGGGGGGGGGGCAGGGAGAGGGAGCTGCGGCCCAGTGCCAGGGCCTTCACTGCCCGCCACTGGGCCGTGGCCTGGTGCTTGGGGACCACCGCCTTAAATGACTAACCCTGCTTATTCCAGCGTTAGTATTCACGAATAAGAGCTTACTTCCTCAGGTACGTAGATCTGCATGCGTCTGACGAAGTGAGCTCTGACTCTCTCGTAAGCTTGTGTTGGAATAAATTCTGTGAGTCCTTAAGGTGCCACTGGACTCCTGTTTTATTTTCACAGTAACTGAGAGAATCCAATCTCAAACAGCATGTTCTTTAAAATGAAGCAGTTGCATTTTGTAGCATCTTACCCAATTTACATTTTTGTTTACGGATCACGCTTCTGTTATTCAAACCTTTCTGTCAGACAAATCTCTAGAAGGCAAAAGCTATTTATGTAAGGAGGTTTCTTTTTAAAAATTCTTAAAACGATGACTATAAGAGGCCTTTTAAAATGCTGACTTTTTGTTGTTGTTGTTATGTGCAAAGTCGTGTCCGACCCATCGCGACCCCATGGACAATGATCCTCCAGGCCTTCCTGTCCTCTACCATTCCCCGGAGTCCATTTAAGTTTGCACCTACTGCTTCAGTGACTCCATCCAGCCACCTCATTCTCTGTCGTCCCCTTCTTCTTTTGCCCTCAATCGCTCCCAGCATTAGGCTCTTCTCCAGGGAGTCCTTCCTTCTCATGAGGTGGCCAAAGTATTTGAGTTTCATCTTCAGGATCTGGCCTTCTGACTTAAAATCCAGCAAATAAGTTATTTACATCAGGAAACAAGCTCCTTGTGGAGGTTATTGAAAATAACACCATTGGTCAGCTATTATCATGTGATGAGCTATTCCAGTCTAGTGAGTCACTATGTTGATTGGGGTTGCGTCTCATCTAGATTTCCATGGGGCAAGGAAGGAAGCGATTTTCAGCAATTCCTCCCTCCCGTGGTAACCCAAAACACACCCTGAGGAAAGCCCAGGAATAACTGGGGGGGGGAGGTACTTAGAGGTCTCAGTGGGAAGATGGATTTGCAGAACTCTCCCTCTCTTGGTACCTATGGAAATCAAGGTGGGACCCAAGCCTTTGTCCTGCAACTGCAAGTGTCTAAAAATAAAATACTGCAGGAGTGTGGGGACACCCTACCCATTTGGTGACATTTGCTGATATAAATGCATCCACCTATAGGTGTATACTTCATGCAGCTGGCAGGTAAAACAACTTAAAGCGCATGCATATTGTGGTATGGTTGTACCATGTGGTATCCATAAAGTGTACACTGGCCTTAAGAACAGAGATAGTGTGGATTTTGTCTTTATTTGTGAATTGTGCAAAATGGTACAACTTAGTCTTTCTCAGGTTAAGTTTTCTCAGTATAAAAATCAACAATAACAAGCTACAAAACGGCCTTCTGCTTTTCTCTTTTGTGGCTTGACTGCTGGTGATCATTGCCTCTCTAATTTCCAGGGTCTGCCGTAAGGTGTTATGGGATGAGGCACATTCATGGCGTTTCTTCCTGCTTTCATAACCTCCGGGATGTGATAGATGGGTCTCTAAAAATCATCTTCTTTGCTGCATTCTCAGAATGACACTCCCTCCCAGAATCTTCTGTCTTTGTACTATCAGCAGCAACATGCTGCCCGCCAGCTGTAGCACATTATTACTCATATATGGCACAACAAAATCCTGCCTATAAAAACTTGACTCTCCGCCAGCTATGCAGTGGTGCTTCCATTCCATGATTAGACACACAAGAAGCGTTAGGGTCACAGAGAGACAAGTCTTGCCTGCAACGGACTCTTTGTTTTGCTGCCATGAATGTTTATAGTAAAGCTGCATGGCCACCATGCTTACCTGTGGTTATCTGCTCCTGGCAACTGTTTTTGAAAGAATGTTTAGCTATTACTGCTGCGCGCAGTCAATGTTTATCCCACATTATGCTGTATTTTTGCAGGGAAAAAAATACCATTAATTCCATAAACATCTGGAGATGGAAGAGATAGCAAACAGTGATGCGAGCTTACTCATATGGGGCCTAATCAAAAGCCCTATAAAATTGATTAAAAACCTGTCATTGATTTCAACAGTTCTTTCTACAAGGCAGGTAAAGTTGTGTGTAACCCACTGAGTTCACGGGAGGCTTGCCTGAAGGGTGTCAGCATGTGCTGTAGAATGGTCAGCAGAAAAAGGGGGATCAGAAGTCAATGGACAAATTTCACTTTGTGATCTCAAGCATGCTGGTGTGAATGCTTTGGAAGATGATCACATGCTTCTTCAGCACCGATTACGCACTGGGAACTTCACTGCTCCAGCTCCCGTGCAGGAGCACAGATAGCGGGTGGATGAAGTGCACCAGGCCAAATGCTCGCCCCTGTGGGTGCAGGAAGAGGTGGGGCAACCTGCCACGACTAAAACTCCAGCCTTCAGCCTGGCATGAAACCTCCAGTGCGTAAACGGTCCAGGGGACAGAACAGCAACTGTGGTAGATCAGACCAGTTGACCATCTGGGCCAGCGCCCTGTTGCATGGAGTGCCAACCAGATGCACAGACCCTTGTTATTTTCCCAGTCTCCAGAGACAGTTCAGCAATGTTATACTCTCATTGACCAATTCCTATTTCATGTTAGTATGGGATTGACTCCCACTCCCTAAATTGACATGTAATAGATTTAGAACTTTCTGTTCTATGTTGACAGCTTGACTTCCTAATTGGCTGAATTGTAGTGATGTTACAGGAGGTTCACAAATAGTTTTACTCCTGAAGAAGAAAGCTCAGTCATGGATGTTGTAAATCAGCAAGAAAATGTTGCTATTAAAAACAAAAATGCATGACACAAGACTTCATAGAGTACCACTTTAGTGATGGTACCACTTTACGCTGCTCTGTTTCGGCCTCACTTGGAGTACTTTGTTCAGTTTTGGGCACTCCAATTGAAGAGAGATGTTGACAAAGTGGAACATGTCCAGAGGAGGGCAACAAAGATGGTGAGGGCTTTGGAGACCAAGACATATGAAGAAAGGTTGGGGAAGTTTGGTCTATTTAACCTAGAGAGGAGATGACTGAGAGGGGATCTGATAACCATCTTCAAGTATTTAAAAAAGTGTCATATGGAGGATGGAGCAGAATTGTTCTCTTTTGCCCCAGAAGGACAGACCAGAACGAATGGGATGAAATTAATTCAAAAGAAATTCCATCTAAACATCCAGAAGTTCCTGACACTTAGAGCGGTTTCTCAGTGGAACAGGCTTTCTCAGGAGGTGGTGGGTTCTCCATCTTTGAAAATTTTTAAACAGAGGGTAGATAGCCATCTGATGGAGAGGCTGATTCTGTAAAGGCAAAGGGGTGGCAGATTACAGTAGATGAACGATTGGGATGTGAGTGTCCTGCATAGTGCAGGGGGTTGGACTAGATGGCCCATGAGGTACCTTCCAACTCTATGATTCCATGATTCTATGATTCTAGGACTGAAAAGGCCTGGTTGAGGCCAGTTTGATTTCTTTAGGGCTGAGGATCCTAAGCAGACTTTGATTGCTGGATTGTACTGCTCTTTTGGAGTGGCAAGTAGGCAAAAGAAAGAGGAAGATCCCTTCCCAGAAGGTCTAGGACTGTGTGCCTCAGGGAAGGTTAGGAGACAGGGTTTAACTACCAATGGTTAGAGAAGACTGGAAGCAGAATGGAAATGGGAGGGGGAAGACCTCACTAATGGCTTAGAGAAAACAAGGATTGTGTGTTATTGGTGGCAGGCAATAACAAGGGCTGAATTTCAGCCATCGGCAAAATCTTAGATTGTAAGCATCTGTAGGAATCTGTATCCTTTCCTATCCCAAGGTCTTATACGATGTTGTATTCTTAAAATAGTATAAAATAAAAATAGAATAAAATCATTTTAATAAAGATAATTAGACGATGACCAGCAATAAACATCGTGCTTTTATAAATGGGTTCTGGTAATCTTCACTTGAAACATTATGATAACACCATGATTGCACTTTCCTTACCTTGTACTTCTGCATCCTCCAGTACAGGGTTGCCAGCTCTGGGTTGTGAAATACCTGGAGACTGGGGTGGAGCCGGGGCAGGGAGAGACTTCAGTGGAATATAATGCCATGGAATCCACCCTCCAAAGCAGCTATTATCTCCAGGGAAACTGATCTCTTTTGCCTGGAAATGAGCTATAATTCCAAAGGATCCCCAGGCCTCACCTGGAGACTGGCATCCCTACTCGAGTCCCAGTACAAAATGGCAGAACCATTGAGGAACCGTGATGCTACCAATAGCATTGCTTATCGTATTGGTATTGCAGCCAGAATTCTTTATGCAGATTCTTAGCTGAGATGCTGGAATGGTGGCTGAGATCGCACTGTTCTTTCTGACACTTTCATGAGTAGCTAAAGACCTACTTCACATGATCAAAAAGGCAAAACCCTATAGATACAAAGATACACTCTCTTTGAATTAAGGGTTTGGATTGTTGTAAGGCAAATAACAAACATTTTTCTTTTTAAATGAGTAAGTTGGTGCTTAAGTTTTCTCATGCACTTATTGAAAACTTTTCTGCTGAAATGTATGGTTTGGAACCCTCCCAGTCAGTGTATCTAAACATTTTCTTGCTTACATTAAGACAATAAGTAGCCTAGGCTTCAATTGACTGTTTCTAATAAGAATAATATTAGATTTTTTTTGGGGGGGGGAGATATACTCAGCTTTCACCTCCCTTTTTAAGGATCGGTTCTACATGAAAGGTCCCCCCCCTTTATTTTTATTGGAAAAATATTTGTAGAGAATACTTTATTTCACAAAGCTCCTATCACTCCTTGGCAGTTAGCTACAGGGTAATGAATGGCTGTGAGGTTACCACATTATAAATCAATCAAGGAGTTCATGTGAAATCACACAGGAAACCTCCAGAGTGAAGCATGAGCACTTATTACTAACATCTGATTCCTGAGATTAATATGTAGGATAGGGTTGGAAAGGAACCCAAAAGAACCTCGAGTAAATTATGCAGTTCCTACCTGATGATGCTGAACACAGAGAATTATTGTTTTAATCACGATCTTCAGGGGGATAAAGCAATAATCAATTATTTTTCATTTTAGCATGGTTTGGACAGGTTCTCAGCCAGAGTAATTTGGAATCAAGAAATTGTTTGCCTTAGTTGAATGGGCAAAGAAAATGTAGAACAGAACGCATGCTGAAATCCCAGCATAAGCTTTATTCCTTATTAACTGGAAGCAATGCATTTATCTCAACTTCTTCCCCTATGGTAGTTGTGAGCACATTGTTGCCTGGATGTTTGCATGCCTGCCAACTCTATTCCTTTACCATGGTGGTGGCATGATGGAAGTGAAAGCACAATGTTGTCGGTCAATTGGGAACTAGCTGATCCAGTCTCTGGGCTCAGAACAGAGGGAGATCCACAGTGTGTTCCTACGCATCCATCAACTTCCATGGACCCAGAAGGGTGTAGTGAAGCTTAGGATGGTCCTGCAAATCAGTCTGTTTCCCTGAATGCTTCTTAAGTTTCTCATTGATCCACAACATGGTGCTGTGGAAAAACAATAGAGTTGGTGAGTTGGGTCTGTGTGCAGTACGAACAAGCCACAGCTACACTACCACATATTTCAATCTGCCATTGTTTGATAATCTCCCTCCCCTTGGAACTATCAAAACCAGGGGGTCATCAAATAACTGGCAGGATGCTATATAAGCCCTGATATGCTTCATGCCAAAGGGTGCTCCAAAATTTGCCTGTTGTCTTCTCTGGAAGAGGTTCTTATTATTTTTTTGAGAATCCAGGGCAGGAAGTTGTGTCTATATTTAGCTCAACTATAGGAGGGCCATAGCAGGTGACACTAGGACCCAAGTACTTGGGGTGATGTGAGAAGCATGGATTGGCTAGCAGCTATGTCAGCTGCCTCCAGGAGTGAGAGAAGTGGAGCTGAGCTCAGGTTGCAGCCATCTGGCCGGCTGCTGGAATGATGTTCAAAATATGGAGGGCAGCGGAAAGTATTGAAGCAGATTTTGTTTTAAGTGCAGTGATTCCTGAGAGCCAGTGTGGTGTAGTGGTTAAGAGTGGTGGATCTAATCTGGAGAACTGGGTCTGATTCACACTCCTCCTCCCCATGAATCCAGCTCTGTGGCCCAGGGCCAGTCACAGTTTTCTCACCACTCTCTCAGCCCCACCTACCCCACAGGGTGTCTGTTGTGAGGAGAGGAAGGAAAAGCTATTGGAAGCTGCTTTGAGACTCCTACGGGTAGGGAAAAGCGGGATATAAAAACCAACCTTTCGATGTTACCTCTGCATACAGCACTCAAGTTTTACAGAGAGGTAGAGTGGTAGAGTTTATTGATGCTAGTAAGGGGTGTTTTGGACCGAGTAATCTCCCCACACCACTCCTGTGCGCCTGTCTTTCATTCACCTGTAATTTAGGCTGAAGAAACTCCTTTTCATTACATGCTACTCTACTGAGAGCAGGCAGGTAAGCTAATATCAGCAGAGGTATGCTGTGTCTCCCTTCCTAGCACTCTTTCTGCTTGAATTCTGAACAGTGACCTTCCTGTAACACAGTTGCAAGCCAGTTTGGCTGTACACTTCCTCATTGGAATTCCAAAGACGTGGATTGGCAGGAACTTTCCTTCCTTCTATACTTTTAAATTAAAAACAAATAAAGGCTTCTCCCTAATGGCCTTTTAAGCACAGCGACTGTGGAGCGATTCACTGCTCTGTTGTGTCTTCTGGACCACAAGTGTTCATAGCAAGCCACAATTTTGTATTTTTGCATATCGAGATTTGAAGCAGATGACCTAAAACCTGTGCCCCACTCCTTATTTATTTGGGCTTTGTTACACTTTGTAATAAAATACTTTTGACAATCACTTAAATTGCATTTGCATTATCTTTACTGCCTTCTCTACCAACTAGCCCAGTTTTCTCTCCAATAGGAACCCAGTGTTGCTTGGGACATTGTTCCCTCTTTGTCCATTTTATTTTCACAGAAACAGCTCTGGGAGGTAAGTCAGGCTGAGAGAGAAAATCATTGGCCCAAGGCCACCCAGTAAGTGTCTGTGGTGGAATGGGAATCCCACAGCCTAGTTCACCACTCTAATTACTATACCATAGTGGCTCTCAATGGTACCTTCAGATACTGTTACCATCCTCCAAGTGAAGCCTGGAGTTCTACCCGAATTACAAATGATCTCCTGACCACAGAGGTCAGTTGTCCTACAGGAAATGGTCACTTCAGAAGCTGGACTCCACAGCATCACATCGCTGCTGAGCTTGCTCCCCTCCCCAAACTCTGCCCTCCACAGGCTCCACTTCCAGTTGTCCAGGACTTTCCCAAGTCAGAATTTCCAGCAGAGATAAGCAGCAGCGCTGATAACAACACAAATCAGTTTTAAAATCAACAATTCCCATTAAAAACCCAATCCATAAAACTACTTACATTAAAAACAAAGCCACGGGAATATCAAAATACAGCAGGGAAAGGAAAGTTCTTAACCAGCACAAAGGAACACTTTCCTTAATAGGTAGGTGGTGGTGCACTGGCCATTAGAGATGTCTTAGCGGCAAAGTGTTCCAAAATTTTGTAGTGGTTCAATATTCCAGAATCCCACCATTGAGAAGGTACAGCGAAACACCATTGAGAAGAAGCACTAAACAGCACCTCCTCTACAGGTCTGAGTGGCATACACATGTAAATGTTAGCAAGGGAAGGAAAGTGTTCGTTCGTTCATTCATTACTTTTATTGGCATTCCATAGCATTATAGCATATAAAAGAGAATTGTCAAGCAGCTGGAAATAAACAGCAACAACAAAACAAATTGCAATAGGAAATGCTAAAAAAGCTTAGATCTAACTTTTGGGGCCATTCCGCACAGCGTTAATGTTGCTGAAGTGTTACCATTTTGTAACGCTATTTATTCTTTGTTATTCACGACGTCGTACACAATCTGCAACACTCCCACAAAAATCACTTTGTTGTAGTGACTTTTGGGGAATCCCCAAATTGGGGAATCCCCAAATCCACAAAAGTGGATTCCCCCTAAAAAAACGCTGGACTCTTGAGAACAACCTGCAACACATCCGAAAAAGACATGTGCGTTTTCAGTATAGCGGTAGCAAGCATGTCCTTCCTTAATTTCTCGCACCCGAGCTTCCAGTGCCGCGATTGCCATTCCCCCCCCCCCAAACCAGCAAAAGCAACAAATAAGTGATGCTTCTTTGGCTGAAATCCCTCCACAAGCAATTGTCCGTAAAGTTTCCAAGCACAATACAGCCCCCCGTTTGACACTGCCTGTAATTTCAACCAGAAATAGCACGGGAGGAGGGGATTTTTTTTTTCTTTCAGAGCATTTAAACGAATAAGCGCCAGCTCCTAAGCCAGCGAAAAAGGTCTTTCTGATACATCGAATGAACGAATATGCGTTGCTACTGGTGTTTTCGTGTTTTTAAAAACAGTTTTTAAAAGGAAACACGAACACAACAGTTAATTGGCTTCTGTTTGGTTGATGGCCAGGGGAGGGAGAAAATGCCGAAAAATATCGCCTCCTTTGTTTCGATTTCAGCGAGACCGGAAACTTGGCCATTACGAGAGCAACACCTTTTTTCCGATTGAACCGGCTGTGTGCGTTACCAAGACCTGCTGCTTTTGCTTCCAGCGCTTTTCAATAGCGCTCAGATTTAGCGACAGTGACCGTTGTGCGGAATGCCCCTTAAAACTTCCTCCAAAATTTTGCAGCTGTAGATGTAATTTCAGGTGAAGAGTCACTTAGTAAGTATTGAAATGCACTTTTCCCTTTTACAAATCCCTTAGAATGCAATACAGAATAAGAAATTCTTCATGAGGAACCTCATGAAGCTGGCAATCAAGAATGATGTGTTGTGTTGAGTCTGGTAAATTTACAGAGCATAAACATAACCTCTCCTGAAGTGGAATCTCCAGATATCGCCCAGCTAGCACCTTAGAGGGGGGAAGGAAAGCAAGTAATAACCAAACTGAATTGACAATCCAGTGAAGGTCTTGCATTAAACTGAGAAATGTGCAACCCCATTTCAGAGTTACTGATAGGAAAAAAGCCTTTTGTGAATGTTATTTGAGGTAGCAGAGAAATAATTTCAGTTGTCTATTCACCAGCAGGTGTCTCCAGAACCCCCCTGTTGTCTTTTCATGAGGTTTAAGGGTTCTTGGTATTCTGATCTAGAAAGGCCAAGTGAACTCCCTCCTCCCCCTATCCAGATATCTAGAGAACGTATTTTATTTTAGAAAGCAACAATAATTTTTGTGGAAGGACTCTCAGTCTTCTTGCTTGGGCCCCAGTGTATTTCACTTTCATGTTGCCATCAGAACTGGACATGGTCAACAAAATAGGGAGCTTTTTAACAGGTTAATTGTGTCCTTAATCTGTACACAGCAGGAATCCAAATGAATAGCTGGAATCCATTACATAGACTGGTATGATTTTCAAAAACACACAGATTGACTTTCTTAAGTGTTCAGGGATAATCTGTAGTTTGAGAGGTTGCCCCAGCCCTTTCGTGCCCTCACTCAGCGCCCTGTCTATTGGCAAGCAGAAAGCAGATGTAAAGGGCTGCATTTTATCAGCTATTTTGGAACAAATGCCTTACCATGTCCTTCACCTTGTTGTAAACATCTGGACATAGATTTATGGACCTCTCGTGAATATGTCAGCAAGTGGGAGCTTTGTGAAGCTCGGTTTAAGTGTGTGTGTTTTCTTATTGAACAAATTATGCATTTAAATGCACATCAAACACATTTTAGCTGTTCTCCCACCCCCACCCCATCCCAGCTGCGTCGAAAAAGCTTGTCCCATTTCCTCAAATATGATGAACATCACAAAAGAAAGGATCTGGAAGTTATTACAACATATTTAGAAGTTAAAAGGTAATCATAACGAAATCTCGCAGACAAGAGGCTCCATTCTCCTGCTAAGGTATGGAGAATGCTGTGCAGGGCTATTGTAGATGATTACTAAAAAGGAAATTCCTCGGTGCAATGATACAAAAGAAATGAAAAGAGGCAGGATGCCTGATTAACTTAGGCCTATTGTGCATCGGTTTATCTCATGTCAGGTTTTCTTTTTTGTTCTGCATTTTCCCTCATTGTGTACATCGGATTTTTTTCCTGTTCTGCATTGATTTTTTCCCTTTCAATATTTAATTCGCTTTCTGGTCACTGTTTTACTTGGATTTTCTGCAGAATGGTTTTGTGGCATTTTTTCTCATTTCACTTCCAAGCCAAAAGTAATTCAGAAGCATACAGATTCCCTCATATCTCCCCCTAACTTTTTCCAACCTCCCTTGGAGGCCACTCGATTGCTACCCTCTCCCCCCTTGATTGGTGTAGCTCCTCTATTATAATCTTTTAAAGTGCAGTCCATCACAACGGCATAAGGAAAACACTTGTGCACACCCCTCAGTTGCTCAGAACATTAGAGAGAGCATGCTTACTATTTTAAAAACAACAATCTGAATCCCCATGGTATGCATAATTAGTGGACACAAGTGACAAAAGAAGATGCCTGGCTATCCATACTGTATTGTGTATTCATTGAGTAGAGGGCAATAATTGATTTGAACAACTATAATTTGGCGCAAAGAATTAACAATTATCTCCTGCACGTAGACAGCATATTTATTTATTTATTTATTTGTTCTACTTCTTTGCTGCCACTTTCAGTACTAGCGGGCCTGCAGCAGTTCACAACTATATAAAACACATTAAAACAATAACTAACAACCATAAAAACCCCTTCCTCTCTCCCTAACCAACCTACCTTAATGCCAATATATATGGCTAAATTAATGATGGGACCATAGCCTGTCCTTGAGGCCCCTATTGAGTTGCCCACTTGGAATCAGAAATTTCTCTCTTCCTACATGATATTAAATAAGAAAGACACCAAGAGCCCTACATAATTAAGAAAATTGATATCTCTCCACAGAGCTCCTTGAGGTAGTTCATAAAGTAAAAAGAGTACAATAAAAACATTAAAAATCTTGTCAACAGTCAGTCAGAGAAAAATGGCACAAAATGTTTTTCAGATGGTATACAAGTCCTAAGGACAATGAGAAATCAGATAAAAATTGCAAAGGAAAATACTGGAAATGTAGGGGGGACCTTCTATCATGTGAGGTGGCCTTGTAATATATATATACTAGTAAACAAGCCCGCTGCAGCAAAATGCAGCGGGCGCTAGGCACTTACTGTCATCGTCGGCGGGCTGGGCGGCGGGCTGGGCGGCGGCTTGGGCGGCGGCGGCAGGCTTCTGGCGGCGTCAGGCCGGCAGGCAGGGAACCCCCGGCAGCCGCGCTTCGCGCAACTGCCAGGGGCTCCCTGGGGCGGCGGCCTGACGCGGTGAGAGGCGCTTCGCAATTGGTCCCTCCGATTGTCTGTCGTGAGGAAGGGTCCAATCCGGACCCTTCCTCATCACGGACAAAGCCCACCTCAAGGCCCCTTAACGAATTATTTAGTCCGTGGCGCCCGTGGCGCCACGGGCGGTTTAAAGATTGGAAAGAAATACACTGAAAAATGCAGAACATATTAAAGCTGAAATTCCCAATAGAAGCCAAGAACATGCTGTTAGGTGTTTGATATAACAAATTACCAAAATTTTCAGAAGAGATAATTCAAAAGAATTTTTGGATAAACATCTGGAAGAAATCCCTGACAGAGCGGTTCCTCATTGGAACAGGCTTCCTCAGGAGGTGGTGGGTTCTCCTTCTTTGGAAGTTTGTAAGCAGAGGCTGGATAGATGATTGGGTGGGCAGCTTGTCAGTGGGTGGGCAGGAAGGGATGTGCCAGTATTTGTCTCTTCTGGCCCTTCCTTGCATACACAGGGAATTGCTGATCACCACTGTGGGATGGTAGGTGAATTTCCTCCAGATCAGGCTGGATACTGGAGATTTTTGGGTTTTGGTGGGGGGATCACTTGGGCATGACATTGAGGTCACATCTGTCCATGTTTAGAAGAATGGGAAAACTTGATGAATACACACAGTAATGACAAGATTAACAACGTATTTGAGAAACAGGTCTATTACAAAATTTGAGAAGAGATGGAATAGATATTATGTGTATTATTATGTTAGCAAAATATCATTTATGAATAATATCATATACAAATATATGGTAATGAAATAGAAGTAGAATTAAAATCTATTCCAAATTTAGTCTCAAATACAAATGGATTCTCGATATGAGATATATAATAGATTTTTATACTGTGACTAGCAAGAAAGCGCATTGCAAGCAGGAATGCAATGGGTGCTAGAACCCAGGGGACACAGGGAGGTGCAGATTTCTCTCTGTGTCTCTCTCCTTCTCGCTGGCTGTCTCGCAGCAGGAGGCAGAGCTGGTAATTAGGGCTGGTTTGTAGGAAGGAAGGAGGGCTGATATGAGGTTTGGGGCAGCTCTCTCTGTTTCATCCTCTATTGCAGCAGGGGAGACTCTCTGTGTCTCTGTCAGCAGCTTGGGGCTGCTCTCTCTGTGTCTCTCTCTGCCTCCCTCGCAGCAGGAGCGATAGGAGGGAATGAATGAGTGTTTGGTCTGGCATTGCTGGCTGCACCCTGATTGGCCCTATTCCGACTTGCACAGCCAGACACGTTACATCCCCCAGGCTGTTTCACAAATATATAGAGGAACAATGTATAAGGATATTACTTATCTATTAATGGTCCCAATGAACAGAAGTGTCAAAAATATGTTATATTGAATATGTAGTAATGATGAAAACTAATATTGTGGTAAAAATAGATTAGTTATGAAGTTTGAAATTAAAACTTAAACGGTAAAATTAATTGTACCCCAACAGAAATTAGAACTATTGTATCTTATAGATACAATATGAGCCTCCGGGAAGGGCGGTATAGAAATATAATTAATAAATTAATAAATAATGCCTTATAAATTATAATCAAGGGGTGAAAGGGAAAATAATCTCTGTTCTATACGTTTGGTAGTATATGATTGTTTTTGACAAACACAATTATGTTTTATAACTCTTTTCCCCACTTCCTTTTTCTGTACCTGCCCTGTTTTCCTTAAAAAAAAAAGAAAAAAGTTTATAAAAATTTCCTGCCCAAACAAGTCATGGACATAAAAACTCATTAAACAACATCGAGTAGTCAAACATGATATAGTCTTAAAGCTAGAAGCAGACTTTAAAAACAGCTAAGACTGTTAAAAGTCTAGCTATAGCAACAACATTTATAATTCAGAATTGTTTCCTCATGCTTTGACAATGGTAAAGAGCTAGTAGTCTGAAGAGTTGCACTAATACTTTGGGGTCCTGTTTAGTTATAGGTGAAGGCTTAGAGAATTCTGCGCAAGATTATTCTTATTAAAGCTGCTTTAATCTATTCTTTATTCTGGTAGGGACCACTTCAAAATTATACTGAGTAAAAAGACATATTGTTGAACTGGTGTATAAAGGTAAGTACCATGAAAGCTTTTAATGATTTTTGGATTAGGCAAATAGAAATATCCCTCTTGACACTTAAATTACTACTCTGTTTCTATAGTAAACTGGTTAAATCACACTAAACTCCAGAAATCCAGGTTACCAGAGATTCTGAATTGTCCATCTCAGATCTGCTGCCCAGGAATTCAAAGAATCTTCATGCCTCTTTTGCCAGGCCGTATCAAGAAACACTCTTTCTATGCGGCCATCATGCACAGTGTGAAGGCTAAAAACCCTGTTCAGCATGCTGGAACTTGCTCATAGAGTTTGGCTAGTGAAGCTGGTCAGCGATGAAGGGCTGTGCCTTCTGCTTTTATTGCTCCTTCTTGGCGTCTGCAGTGAGCTTTTCCCTCCAAAGGGGAAGAGAGGTGGCTATACCTTGTTCTTTGGGTGGAGAGGGGAGAGTATGGTGGGTCCTATGGTAAAGTACATGTATGACCCTTGATTCAATCCTTGGCATTTCTAGTTCAAGAGTCTCCATCAATAAGTGTTAGGAAATATCTTTCCCTTCTCGATCTCCTGAAGAGCCATTGCCTAACAGAGTCTACAGTGCCGCTCTAGATGAACCAAAGGTCCGATTTAGTAGAAGGCAGTTTCACGTGGAAGACAGATGGGTGCAGGATTGTAGCAAAAGCAAAAGTTAGTTACACATATAGCATCTACTGATGAATTATTTTTTAAAAAATGTTTTTAAAAGTTGCTTTTGTTACATTTAACTGCTATATTTATTTATTTTAAATCTTTTGAGCCCACTGGTCTAAAAATTCAAGGCCCACTCCCAGCAAAATAAAACCCACCACAATAAATCATACTAAAATAATTGACACATCAAAAATATATAGTTCTACGTATCTTTGCTGCAATAAAGCTTCAGAGTGTTTTCAGATTTCCAGAAAGCCTTGCCAAAACACCAATAAAAGTTGAGTAAAGAAGTACACATACCAGGAAGTGTTTTTGGAGTCTCTTGTCACTACCACAGAGAAACACCTGGCCTATTGCACAGCTGTTAGGTCTCTTATAAGCCCCTATAAGAGTGTCCCCTGAAAATCTGAAGGAATTGAGGAAGCCATACTGGCCCACTAAAACCATGAAGACAATGACAGACCATATTCTGATAAAGTATAGATTCATTTAAAAAATATTAATTGGCTGATACATGAAAGTCTTGTTGGGTTGCAACAGATGCTCATATTCTTCAGGTACATGCCAAACATAAGGTAAAACAGTGTGTCTCCACTCACACTGTTTGGGCAAGGATCCACAGCCTGAGAATGCTCTTATTTGTGAGCTGAGCTTGCTAAAAAGGAAAGAGGCTCAGGGAAATTAAATGTGCTGAATGGATTCTGCAGATTTTAATATTAGAGATAAAGGCCTTGCTCTTTTTTCCTTGCTCTTTAAGATAGCAACTGGTATACCAAGCTGTAGTCAGAACCCATGTAAAAGATCTTAGCATGTTTTAGCAAATACAGTGGACAAAAGAACTAAAAATCTATACACACAACTGAATGGAATCCACTATATAGGTCAGGCCTGCAACTCTGTCTCCAATGCAATGTAATACCATCTGCTCTTGGAGCTCTGGTTATTGGGCTTAAATTTCCACCCAGGAGACCCATGTATGCAGTACCCCGTTTGCATGGGTGAGGGAGCCTGTGTCTGTGTGGGTCTCTTTCTGAATCTTTCTAGGTCTCTGTGTGTGAGAGTGTTGAATGCAGAAGAAGGCGCAGTCATAGCGCTAGGCAAGTCAGTCCCTTGCACATCCTTACTTGGTGCCTGCCTACCTGCTGGTACTGCTGCCAACAATCTTGCTTCTTGCTGGGAAAGGCCCTTCCTTACCTTTGACGTTTTCTATCATGGCCAATGATCAAGACTCCTTTGATTGTCCGCAGACATGCAGTGACTCAAATGGTTTTCTTCATTTTCATTTTTCATAAATTCTACCCAATCCCCACACCTGGCTGTTAGAACAGTGCCACCAGAATGCATGAAACCAAGAACAAAATCAATCAACAAATTAAGCAGCAGGAGAAAAAGTACTGTTAATTAGCCAGGAGAGATTGTCAGAATATTGCAGCTCAGCAGGCTAAGATGTGGACCAGCAAAACTACAGTAAAAAGTCCTCATGGAGGGTTTGTGGGGAAAATGGTAGAGAATGTGAATTAGAATGGACAAAGATGGAAAACTGCTGGGAAAACCTGATGGAATCTCAGAAAGAATTCTAGCAGGTTCATCGTTTAGTTTCAAGTATAATGATGTGACATCATGGAACTTCTAGAATTGTAGTCCATCTTCATAACGGGAAGGAAAACACATGGCTGTTGTATAGCAGCAACTGGGCTTGCTTCCAGCCTATCCATATGGAGCTGCCAAGGGAGGCAATGCCAGATGGATTATTGTTCTGCCCAGCTCCTCGGTATTGACCTGGGCAGCTTTCTTCCCCACCCCCTTTCCCCTATCTTTAAAAGAAAAAAGCAGGGGGAGTGGAGGAAGGTGAGAACTGACTGAGAAAAATGGAATAATTCATACATTCAGTGGAGCACATGATTGTACCTACCCAACAAGCTTGCCATCCTTTCCCCTCTGCTGGAAGTGATAAGGAGAGAGACCAAGCTAGATGCAGGAGGAAACATTTGTCATAGTCTGTTGGACAGGGGCCAAATGTTGCCATGTGCTAGGAGAACCAATCAGGTGTCACAAGTGAGATTATTGTACACATTGATCCTCTTTTTCTAGGCCTAGAAAGTCTCTTGGCTACCCTTCCTATCAAATGTCTGCATTTCAGGCAAGCTTTCCTTTTCTTTCAAAAGGACCTCCTCATCACTTTCTAGCTCACGTTCTTGTTCCACATGCCCCATGCTCTCTCAGTCACTCATCTATTACTGCTGCTGTAAAAGGTCAGTTCCTCATAGAACTAAACTGCATGATGCTGGGATTCCATGACTGGAACTTGCAACCACTTGTTTAATCCTGAAAAGATGCAGGGCGGAAGACATTTATTTGTTCTGCTGCCCCATACGGTCTCCTTGTTTGAAAGTGCTTCCACTACTTCCATTCCCACCACCCTGGGGATGCCAAGTAGGGCAAAAAGACAAGTACTCACATTGTGCTTAGAATTCACGCACACAACAGCGCATGCAGCAGCCCAGAGAATCTATTTTTGATCAGGGATATTTCATAGGAAGATGATTTTCCCTTTCCCCCAGAACTGTGTCTGTAGTCCAAACTGAGTGTCCATGTTTTTTATGCACCCAACCAAACTAGCCATTTTTTGAAATTATTACCTAAAAATGCCATGGAAGGAAATTGTGCCATACAGTAGGGAAAAATTATTATGGAGAGCTACACTAATAGTGTAATCCTAAACAAAATCACACCCTTCTAAGTCCATTCAAACATTTTCCCACCGCTTGGTCACACCTGACAGATTAGTGAATTGAAAGCAATGGCATGGTCACAAAGGGAATTTAAAAAATCAAACCGTCCTGGTTCTGCCTTCTTATGGTTCAAACAGGATAAAACGTATCACAGACAAAACGTGTAGGTCATACAGGTCTGCTGTATTCGTATTGGTGTTAGAATACACTTGTAACCTCTTGAACAATGGTAACATTTACAATACTAAAAAAGCATTTTAGAAATACAGATATCTCACTTTATATGCATGTAATTTACAAAATTAGTGTATCATTTGCAAAAACATGATGTATGCATGTTGAGATTTTATCTTTGAAGTTCCTCCTGCATGAAGAAATTTGCAAGCCTTTCATACATGTATAAAATGGACCCAAGAAATTGTAAAATCTAAACAGCAAACTATTTTGGAATTATTTTAAATTGCCTCTGATTTCCAAGACAAGAATGTTTCCATTTTATCTGTGAAATTGTATGAGGCCAGGAAAACAGCATTTTAAGCAGAAAGCTTAACATCTTGGGATTCTACCGTTAAGTCCTGGGACAGAATGTTGCTTTACCATAAATTCTTGTAGACTTTAATTCAGCTCCAGATGCAGTCAAACTGCATATGGGGTTTTGTGCAAGCTTGAACTAGAATGGGGCTTTGCATCCTATCCAAAATGTTGGAGTTATTTAACAGTCATTTTGTAAACTAGATATTAGGAAATATGGTATAAATAAATACTCTCATTTTCTGTCAGATGTGCATCTAATTTATGCTCACTATTCCAAATAGCAGATATAATAACAATCTGTATTTTTATATTTTTATTACATTAATAGGTCTACATTTATATATAAACATATTCATGTGTGCAGATTAGTTAGCTGCGTTAGTTAACTGCATTTATTATATATTCTTCCCCATTAGTAAAAAAATTGTGAAGGTTGTTGAAACTATTTTCCCAATTGCAAAAAAGCATATAACTTCCATGTTGTCTTAGAAGGAAAGAAAAAGCATCTCTTTTTTTAATGAATGAGAACGTTTTGATGCAAAAATGTAAAGGTTCTGGGCTGGGCTGCCGTTTTAAGAATGTGGTCTTATACTTTTTCTTCCTTGAAAATCAAATGAAGCAGCTGAGCGAGGGCCTCAGAGTTGGTATAGTCTTTTGTGGTATGTAATATGCAGCTAGATCTAAATTTTGGGCGAGTGCCCATTTTCAGATATCTAAAGCCTCTGTTGAAAGCAGTGGAGACGGCATGCTGACCAGGTTTTTATGTACGCAACTGCAGACTGATTATCTAATGGCAGGACCAAACTTTGATCATCAGTATCTGAGAGGAGACATTTCAGGAGAACCCCCCCTTCCCCCTTCTAAACCCTAGTTCCAATATGTTTATAGCTAACTTTCTCTGAAAGGCTTTTTACAGGCCTCTCACTGCTGAAGGCCCCGAGATATGAAGAGCCCTTTCGTGTCCCACCCTCCCCCACTTGCACTTTCTTTCTTTTATGCACTGAGAGGGAGAGTTGTTGGTCAAGGAACCAGCTGGTGTAGAAATCCTTTAACTGTTTAATGCACGGTCTCTTTTTCTTGCAGTGGGTGGGAGGAACGGATGACAAGGATGATTTCCCTTCTCGATCTGTTTCTGATTAGCGGCTTGCAAAGCTTTTCTGAGACGTAGAATGAGACTCAGGCATTTGTGCAGGCATAAATGGGAGTGTGTAGGCATCAGGTTACTGCAGGAGATCCAGTATGTTGCTTCTGCTCTCGGAAGTTTTTGGCAAATAAAGATACCCCCTGAGACTGAGAGCACTTGGCTTCCCTGAAGAAATCCACATGAATCTGCTGTCTGTTTCTCAGCCTCTTGCATAACACATGTTGATGGGTCAGGGAACATCTAAATTACCTTCATATGGCAGGTATGGTTATATTTTGCCTCCATGTTGCAACCTCTAATTGGACTTTCTGCACGGCTCAGATCCTTCTTTGTAAAGGACAGTCAAGCCACGGTATAAAAGAAACCTGCCATGTGACTGGAAGGATCTGTATTGGCTGCTGAGCTAGATGTTACTACAAGGCTCTGAGGATCATCATAATAAGCATCATGTTGTTTTTTGGCTTGTAAACCCGTGAAAGGCTTTTGTCAAGAATTTTTATTTATTTATTTGTTTGTTTGTTTATTTATATTTCAATTGATATCCCACCACTCCCACACAGTGGTTCCTGGCAGATAATGATAATCCCCCAACAGTAAAATCCCCATAAAACAACAATAAAAAACCCCAATATAAAACCCAGTCCTCCATGGCAAAAAACTCTCCCCCTCCTGCTCAAGAAACCTTTTTGATAAAAATGCCTCCAGGAGACAACCACAGGGAAGCCCAATGAGCTGGCTGCCTCAGTGAGAGGGCCAGATCTTACTTGTCTTGCCCTCAACCAAAGACCTGGTGGAAGAGCTCTGGATTGCAGGCTCTGTGGAACTGAGGAAGTTCCATCTGGGCCCTCAGCTCTCATTCCACTAGGTCAGGGCTAGAACCAAAAAGTTATCCTTGTGCAAGACACAGGTAGTTGGGGGTGCTTTGTAAATAACAAATAATACTAGTATACAAATAACACATAATAAACACAGGAGTGTTTATTATGTGAAACCCTTGACGTTTCTGTTGACTTGGATGAAAACTGCACATAGAGCTATTTTAGACTATAACTGCAGCAATGCATTTGTGCCAAATGTTAGAGAATGAGAAAGAAGATGAGTCGATAATAGAAGAGTCGAACAAGGTGTGTGAGTATGCCACTGGGACCAAACTAATACTTTTAAAGAAGAAATACCAACAAAAATGTAAACAATTGAATGAAAACCATTTATTACACAGTTGAAAAGTAAAACACACTCTTCTGCAAAAATGAATGCAGTATTCAGCGTTCTAAGTGAAAGGTGAACATATTTTTCTTGTCTATAAAATATTATTACATAACTATGATCAGTCCTTCAGGTCAGTGGGGCAACCATTTCTTTTAACAAGCGTTTTGTGTTCTGCTGCTTTTGATAGCTGGTAGTCATATTATTGAGCCCATAGAATCTAGGGCTTCCTTCCCTTTACATTCACCCTTTTTCTTTTTTAAAACAACATTACACATTTAACCCACTGTCTGTTTGCCAAGTATATGGAGAGACTTCCAAGTAACTGGCAGGGTTCAGGCAGGCGCCATATGACACGCTGTGTGAATCCAGGGGTCAGATGCTGCACAGAAACTTTATCGACGCTTAAGATTTTGATTACTGTTTTGAGGTATCTCATGGGCAGGCTGGGGGACTTAACTCATGTTTTATTGCCACTGGTTTGGCATTTCAAACAAAACTGCTTTTGGAAGCGTAGGCACAATCAATACTTTATCCACAGTTACTACGATACAGCCTCTTGCTCTATTCTTACCCATCAGCGTCTGTTTTATTGATAAGGATAGAAGCCCAGTTCTAAATTAATAGACATTTCTTTTTGTAAGCTCCTTTGTGCTGTGAAGAGGGGGAGTAACATTTAACAAAACATAATACTATAGTAAAATAAAATTGACATGCTGGTCTTTTGCCCATATTAAAATGTATTTCTTTACTTCATTTATACCAAGCTTTTCTTCTCAGTAGGGAACCAGTGCAGCTCACATTGTTCTCTTCTCCTCCGTTTTATTCTCACAACCGCTCTGTGAGGGAGGATAAGTTGAGACTGACTGGTTAGCCAAAGGTCACCCAGTGAGCTTCCATGGTTGGATTATGATTAATATCTTAGTCCAATACTCTTGTCACTATACTGCACTGGCTAAATTCTGCTGCAGAGTGTTGGGACGCTCTCTTCAAACAAATAAAAACCATTCAAGCACTGTCCCATGTCACCTGTTCTGCTGCCCTAAAGACAGAGGTCTGTTAAGAACAACCCCTATTAAACTGCCAAACACAAATCCCTGGTGTTCCTCCATGAATCAACAGATTTTCAAAAGTGCTTGCAGCATTCCATCTCATTTGTTGGCCTGAAAGCAAGGGATGAGAAAGATGAAACAATACATAACACAGCAGTGCCTGGAGAAAGCTGGGGATAAGTCCACTATGCGTGTTCCTGCTGTGTACAGGTGGGACAAGGGAGGAAATGGAAAGCCTACTGTTCCTCATAAGAATTGCATCCAAGGGGAAATTAATGACTTCTTGTCTGGAGCATATAAAAGAGGGGATGCTTAGCACCCAAGGATCACCTAAACATCCTGTAGATGTACTAAAATTTGGGGGTGTGACTTGAGTTACTGCGGCCCTTGTGATTTCTTATGCTCTCCTTTAACACAGGGCAAACTGGACTGGCAGAGAGTAGATGGGTTTCTGCAAAGGTCTGGAGAACCTCAGATCAGGAAACAATATGACATACTCTATATTTGGTGTCTCATTCTCAAAACCTAGGACAGAATGCAACCTGATATGGTGGCATGAGATGAGGAGGTACCTTAATGTGGCAAGGACATATTGCCACACAAAGTATTTTTGGTGAAAATGTGATCTGACAAATGTAAAGGCTTTGGGTAAAATTGTTGTTCTTGACCAGAATTTGGCTTTTTGAGAGTTTGTACAATAGGCATTAACATGGACCTTTCTGGATGATAATCCATTGCAACAATTACCCTTAGTGTACAGTTTTCATGTGAGAATTTATAATAGCTTTTGTGCACAAACAACACTTGTGACTAAGAGAATAGTAGATGCTGGGTTAATTTCAAAGCCTACAGAGAGGAGCCCTCCCGGCCACAGGTAAGCCTAGGTTGTTAGGAACAGCAAGATAGCCCTGCAGATTCTCTCAGTCCACTGTAGAAAACAATGGAAATTTCAGTGCAGCCTCTGCAGTGTGATGTGGTCTACGAGAGCTTTTTGTTGCTCTATGATGCTATCCCTAAGCAGAGGTTGTTTCTCTCTTCCCCCTTTGCCATTGTCACAGCCAACTCTAGACTTTCTTGGCAGTCTCCAATCCAAGTCCTAAGCTTCTGAGATCTGACAAGATTGGTTAAAGCCCAATTGCTGCTTTCTAAGTCCATGGCAGTCAGTGGGCTGAGAAGGATGTAACTCTGCTTCGGGTGGCCTTCTTAATCATAAACCCCGTTGAGCATGCATTGGATGAGCAGTTACGCTGTGTGAGAGAGCAAGCCCAAGAGCACTTGCCTAGTGCAACCATTCCTTGAGATCGAATCCATTTCCAGCTGAATCCAAGCTGCGGGTGTTTTGCTCTCTCTTTGTCCCTTTTCTTTTGGCTCAAGCTGCAGAGGCCAGTTGGAGCCCTCTTCCAGGTGGCGGGACTTAGATCCAAGGAACCCAGCACAGCCTCTGAACACCCATGTTGGGAAGCAGAGCCCTCTTTGCTAAGCATCATGGTGTGACTCACAAGGATGAATCTCGTAGGCACGGCAGGGATGAGGGTGATGACTGCAGTCAGAATAGTAATTTAACACCCAAGGCAGCAAGCCAAAGCAGGCAGATGAGGAGATAGGTTTCACTGAAGGCAACAGAGTGTCTTTCCAAATGAATGTTTCTAGGGCAGGGATGGCAGCACTTTCTTGATCAACAGAGAAGGCAAAACTAGTTCCTTTGCTGCCACCTAAAACCAGAGGCCTCCAGCACCCAATCTCGATGAAGGAGGAGCATTTGGCAATCTGACTTCTGCATCTGCATCTCTCTCTCTCCAAAACACGCTGGCAGCCTTAGGCAGCCTGGCTGTGAGCTGCTAGGTTCTTCTGTATATTACTGTGTCTTCCACAGGCACTCCAGGCTCGCACCCAGTGCCCTGTTGTGTGGAACCACAATCACAGTCCATTTCAGCCAACACTTTTCGGTTTCAGTTTCCTCCAGGTAAAGGTTTCGCGGGCACAGAAGTTGATCGCCAGCCTGGAAGTGCATGTCTTCATTTCCCCCGAAGGCACAGGCGCTGCGGCAGCTCCCTTTAGCCTTTCTCCCAGCTGGGTAGCTGCCCGTACTCGCGGCGCTCCGACGCCAGGGGGCGCGGGCTCCCCTATCTTGGCCTCCCGCGGCGAACTTGGTGGCTGCGCCGCGACCTCCTTTGCGCCCCGGGACGCGCCCCTCTGTTGCCGCCGCCGCCGCGCCTTTGGCTTTCGGCCTCTGCCCTCCGCTGGCGCTGCCGGGCCAAAGGAGAAGGGGCGCGTGAGAGTCTCGCACTCTTCCAGGGGGCTCCCGGCGGGGGGGGAGGGGCACTGCCGTCGGAGGCGAGGCCGGGAAGGAGGAATGGCTTCATATTCCCCAAGGCCAAAGTTACGCGATGTGAAATGAAGCAAGCGCAAAAGGAAGCGCGTGGAACGCCGCGATTTGCCAAGGATCTCGCGGGGCGGCCGGGGGGGGGGGATGTCGCTCCCTAGGAAATACGCGGCGTGCTCGGGATGGAAGGGGAGCCCTTCGAAGAACCATGTCAGATATATCCCCCCCCCCGGGCGCACCTGCCCACTGGCCCAGCCCGCAGTCCTTCTGGCGGGCACGCCTTGGCCAGGCGCAGGAGGGCCCCCGAAGCTCTTTCGGCGGCACCTGCGTGCTGGGACAGGGCGCTCCGATAAATGTGCGGGTCGCTGCGCGGATCCTGCCCTTCCCTCTGCCACTCGTGCCCGCGCACACGCCTCCGGCTGCGGACCCACTGGACCGCCTGGGGCTTCCAGAGGGCGCCACGTGTGTTGCCTGCGTACATGTAGTTCGCGTGGAGCCGACCCCGTATGTGCGTGTGGATGCTTGGCCCGAGGACCCAAGGCGGTCTCTCCTACCAGCGGGAAACGGGTTGCTGGGGGGGGGGGGGCAAGGGCGAAGAGGCTTCCGAAGCGTACCAAGACACGTGTGGTGTCCGGGCGGTGGGCGCGCCGGCAACAGGAAGTTTTGCAGAAGGGCGGAGGGGTGTCTTCCGGAGGGCTCCAGTCACAACCACGGGGACGGCAGCGTAATGGGGCGCCGGGCGTGCGATCCCCCGACCCTTGCCTCCCCCCTCCTCGTCGGGGCCGGATCCCAGGGCCTTTGTGCCTCAAGAGTGGGTGGGAGCCGCTGAAGGCGACCGCGCTGTGTCCCGGAGACAGTCTGACTAAGGTCGCGCCGCCGCCGGGCATCCCAGAGTGGCGCTGCTTCGGGCCCACGGGGAGAGACCCAGGCGTCTGCAGGCGGAGGAGGGTGGCGGGCGGGGCTGCGATCCACTTCCGTGCCGACGGGGCAAGGCAGGCGGAGCGAGTGCCCTCCAGCCTGCTCAGGGTTGCGGCGGGGCGAGTGGCGGGGCTGAGGGCCGGCTCTCTCTGGAAAGCCGCACGATTCCCTTCACCCACCGCCCCCAGTGCCGCCGTCGCCTGGCCCCGTGCAGTCCGGCGGAGGGCCTGGACTCAGCTCTTCTCCGGCATGCTGGGGGCCACTTTCCCACCCGCTATGGGCCACCCCCTCCGACGGCAGGCCAGGCCGCAGCAGACTTGCTCGAGGGCAGGGCCAGTTTGAGGTGGGGCGGCAGTCCTGTGAGGGTGGCCCCGCAGGCGCAGGGACTCCGGCAGGCCGGCCAACCATTCAGACATCGAGTGAGGATCCAGAGCCTGAAGGTGGCTTCGATTTTGAGAACCCAGAACCCAGACTTCCGAGGAAAGGCGCGGGGCCTCCGCAGTCAGTGCCTCGAGATCCGGCCGGTCGGGCCGTGCCGGACTGGGAGGGGCGCTTCGTTCCTCGGGTTCTCGACCGCCTGGGGGCTGCGGCACCTTCGGTGGGAAAACGTGGCCGGCGGGACTTCTCTGCAGGGGACGCCGCGGGAAGGCAGCGCTGGGGCCCCCGCAAGGCACTCAGTCTCCCTTCCGAGCAAAGGCGATAAAAGAAATGGTTTCCCCCCCCCCCATCTTCCAGCGGCAGACAAGTGCTTCTGGGACACCCGCCAAACCTCTGGTCACAATGTGACCCCTTCCGTTCACCAGCCCTTTACTTCCGAGTAAACACATTCAGAACTAAGCTATTGTTGCTATTAGCATTACAGAGAAATTCAAGTGAGTAGCCGCGCTGGTCTGAAGGAGCACAATGACACTTTTAAGGCTAACAAAGATTTGTTCTAGGAGTGAGCTTTCATGTGCATGCACGTCTGCATTGTATTAGCATTGTATTAGTACCCGCTTTCCCCACTGAAGTAGGGACCCAAAGCGCCTTACAACGATACTTTCCCTCCTCCGCTTAAAGGGAGAAGCAGTAGGCGTGACTTCCACCTTGGGGGGGCTGCACTGAGGTAGATGCCGCAGTCACCGCCAAAGCATTATTGCCGAATATCAGTTCTTGGACGTGGGGGCGGGTGGGCAGCCGAGCCAGTTTAACCGACCTTCTCAGAAGTAAATCATTCTCCGCTGGTGGTGCAGGAAAAGTAAAGTCCAGCGTATGGGGAATGGTTAAATATTCTTCAGCTCAAACCTGGGAAATGCCTGCCTAGAGTGAATGAAGGTGGGCATCGGGTTGTCCTTCCTTTGGGAAGGTCTCTGCCTGGGACCGTCCCGAGGACGCCGACGTAATATTGCTCTGAAGTAGTTTGCAGAAGCGGTTTTCTTAAAAAGAACAATATTATATTTCACATACACGGAGAGATACGTCATCTTCGTGGTGCGCTTTGGGCCCAGAAAGCGGTATATAAATGCGATATAATATTCAGAGGAATAACAATGTCATCTCCGGAGGAAAACAAATCCCCCCCCCCTTATTGCCCTGCAAACCAAAATGCAGGGAAGATGAGAGAGTATTGCTGGGGGAGGTTGGATCAATTTATTGCCAGATACAATTTACAGACAGAGGGGGGGAATAATAAGCCCACGGGACGGAGCCTCCCTTAGAGATCCCGTTTTTCCTGGGAAATCATGCAGTGCAATGGCCTCTTATGGAACACCGCGGCTCCCGAACGGGACAAGCAACAGCACTTACCGCGGTCGCCGTCCCCCCCCCCCCGACTTTCGCAGGGAGGGGCGACGGGACAGACCGGCTGTCCTGCAAGCTGCCCCGGCCGGGCCGGAGGGAACATCTTGTACCGGCTAAAAATAGCCGTCCGGCCCGGGCGAGCTGGGAAGGGCTGGCGTGGCCGAGCTATTCCGGGCTTCTCACGTGTGGCCTGCGGCTCTGGAGGCGCATCCCGGGGCGCAGGGCGAGGCAGGGCAGCGGCGGCCTCCCCATGACTGGCCCCTTCCCTGTCCGAGAGACTCACCAGGGAAGCCTCGACGGAGCGTTCCCACAAAGGGCAGCGTGAACCCGGGCCTGGAAAGAACGTGGGTGTGGTGGGGCGTGTGTGTGTGTGTGGGGGGGGGGGGGGTGTTGCAAAGGGACGGCCCGCTGCTTTGCTGACAATCCTCAACTGGCTTGCCTGGATCTGCCGAGCCTACGAAGGAAAGCCGGGCCGCCAGGCTCTTTCTCCCAAGGAAACACGATCTTCTTTCGTCACGTTCTACCGCAAGCTCGCAGTCCGTAATTGGGTTTAGCAGCGCTTACTTCCAAGCCAACGCATGGGGTTGCTCGCCTGCGTTCATTTGCCATCTCCCGCCCAAACGGCACGCAGGCAGGCACCCTCCCAGCAGGCAGCGCCGCTGGAAAGGACTGGGGGCAAACTGTAACAATAATCCCAAATGTGCTCCCACCCAAGCCAGAGCGGCAGAGAGGCCTGGCCCTGGCAGGGGAAAGGAAGAGACACAACCCCCCCCCCCCGCCCTCTCCCTGAAGACCCCCAGGCCAGCCAGAGTTACTTTTTAGGGGTCAGTGGCAGGAGAAAGGTCCCCACCAGACAAGCCCCGTGGTCTGTGGGCTCTGCGCAGCAAGTGAAGGGCGCAACACCCGTACCCCGAAAGTGGCTCTGGGAGGCCCCACAGGGTGAGCAGCCATGTCACCTGGGGAGTCGCGTTAAAGAGGCGAACCAGACCGAGCTGCCCGGCGACTCCCCTTCCCCGCCCGAGAACCAACTCGGGGGTCGCCCCGTAGCCGAAGGACCAGCGGCGGTCTGCCCGGGCTCTTGCCGAGTGCCGCCTACTCGGGCGCCCCGTCCAGTACCTTGACAGCCGGCGGCGATGGGATCCGCTTGCGGCGGTGCTGGGCGGGGGACGGCGGACGCTTGCGAGGCTCCGCCGAGGACGTTGCCCCTCGCAAGCCCGCCCGAGGGGTGCCTCGCTCGCAGCCCGTCTGCGTCGCCCTGCGAGTGTCCGGGCCAAGTTTCCGCGGAAAGTTTTGCGGGGTGTGTGTGTTGGGCTTTTTTGTTTTCTGCCCTCCCCTCCCCAGCACCTTTGGATTTGAGCCCTGCTGGCAGCACTCCTCGGGGCGGGGTGGGGTCGTGAGGAGACCGGGTCCCCTGTCTCCCCCCCCCCCCTGCCCGCCGCCGCCGCCCGAAGCCGTCTCCCTGGGCACGCGGGCCCTTGCTTTGGCGGCTCCCCCCTCCCCTCCCCTCCCCTCCCGCGTCTCGGCGGGGCCGGCGGGGGACGTGCCTGTCTCCTTTGGTGTCTCGCTCGGCTCCCGTTTCGCGCCCAGCCACAGACCTCCTCCCCCCCCCCCCACGGTGTCCCTGGTATCCGAGGCAGAGATCGGCCGCCCCGCAGCAGGCTTCCCCGCTAGCTGTCCTCCGTGGCCGGACTGCGCCTGGCTTTCGGGCGGCACCGGGCTGGAGCACAAGAGGTCCGACGCTGCCCGAGAAGCTCGCTCTGGCTCGGCTCGCCACTTTCTTAGGGGCCGAACTTTCTGCTTGGTCAAAAGACGAGTTGAAAAACTGGCATCGACATCTTGCGCTTTGTTCCGGAGAGGCGGCACAAACCATCCCCTGCCCTGAAGGGGTTGTGTGTGTGTGTGTGTGTTTGTGTGTGTGTGTGTGGAAGTATCTTTCCATTCCAACCTTGCTTGGCTGTTGCTCCCTTGGAGACTTCTGCGCAGCCCTGGGAGAACCTGATGCGCTCTCTGCCCTGAGCGCATCGCCTCGTCCAGGCGGCAAAGCGGAGTGGGAACAAGTCAGTCCCAAATCCACGCAGGGGCCCTGAGGGTCTGGCCAGTGGCACTGGACGAGGGAGGGGCGAGGGGGGACCTTGACACTGCACTGGGCTCTTCCGTGGGACGGCGAGGCTGGAAGGAGCGCGTCCTTTCAAGGCTGGAGGCCTGGGCGCGAAGATGGCCACCTGGCCAAGCGGGGGAGGGGGGTGAACGCGCGGCGCAGCAGTCGGGGGAAGGGGCAGAGGGGCGCGGGCAAGCCCCCCAAAGAAGCTCGCACGCGGCGGCAGAGTGAGGCCACCGAAGGGAGGAGTTTCGCCGCCGAGATCCCCCAACGACTGCGCTGAAAAGGCAATCTCGACAAATCCCTTTATTAGGCGCCTCGCCTGTGTTCGACGGCCGGGCACAGGCTCGGCTCCTCGGTCCCCCGAGAAGAGTCATGCCGCTGCCAAGGCGGGGGGAGACGAGGAGACGAGAACGATGGGCCTGAGGGGCCAAGGGCGCCCAGACGACGAGGAGGACGAAGAAGAGGAGTGGGCGACCGCCCCCAGCGCCTCCGATAGCCCCCGCCGCCGCTCTTGGCCTCCCTATGGGGAGGGAGCCCGGGTCGACCCCGCTGGGAGACTTCCTTAGGAATCCAGACCCCGTCTTGGCCACGAGGTCGGGGCTGGAGGGCGCCTGCTGAGCTCCGGCCTCCCGGAACTAGGCTTCCTCCTGTCCCGTGCCACCCTCCCCAATGGAACCGGCTCCCTACAGAGCCCAGGTCTACCCGCAGGCAGGCGGGTCGCCCGGGCCAAGCCTCGTGGCCTTTGGGGCTGCGCCTCTCTTCTTGGGGGCTGGATCGGGCTCCTTGCTTGTGCCACACAGGGGACAGGTGAGTTCCACCTCTTGCTTTGGGAGGGGTGTGTGGGTGCGGGCTTGTGTGTGAGCACGCATGCTTCTGTATCCTCCCTTAATGTCTGGTCATGGGCCTGAAGACTTGAATGATTCCTCCAGGCATCACAACAAGGCCCAGCCAAAGATTGTCATCTTCCCTCCCCACTAGCAGAATCGCATCATCTTCTTCTTCTCTTCCCAGCCCATGTGGGATGGCCGGTTTCAACCTCTCCCTGACTGCATTCCCGCCTCCCTCCTTGTACACGCCCACAGGTTGTCACACTTTATTGATGACAGGTTTCTGGCAACTGAAACATGAGTTCCAGGAGGTTGATCCTATAACAAAGGACTGGCAATCGGAGCCCTTGCCTGTATTTCGTTCATATGTGCTTGCTGGCTGGAGTGGGGGGGGGGGGGGGAGCATGCATGCACGCACTCCAAGGAGAAAAGGCTTCAAAGGGATAGTGGGCTGTGCTTCTCTGGGCCATGTTGCAAGGGTCTGGAGACCTTGCTTGGTGTCAGAGACTGAACTTTTCCAGCCCCCTTTCCCCAGAAAGGCCAGAAAAGAACAACTGCATGGAGGTCAGGAAATCAGGACTCCAAAAGGCAAGCCCTCTGCTGCCATTCCCTTAGGCTGCCCTGGCCAAGGGAGTCCCTTATGGATGTGAATGGCTCTTTCCTTTCAGAGGGCCCCTGTGCTGGCTAACCGGCTGCGACTGATGACTGGCAAGCTGTCTTTGGATCCTGCTTCTCTGTCAATTGTATGCAGTGTGGGAAGCGAGCTGGGGAGCTGGGAGTGAGCGGCATCTCCAACCCAGACTGTGGCCTGGTGGGGGGAGGGGATGAAGGGGAGGGGGCCCAACAAACAGCAAAACACAAACAGCTGAGGCGTGTGCATGGAAACAGAGCCCTGGGTGCCAGCAGTCCATGCCTCTCACTTGTCTGTGGGAACAAACCCTTTTGTGATAACATCTTCTGTCACATCTGCATCTGCTCCTGAAACCCTGGCATGTTTGGCAGCCTTTGGGCAGCAGGTGTCAGGCAGGAAGAGGGAGAAACTCCCAGAGACCAATAAAACTCGCCTTGAGTGATTCCCAGCCTAGCAAGGCCGGCCAGCCTCCCTCTGTGAGAGCTCCAGCAAGTGCCTCCCTTTGGAACGCAGGCAAGGAAGAGAGTGGCTCCGGCTGGCCAACAGGCTGGCTTTTCAAGAATCAAAACAGAGGGAGGGGGCTGGTGCTCCAGCCTTAGAGAGTGGCCTGGTGCACAGGCCAAGCCCAGAGCAAATGGAGGAGTCTGGGTGTGTAGGCCTAGGGTGTTGCTATGGTCTGGCTCAAGAGACTGACTCCTGTCCCCTCACCACTGCATCTGTCTGACTGGCAAGTTATTCTTTCCTTTGTGATCTTTGGCATTGACTTTTTCCTGGATGGGTGGCCTGCCTGGAGCTACGGTCAATGAGAATTTTGTTGCAGGAAGCAATGCAACATTAGGCCTAGGGCCAGCACTTTGATAGCCTGGCAGACGGTGGATATATTATTTCGGACTGGGCTGCCTTTAAAAAAGAAATGGAAATAAACAAGTCTTATACTGTGCGCATGATAGAAACCAGTGCTTTTCAATTCAGTACTACTTTTTCTTACTGAATATTTATGATAACTTAGACCAGCATTAAATGGAACTGTTTGAATCCAGTGGCACCTTTAAGACCAACAAAGTTGGATTCTGGGTATAAGCTTTCATGTGCATGCAAACTTCTTCAGATACATTGACTACATAAACCCAAGGGCTGCTGACCCCTTTTAGAAGGCTGCTTTCATCAAAAATTTCAGTGCTGCTGAAAATGCTCATAAGAGCTTATTGGAGGACCAGGGTTGCAAAGTTGGTACACATTATATTGTTGTTCGTAGGAAGAACACTATTGCCACTGAAATTTAATTTCCTTTTTTCACAATTAAGCTTTCTAGTTAAGGGGGAAAATATGTTTACAAACCTTTTAATTTTATGTTTGCCTCGTTTAAAACATAAGCTTAAATCATGTCCAATGGATAAAAATAGGGCTTGTGACAGAATTAGATACTCAGCCCTTATATGAATCCTGATAACTAAATATTTTAGCAGAATTCAAATGTTTTTCAAAATTGAGAGAATTCTACATATTTCTTGTGTAATTATTTTACAGTTAAAATCTTACTTCCAAAAAGGATTTAGCAATATGAAGAAAACAACAAGGTACTTACATTGGTTTTAGGGAAAAATCAGTTAACTTCTCTTGCATTTGTTTTTCTCAGGACATTTTGGTATAGCTCTCTCTAATCCTGCCAGGCACTTCTATTCCTTGTGACACAATTGACTCTGTACCTTTTCCTCCTGTGTCCTTATCCCCTTCTGAAAGCTGAAGTGCATAGAATGGCTGATCTCTTCCATCACTTTCACAACTGAGGTCACAGACTTTCTTGGGCTTGGCCTGGCCTGACCTTTTGCTGCTATTCTGACCTTTTCTTCAGGCTGACTTTGAGTGTGCAGGCTACTCAGTGATAATAAGATGCAATACAACTAGTTGTTACAATTTGTCATGACAGCTTAACAAATTAGGATGGTTAAGGTATTATCTGGTCTATGATAGTAAATGCTGTCATTAAGATAGCATCACCTCAATTTAACTCACTCAGTTCCTGCTAGAAAACCTGCCTCTGAGGGCTGACATGTCAGATGAAAGTTTTCACTCCAGCCAAGGTGGGCAAGTTACAAAGAATGCTATTTACAAGATGTGGCTATTCAAAAGAACTAGCAAGAGCACAGGAAATAAATGCTTCAGGGCACATTGTTTTGGAAACTTCCAAACATATTCCTATCTTTTATTCCTAATAGGAGATGCATAATACCTATCTCTGATTCAAGCAGAAGAAGACTTGTTTTGAGGTTGTAAGCCACTTTTATTGCCCCAAGGCAGTTGAATCCCTAACAATGAATTTCCCAAAGCCATAAGTGACTAAAAAACAAATGTTTTGTATGACAAGAAGCTATGCTTGAGTCCCATATGTCACAGGCAGTACAGATACGGGCAAGTGTAAAATATTAGAATGTGCGTTTTTACAAGCAACAAAAACAGGGAAACAAAATTTTTATCAGTTGTGCCATTCCTTGCTTTACCTGGTGAAATCTCAGCCTCTCTTACTATTGTCGTATTCGCCTGCCATTTCACTATCATTTCCTTCATCTTAACTGTGTACTTTCAGTGAGCATTGCATTAAATGGTGTGTTGGTAATTCGGGGGGAGATTACAATACTATGTAATTTAACAGAGACTTATTGTACAAAGACCTATATAGTAAAAAAAAACAAATGACATTTTGCAAAACCTAATGTGCCCACCAGCCCCACACCACCATCTTCCCAGATGGGGACCTTTATGTTCTTAGCAAAATAATACATTTTTGGGTCGGTTCATGATGGTGTATCAGGATTGAACTATTGTGGTTTCCATATATGTTTTTAAAAAACTGCCTTTTGTATATTTTGTTGTTAATTATTTCCTAAATAGATTTGAATGTGATACTTTCAAAATAAGGTCTGGAGAATTTTGACGGCTATGGCAAAAGCTAATCATAGTTCTTAAGATATGTGGGAGGGGGAAGGGCTAACCCAAGCTGATACCAGAATTGGTCTTTGTTAGTTCTATTATATGCATAACCCATAACAACCCAGATATCTTGCTTTACTTCTATGGCATTTCCAATAAAAAAATAAAACTAAAACAATACTATGGTATCACTTTGTCAGTGAAGTGTATGGTGCTGAATATTTTAAGTCAGTTCTTTAAAATAATGCAAATTTGTTAAAATAAATAAATGGGCTAGAAACCAAATGGTTTTCAACTTTGTCAAATGAAATAATGGAGATGTGTTAAAAGAGGATTTGGGGTAACCCTTATTAAGAAGGGAATTTTTCCTTCCAGTGATAATATTCTGTTTGATAGATATTGTAAACTTTGGGCATAGGTATTGATCCCTACCAGAAGCCATAAACCACTTGTTATACCCAATTTGAGAGAATCATTTTTGCAGGGCTTCTCTCATTTAACAGGGGAGGGAGATTAAATGTTTCAGTATTAACAGAGGTTGTATGGAGCAGAGTTTAGTGGTTTTTAATGATATTTAAAGATTAGAAATGAGGACTTTAGATAATTACTTTGAACAGCTTCCACTGGAAGTAAATGGAGTCAGATTTTTTTATATTGTAGTGTAAATACCAATACGTTAACATCATCATTGATTTATAAAATCATTCATTTATTCAAAAAACAAAAGAACTGGTATTTCAGTTGTTCTTTGGGTCACATATTGGACCCAAGACTAGTTTGGCATTGATTATTTCCATATTCTGTTTCACATGGCTCCAGTTCTTGTTCAGCATCAGCAAATGCCACGGAATGCCAGGTCTTTCATGAGAATGCTATGAAGTGTTTACGTTGATATCCAAATTATATTGAAATCATCAGAATGGAACTATTATCTGTTTGAAAACAAGTCCTCAGTATGGTCGTACCAAAGATATTTAAATCCAAGCTTATCATTCTATGGGCTTCCAGTAGACAGGTGTTTCTCTTTATGAGAGAAACTGAAGCATCCATCTCTTTTTAGTACATGTGGATGAGTGCCTTGCTGAGCCTTTTGCATCAGTGCTGATTCACTGCATGCTGTGACTCTTGTATTTTCACTTCTGACCTAAAGGTTTTTTTTCCCACTCACCAATGAAGTTTGCCTTAAAAACAATTCACAGCTCATATTCTAAAAACAGATTTGCAGTTTCTGTCATCCATAATCGAGAAAGGACCACGGATTCCCCTTGGCATGGGAAAAGGCCTGCTAACCAGATAGCTGACTAGATATTATGAAGTTTGCAAAGACTGCCTGAGCAATCACTGTCCCTAAACAAAGCATAGTCAAACATTGTGCAGCTCCGATAGTCTTCCCCTTACTGCATGTATTCTTGATCTCACAGAAATTCAAGCTGCATTCTCAGAATTTCAAGCCGCTATTTCTCCTCGGTTATGGCAGGGGTCTTTGTTGTTGTTGTTCATTTCAATAGTAAGCCATTTTTTAAACTTACATTTAAATTACTAAATAATATTAGCCAATAATAAAATGTAAAATGTGTACTTCTATCCATGGTATTCAGCCTAATTATAAAGCCTGATGCATGTCAAGTAAATTTATTGTGATAACTAGGCCTTGGGTAGCCAGATATGCTGTATTCTTGTTCACAGCATAATTTGGCAGTTTGAAATGGAGAATCTGAAGGCAAGCCACCAGCTTCCATTATGACATTACATGGTGAGAACTCTTGGTGAAAAAGTATTTAACATTTATTATTTGTGTAGTAA
This sequence comes from Paroedura picta, assembly GCF_049243985.1. NCBI lineage: Eukaryota > Metazoa > Chordata > Lepidosauria > Squamata > Gekkonidae > Paroedura > Paroedura picta. The sequence goes on along the minus strand of NC_135375.1, from coordinate 78,769,685 downwards.
TATTATATTGTTTCTCACATAAACTACTTGAAATATGGAATGCATATAGTCATTTTATTCATTATAATTATATTCCCCTTTTAAAATATTACAATAAATACGTAAAACATTTTCTTTCTTTCTTTCTTTCTTTCTTTCTTTCTTTCTTTCTTTCTTTCTTTCTTTCTTTCTTTCTTTCTTTCTTTCTTTCTTTCTCTCTCTCTCTCTCTCCCCCCCAACACCCCCCTTTATACAGTTCCACTCAGGTAAAAATGTTAGGTAGCCAAGGAAGTTAATAAACCCTTCAGACTATGTGTAACTGTCAGTAGGGCAGAAACATAAAATACAATGCTTCATTCCCTTTCTAAGCATTCTAAAAGGTTTCCTCTGTCTTCAAAATTTAACTACATAAACTGGCGACTCAGGATGGTTTGCTTGTATGGCCACAAGAAGCCTAATTCTGTATTCCCTGCACATCTGCCTCCCCATTAACTTATCTGGAAGAGCTGGTGGCTCTTCCATACCAGCAGGTAGTAGTTCAGTGACTGCAAACTTGAGCAGGGTGCAGATTTGTGTCTGTCTTAAAAACACAACACTTTATATCATACAACAATTGCTCTGGTCTGTATCTAAAATGTAGCCTTTCTGAACGTCTTCTGATATTATATAAAGATTTCTGTAGGTTTGATTCTGTTATCTGACTGCAGTTGTTTACTGCTTATAGTAAGCACTGTTCATTTATCAAATTGAGTAGGAGCCTTTGTGTGTGTAAACAAAAGAGCCTTTTTCCCTCTCTCCCCAAAACTTGGGATCTTGTTTTGTTATGCCCTGGTAAAATCTTTTCCTCTGTACTGGCACTGTAAAGAGTGCACAGTCAGCACGGTCACACACAGACGCACACACGTACACTTTTGTTTAAGAAACTGCACAGACTCCTTTGACATGCGCTGATTTCAGGGTCTCTGACCTGTCTGGAACGGCATACTTTATTGCGGCGCCCCCTCCGGCTCTTCCTCGCCTGATTGGCTACTTGAAAATGAATATGCAAATAGCCGGGGGCCCCTTTCCCCCTCCCTCCCTTCCTTCCCTCTCGGTGTTTCATGCAGCCGCCAGGCGGAAGCGAAGAGCCGCGCTTCCCACGGGTTCCGACCGAGCGAAGGGGCGCGCGGGGCGGGGGCAGGTGGGGAATGCAAAGGCAGCTCGAGTGGGTGGTGGTTAAGGGAAGCCGCCGCCGCCGCCGCCGCGGCCCGGGCCAATCGGAGCGCGGTGGAAGGAGGCCAAGTACGCAGCTCCGCGCTCGCCTCGCCAGCTCCTTCTGCAGAGCCAGACCCGCGAGGGGGGGAGAAGGGAAGGGAGAAAGAGGCAGCGACACACACTCACTCACTCACATGCAGAGAGACCGGCCCCGCTCGAAAAAAAAAGGCTCAGCCTCTCCTGGACCGCGTTCAAGTCAGCAACCACAGCCTACTCTTCAGCCTCGCAACTCAAAGAGGAAGGAAGATTGGAAAAGAGGGAGAGGAGGAGGAGGAGGAGGCGGGGGCCGGGGCCGCTCGCTGCCTGTCTGCCTCTAGACTTTTTTTTCCTTTTTTTTTTTTTTTGGCTTTGCTGCTCCCCCCCCCCCCAAGCCGCCTCTAGCCAAGATTTTTTTTCTTTGCCTTAAAAAAACAAAACAAAAACCAGCCTGAGCAAAAACAAAATCTTCTCGTCCGTCGTTTTTATATATGTTTATGTACATCTATACGTAAAAAAACAAACAAAAAGAGAGAAGGGTCACTCTTGGAAATCCAAACAAAACCAAAAGGCGTCCTTGAGAAAGGCATTAAATGTGTTAGCTGAGAAATGTGAAGCCAACGGTCCAGTGTTGTGTTACAGAATTCAGGATCCCATAGGTTTTAATGCAATACAGTACAATGGTATGTGGCATTGAAAGCGATTTTTTTGGGTAAACTTGCTTGATGGCTGTTTTCTCCCCCGCACCCTTTCCCTCCCCCCTCAAGTTTGTGTCTTTGCTTTACAAAGTGGATGCTGTATATGCCCCCCCCCCCGGTCAATGCTATCATTTCTGATGTTATGCTACAAGAAGAGTTTGAAGGTGTGGATTGTTTATATTTTGCTTGTCTGTTTTTGTTTTGGCAGCTTTTGTATATGGGTCGCACTTTTATGCCAGAAAACAGTTGATGGAGTTTGCGTCCAAAAGTGCTGAACTTGGTACATTTCCTGCTTCCAACTTTCTCCCCTCCCCCCTTTCTCTCGGTCTGGAAACTATCAGTTCGACACTGGAAAAGGTTAATCTCCAATGCTGGCTGATTCGTTTGCACCTCTGGCTTTGTTTTCCCCTGCTTGCGGCTGCTGTCGACGTGTATTTCGCTCGTTCTGCTAATCTGTTTTTTTGCGGTGGTTCTAATACCTTGGTGTCTCTTCTAATTCCATGAAAACTTGAATTGTGTCTTGCAGTTTCGAGGAAATGCATTTGTGCTATTGTTCGCTGCGCTTGCTAATATCCGTCAGGACCGATCTTACAATGTTTGCCGTGCTATGTTAAAGTATGGAGTGTTTATTTTGCGTCTCTCTCTCTCTCTCTCTTTCGGAGCTGCTTACGCATTTTGTGGCTGGCTTATTGTTTCTACTCCCCCCTCCCCCTTTCCCAATTCTTACTATTTTGCTGGGAGATGGTACAATTCCTTCCTTCCTTCCTTTGCTTTCATCCCTTATTCCCCGTGTATGTATGCGTCTCCTCTCCCCACTTGTCCTCTCTTCGCCTGTGTGTCTGGGCCACATTTTAATGCACAATATCCCATCCATTAAGTTGTGGTTGAATGCGGAGTGTGCGAGGACTTGGCAGCTCTCGGGCTGAAGGGGGCGGGGAAGCCAGTTCGACTTTGACACAAGATGCCGATGTGGCGTGATCTGAATTATTATTAGGGCTGCGAACATGACCATCTCCTCCTACTCCTCCTCTTGCCGCGGCTGCAGGAAAGGGTTGCCATTGAACTTGAGACGGGACAGACAAGATCTCGAAGCCTCCCCCCTCCCCCAGTACAGTAGCTGGCAGAGAAAAGGCGCCAAAACACAGACGATTAACTCTTTCTTTGAAATGAGCCTGAACCCATGAAACTTTAACTTTTAATCACAGGAATAAAAGTAAACTTTTGATCTACAATTTGAAACAACCTTTATTTTTGTGAACCCTGAAATTTTAGAAAACACTATAAACTGTCAGAAACTGGGATCAATTCTTTAAGTAGTTTTGGATTAATAACTTGGTGTTTTTGTGGAGCCTCTGCTGTATTTGGTGAGAGTGAGGGCTGAATGAGCATGACCTTTATGCAGTCAGGGTAAAAACTTCAAAGTTGTGTAACACAAAACGATGTGGTTTACAGTTTTACATTTGAGGTCTGATGTTTGCATTTTCTGGTCTGTGAAATGGAGAAAGCTTGGTTATTAGAGACACCATCAAACCATATGTGGACAGAGGTCAAGCACACACACACTGTGAGAAAAATATGTGTGCACACCACAGTTGGTTATAAAGCTGAACAGCACTCAGAAGTATGGCTACATTGTATGCACATATTTCTTCACTCTCTGGGAAGAAAGCATTTTCAAAGAGAGGACAGCGTTTATTTTTAACTATGGAATTATAAGTAGGAGTTCAGCTTTACTCAGTTTTCTTAAAATGTAGAAATAGATGCATTATGAAGTCTGATGTATATGTAGAAACTTGACAATTCCATTTGTTTTCTGAGTTCAACCTAAATAATGGTTTCCTTCAGAACCTTTTTGTTGAATAGGTGAGTCTTACCTACAGGCACATTTTTTTTAGAAAGTAGCATTACAGTACTTTTATATTTAAACTGGGTTTCCCAAGGAAAGTTTGCTATATTTGGCTTTAGATTTATGATTGTCTTTTTACTGAAGTGTAGGAATATAAATTTAGACATTTCTAAATGTACATAAGCACACTTTACTTTTTGTGCACCTTTATATTTAGACAAATTTTAAAAAGTCTGACCAACATTATTTATATTTTAAATAGTTGAAAGTCAGAAAGCTGATTCTTTAACAGACAAATTTTCAGAACAAAAATAAAAGTTGTGAAGGGATATATACCAAGATATATTTTAAAAAGGTATACATGTGAATGACATACTGATATAATAGTATACTGAAAAAAGCTTAAAATTTGCCGTGTGCGGAGGAAAACCCTCCCATCTTTATTCAATAGGACATGGTGAGAGTACACTTTTCTTCTTGGCTTTAGAGGCATAAAACAGTGCTGTTCTAACTAAAGTTGAATTGCCTCACACAATGGGCATTACTTAGACTTTCATATCACCAGAAATCTAGATGCAGGCCTTTCCCTTTCAACTTGGAAATATAATTGCCCAAGCACTTTGGAATGTGTATGTAAAGTTTTTCAGTATCATACATTAAGGCAGAAAGAATAAGAGCATTTGTTTCTGAGTTCTGCAGAATGAAACACTGAATCGTCATCTATGGAGAATTACTGGGGGGGGGTGTCACTTGTCTGGCCTTTCAGGGTTTCTAGTTTTTCATTAATCATACAGTTGAGCTGACTAACCTCCTGTGCTGCACTGAAATCAGTGCTGCTTGCACGGTGAGTTTCAGACTACATGTGCATGAAATATAGACACAAATTTGCATGCTATGCTTTTAATAACTCTGTGCATGTGAGCAGTAACAATATAAATGTATTTTCTTAATCTTGCCCCCCCCCCAAAAAAAAGAATTAGGATATGGGGAGTGTGGATGAAGAGCAAATAAGCATGTATTAGATAGATAGATAGATAGATAGATAGATAGATAGATAGATAGATAGATAGATAGATAGATAGATAGATAGATAGATAGATAGATAGATAGATAGAATAGTGACTTTTATTGCAGGAGTGTAGCTGCATAATTGCCTTTGGATGAGACCTCTTTACATGCAAAAACTTTTTTGTACTGTTCGTAAATGTCTAGTCCTTAGCGATACTCTCTGGAAGAGATGAAGTGTCCTATTGTGGTGTTGGGTGGCAAGCTTTTTGTTGGTCTCTTTTCATTGTGTATTCTTTGTCATCCAATGTTTGGGATGAGACGGCACCTTTAAAAAATTACAAACTAAAACTATAGTGTTAATTTCCCATACTCAGCATCCATAGTTAAAGACTGGTATTAGAAGAGAGATTTGCCCTAGATTTCAGACTTTGAAACAAAAGTTGCCAAGTTAAGTCACTGTGAATTAAACATTTATTGCAGGCAGTTGTTTATGTGGCCTCTTTTTTTGGGGGGGGGGGACATTAATATTTTTGTTTTCCTGAAGTCTAGCTTTTTCATGTTTCTGTTGAAGCATTATTTCTCACACAAAATCTATCAAGGGTTAATTCTGCCAGAGACAGTTTATAGTAAAATATTTTCCAAAAGGATATTTGGATTTGGCTTGTGTGCATTATTATCTGTTTATACTTCTGTATACTCTTAAGTAATTACAGTTCTTTATGTCCTCAGGAGAAACTTTCTAGAGTTGGTGGATGTTGTTAGCATGTGGTTATTATGCTTGGATTATTAAAGATGGGCATTTATTTAAATGAATCACAAAACAATTTCCACTCCCTTTTGAAGGATGTCTTTATGGAATGGGTTTGGTTACTCTTGGCTTTGAGTCTTGTTCCTGGAAAAGCCTGCAGTTACTATGGTATTTATTAAGCTAGTAGTGCTAGTTTGTCGATGTGTCAGTGAGGGGAAGGCCAGGCCATGTCTGGGCCTTGTGTGGGGCAACTAAGGACAGAGAGTCATTGCAGGCTTCCCATTTCTTCCCCTAGCACCAATCAGCTCCATTTCCTTTAATTTCTAGTAGTAGGAAAGGATATTGTGTGTGCATGTGTATACATGCATTTGCATGCCCAAGGAAATATGTGCCACTGAATGATTATGCACCTTATTTTACTGTTGTTATAACCACCATCATACCATCATGGTTAACTCCTATGAGCAGTGTACCAGAATAGCTATTGGTTCAACAATGTTAGTCCTAGTTACTGTTATCTATAATAGGGCAACAGATCCACATTATTCTTGTGTCAGCATTATGCAAGCAAGAATCTGTAGATAATGTGGGTACTCCTGAATTTCTTCCTTCGTACAGTGCTTAAGAGTTTCCCCCAAACCCAGTTTCAATATCAGAAGTGAGCCAGATTGGAAGAAAAATATAGCAGCCGTGTTCAGCATAATAAATAGTGCAGGGTTTAATTCCGCTCATCTCTGTATTGTATGTTCTGTTTATATATAAATCAACAGACGTGTGAATAAGTATATATGGGTTCTCCATGCCCAGTCTAGTTTCATTCTAAGACACTTTATATAATTTCTATCCCATAATTTTCTGTATAAATATCCAAGATGGCTTACAATTAAAAAATAAAATACAAAATATAATAAATAAAACCACAAGGCAAAAAACATGATAAGCTAGCAGCAATCAAAGTCACTTTATAAAACATTTAACAAGCAGCCATCAAAATAAAAAATAGTAAAACTGACAGTTGGTAAATCTAGCATTTAAAATATTATTAGTACCAAAAGACTTCTAAGATATTTAGGTTTTTCACCTGGGAAAGCAGGTGGGAAGTCGTTTTCAAACGGAGTTCTGACTGTAGCATGCTTCAAAATGTTGGACAAACAACTTGCTATTACATTTTTAATGTTATTCATAGTTATTGCCAATACCTTCCCTCCACCCCAATCTTGTATACAACATTCCATTTTAGTGTGTGTAATTGATTAGATTCCTTTCAATTTGCTTTCTGTACTGTGCCGTGCATCTCTCGTGGTCATGTACTGCAAATGGAACAAATTTTGTTTAATCACAATTTGTTTTAAGTGATTCTGTCTTTCTCCACTTTCAAATGGGTGGTGGACTGAGGTACCTATCCTAAAATGTAGAATTATGTTTGAAATGGGCTTACTAAGTTTCATTGCATCATATTGGTATTGAAGGGAAATCTCAAATTGTGAACAAACAAACAATGGCAAACATACTGGTTTACAATAAAAGTCTCCCTATATTAATAAGAAACCTGCATATCTTGCCATTCCCTTTTTGGGTCAAGCTGGCTTATAATTTGTTCCATTAGAATTTTTAATAAATACACTTTATAGACATAAAAGCATAAAACAAACCATTAGCATAAGCATAAAACCATTAATAAAAACACTTTATAGAAAAACCTATGCATTTAGCTCATCCCACTAATTGCCCTTCTAAAACTTTCTGTATAAAATACCCAAGATGGTTTACAATCAAAATTTGAAAAACAATAGAAATAACTTACTGCCCTTTTTCGAAGACTTATTACTTCCCCTTCCTCTATAAAAGTATGGGCCACTATGGAAAAGGAATGGTCACCAGTAGATGTCAGGAAAGCAACCCTTGATGGAGGAGTACAAAAGGTGACCACTAGCAGAACATATGGCATTCAGGAACAAATGGAGAAAGATGGATCTTTAGATATATGAATCCCAGGCAAGAAAGGCCTTTAAAGGTTATAACGAGCACCTTGACTTGAACTGAGGAATAAAATTGTTTAAATTAGCAAGATTCTGTTGTCTTCCAATAACCAAAGCTGCTGCATTTTTAAGCAGGTTCTGTTTTCAGGATGTTTTCAATGGCAACCTCATAAAGAACATTTTACAATTGTTTAGCCATGACCTTACAAAGCATAATCAGCATGGCCAGATTGACTGAGTCTAAGAAGGTAGACTAAATACAGCTGATAGAAAGCACTTTTGACTACTATACAACCTACTTTTCAAACGGCGTTCATTCCATAAGCACCATCAAGCCTTTAAGCTGCTCAGTAATTTATCTAAAAGAAGTGGGCCCATCTACAGTATCAGCTTTCATGACCAGCATCACCACTAGCTTGCCTTGATTCAGCTCCAACTTGTGTGGTTGTAATGGAAAGTGCTGTCAAGTCACAGTTATGGCGACTCAGTAGGGTTTCTAGGCAAGAGATGTTCAGAGGTGGTTTGCCATTGCCTAACTATGTTGCAACCCTGGACTTCCTTGGAGGTCTACTATGCATTAGTAAACCAGAGTGCATCTGCTTATCTTCCAAGATCTGATTGGGTTAGCCTTGGCTATCTAGGTCAGGGCCACATTGCACCTATATCAATACAAAATACTGTACTGACTGCATAGCAAGTTTTTATCCTTTCTTAGAACTGGGGCATATGTTATATCTGTCATGGAAATGCCACTGAATACGGCAACTGATCCCTTCCCTAGCCTATAGAACTCCTTTCAATGTTAAGAATGAATGTGAAACAGGCAGTTTCCATTAGGAGAGTGTCTGAAGACTCACAGCATGGAAACTCTACATGGTACATTAGTGCTTCTAACGTTGTGGGGATGGGTAGAGATCAGTCAACATAAAAGGCCATCTTCAAAAGCACAACAGTGGTGAATGTTTGCCCTAATTCTCACTTTGCCACTAAATAAAAAGAGCTGCTTTTTTATATCCTGCTTTTCACTACTCAAAGAAGACCCAAAGTGACTTACTATCACCTTTCCCCACAATAGATACTCTGTGAGGTAGGTGGGGCTGAGAGTCTAAACGAACTAATCTGCAAGAACAGCCCTAGGAGAATGGTGACTAGTCCAAGGTCAACCAGCTAGCTGCAGGTGGAGGAATGGGGAATCAAGTCTGGTTCTCCAGATAAGAGTCTACCACTCTTAACCACTGTATCAGGATGGCCAAACTGTGGTTCTCCAGATGTCCATGGATTACAATTATCATGACCTTCTGCCATCAATTGGCAGGGGCTCATGGTAATTGTAGTCCAGGGATATCTGGAGAGCCACAGTTTGGCCACCCCTGCACAATATATTATGCCGGATCAGAAGAAGAACTGGATACTGCTAGTGGAAGAAAAATAGTGCTCAATATTTTCTTCTTTTTACTGATCATGCATAAACTTTGAGGGAACTGTATCAAAGGAATTATAGCACTGTGTGACAAAGTATCAGTGCTGATAAAGGCATTGAGATGAAGGTCCTAGATAACGGATTGTTCATGATGTGCCATGTCCTTATCACAAGTGGTCCATGGTTACCCTTGGTCATGGGTAGGACTAAGAGATAATTTAAGAATAACTAATACGTATCATTTATTTTTTGAACATTTATAGCACTCCACAGACATTCTTGGCAGTTCTTACACAATGGTAGAGTTATTCCCATTCAAGGTGGAAGGTTAAGGCTGACAGTAGTTATCTAGATGTGCAGTAGGATTTTGAGCCTCTCTTTGTAATTTCAGAATTGTGTACCAGATTGTAGTTTAGCCAGTATACTACACAGCTCTCATTTTCTTCCTGTGGGCATTAATTTATCATACATCAGATAGAATACAGATGTGTAAAGATTTTGATGACTGATAGTTTTTTGAAGCTCTTCTTGGGCCTTTTTTTTAGTGACCCAAGGTAACACTGACTTCAGTCCTGAACTCGTTCTTCTTTCCTTTTGAATTTAGAGCTGATAAGCATGTCATACTTGATTGCTCTGTGTAAATGGTACAAAAGGCACCTTTCCAGCAGTAAAAGGGATTCAAATAATTATGCCAAGAGGGGGAGCAGTTTTAAAATATGGGCAACTCCCAGAAGTAACACTTGTATAGTTAATGGCTGGAAGGATTAAAAAAATCAATGCGGAAGGGACAGTATTAGTCTCAGTATTAGTGATATTGCTTTGTGTAAGAGTACAAGTGCTGAAAGAGATGTGCTCAAGGACATGAGTAAATTTGTTGCTGTGGAGAATATACAACTAAGAATGTTTACTCTTAGGCAAACTGCAGTCTTAAAAAAACAGAATTATCAGTTTTTATTGAAATGCAAAAAAAAAAAAAAAACTTGTGTGGTTGATCCAGAAATATAACCTCACTCTAGTTTATGCTAATATGTTTTAAGATTGTTTGTGGGTTTTGAAATGCTTAGGAAAAAAATGTGCTATTTAAACCATGGTGATGCTCAGGTTGGAAATGTACCTACCTTGAAGTGGGTTCACTCTGAAGGGTTAATATGTTGAACCTAGCTATTTGCTTTGACATTACCTGCTTTGTATGAGCCCCCTTTCCCCTCCCTCTGGTTTGTAAATTTATGGGAATTGCAGCTGGTCGACTTGGCAAGCTCTCCTCATTAAGAGCCCCCTTTGAGAACGGGCTGTGTTTGAGTATTTCCCTAATGAGGACAGGACGGGGTTAAAAAGTGACCATTTCATGGTTGACTTGAACCTGCCTGCTTCCCTTGATGTGTCGTCGTGAAATGCCTGACGTGAATAAATTCCACTTTGCAAAGGGAAAAGTCATTGGTCCCTTCAGGACAGCTTGCGGGAAAGAGGGACTTAAGGAGGCGTCCGAAAGTTTACCTGAGGCAGGCAAACCGCAGCAGAACTACGAGCTGACCCTGCGAGCGCGCTTCGAGGGCCTCTATCGGTGCCTGTTTTGCAGCACGTGGGTCCCTCCGGTCAAAGTGTCGAGAGTGCGGGCGTTTGCCCGAAGGCAGAGGCCCCCACCCTCGCGCCCGTGCCCCGCGCTGCTGCAATGTTCTGGTGCAAAGACGTCGGAAAAAGCGGCCAGTTGGCAACCTCCTCAGACTCTGTGCACACGGCTCCCCCTCCCCTTTTCCTTTCTCTGTCCATTTGCAACCTCCTCCTAAAACTTTTACTTGTGCGTACATGTGTTCTCAAAAGATGCCCCACCAGAGTTGGTGAGAACCGGAGGTGGTGGTGGTGTGTGTGGAGGGAGGAGGGCGGTGTGAGTTTTTTGCTCGCTGCATTCCTACGGCATTAAAAAAAAAAAATCGCGCGCGCGAACTCCTTCCTGGCACGAGCTGGTTGGTAAGATTGAAAGCAGGCTAGTGTGTTGCTACTGCGGGGTTTTTCTTTTCATTCCCCCCCCCCCCCCCGCCCGTCCCGCTTCCCTGAGGAGGGAGCCACCACCCATTCCCTCCCTGAGCTTTTCTCCTTCAGGAGCAAAGGAAAAGCCCGCCTGGGAGGGACCAAGCAGCCTCTCCGGGAACCCTGCCGGGCGAGGGATGGGGGCCACGTGGAAGGGCTCCCCGCGAGGGAAGCGTCTCGCAAGAGCCCGCCGGCCCCATTGGCCATGTGAAGAGGAGGAGACACGAGCAAGGGTCTGGTCCCCGCTCTTCCTCCCCAGTCCGGCTTTAGCTATACAATGCAATGACCTTGCTCCGCTTGTCAGCGACTGGCGGGCCAGGTTTGCAGACACTGCAAATATATGCAAAAGACACCCCCCCATATTTCCTCCCCCCCCTTTCATTGTTAGTTGGCTAATTAGTGGTGAAGTGGGAAAGTTTCCCGCTTTGTAGCGTCTGCCAGTTTCGGAGTTCTGGGTTTCTCCGCTCTCTGGTTCTTCCCAGACCCCCCCCCCCCCATTCTGCAAGCGAATTGTACACCGTACTTTCTAAAGGAGCAACGCTGGACTATTCCCTTTTCCCGCTTCTGGAGAGTTGGTGTCGCCACACCCGCGACCTAAAGCTAAACAGAAATCCTCTTGAATCTATATCCTGTTCAGTCCCCTAACGGTTAACTATTGGAGAAGCTGCGTGGGGGGAAGGGAGAGTGCAGAAATCCAGGCATGTTTGCAAAATGTACAGCCGAGCTCTCGTACTGTACGAGATGATGATTAATAAAGAGGGAAGACATGGAGCGGAGAGGGCGGGGGGGAGAGAAGGAATGTGTTTGCAGCGGCGGCCGGAGGAGGAGGAGTGTAATAAGGGATGATTGTGTAATTAAATAATAAACCGAAATCCCGAAGTCTGATTTGGGAGGAGAGCCGAGGGGGGGGGGGGGGGGAGTACAGTCGCCACCAGAAAAAAAAAAAAACCCACCCGCCAGTTCCCCCTTGAACTTCCAGGTTTTGCAGAAGTGAGCGCATAAAGGAGTGGGGGGAAGGGAATAAGGGAGGAGGAAGGGAGGGAAAGAGATTGATCGTTTTGAATTTTCAAGAGATCATTTTTATTACAGTGGGCGTTTGGGAAGCAGGCTCTGAACATTATCCACAGAGAAAGGGGGTGGAGGGGAGGGAGGGGAGAGACGGGGAGAGAGGCACAGGCTGCTGCTGCTGCTGCGAGAGGAGCCCGGCGATTGCGCGCCGCTGCGAAGTGTTTTGCAGCCTTGGGGGACGCGCGCGCACACTCCCTCGCTGGCGCTCTAGCGCACGGGGCTCTTCCTCGCAAAGTTTCGCCTGCCATCACACGCCGGGATTGTCCTGCTCCGCTGCTGCAACCTTGAACTTTGGCAACGTGGTTGACAGTGCCGTGGTGTATTATCCCGCTCGCAGCTTTCTCCAAAAGCATTTTGCTACCCGAGGGGTGAAAAAAAGGCAACGCGAGGGAGGAAAAAGTCCTGCTTTTCTTCTTCTCCCCCTTAACTCCCTGCATTCCATTCAACACCCCCCTCCAATTCCTCCACCCCCCCCCCAGTCCACCAGCAGCGACTGCAGCAGCAAGACTGAGCCGCCGAGAACAAGAGGGTTAAAAGTGTAGATTGGATTTCACCCCGGGAAATCTAGCGCTCGGAGTGAACTTGAATCTTTGGCTATTTAAGGAGGACTGGGGGGTTCGCGGCGAAGTTGTGGCGGTCCGAAGCGGAGCTCGCTCCGGATTAACTTCATCTTTAGCCTTCGGTGACTGTAAAATGAACAGATGAAATCGTTGCCCTTTTGATACTTTTCTCTCCGCAGAAGTGCGTCCTCAGAGCGAAGTCATGATGTATTCTCCCATCTGTCTCACTCAGGTATAGCCGCCTCTTTCTTCGAAACTTGCGGTCGGTCGGGTTGCCGATGGACCGGACTTGGGACGGGTCAAAAGAGCGGTCTTTCTCCGCGCTCGGACTGGACTTGCAGTCCTCGTACGTGATTTCGTACGAATCTGCTCGCTGTTTGAGAGACGGGGCGCGGGGGGGGGGCGGTAGGGGAATAGTCTTTTGAAAATGCCACCGATATACGCGCATAGTTAAACAGTTCAGATGGGGGACGGGGGGCACGGACGGACGGGAATTAAACATTAGAAACGGGTCTACTTAAAAAGCAGGTTGAAAGCATATTGATGAGAGGGCTCCTGCCGGCTTTTCAGCTTTTATATTTAACTGGCTCAGTGTCTATTTAGCCGCGCTTGAAAGGGAAAGTGTTCCTTTCTTTTTAATTAAGCAATGACTGCGGTAACATAATACCATCCCATGCTGAATTAATCATATATAGCCTTTCAGATAATGTGGGGTTGGTTTGAGGAAAGGTGACTGAACAGTAGGACATTTCTTATTTTGGATAGTCCAACATACTTCTCCTGCTTAGCTTATGGTACTCCTAACTTTCTAAAGTCAGCACCCAAGGTCAAAAGCAAACCCGCCTGCAGATGTTAGGCCTGCTTTTCTATATCTTTGGACATGAAAAAGAATAATTTTGTGCCTAGGATATACATTGATTATTTTGAAGAACATTCTTCAAGCGGTGTAAAAATTGCTTAATAGATGATTGTTCTCATGTTGATAAGATATTTACCATTTTACCATATGGTGAGCCTTTTGGAATGATTTGGTGGGACACAGTTTTTAGAACAGATAAAGAAAGGAATGAGAATGCAGACTGAGATCCACTATCAGTTGTAGCACAATATATGAAATGTGTAAGTCTGTATAAGCATTTAACATCAATACCATTGACAGACTATACTCCTGGCAATGAGTTATAAATGTGAATCCCTAGAGCAGTTCTGATACATTTCCAGTGTTGGGAAGATGCGATTTACAGTGCTTTCTTCTGCTTTGGTATTTCTAATAGGTGTAGAATGATGTAAATTGCTTGTAGTATATTTGTGATACAGTCAAAATAAAGATTGCACTTGAATGTTAGAAACCTTTACAGGTCTAAAGGAATGAAGTGCTCACAAAATTATGAATGAAGATTAAAACAGTGATAAGGCTTATTCAGTGATTGGATGCAGTCCTGCAGCTTTTTTTGGCTGACATGTTTTTATTGTTTATATTTTGCTTGGCATTAACAGTGATATTTTCATCAAGCTAATGCGGACTTCATTGGTGCAAAACAGGTGGAAATAGGTGGCGTATGATATTTGAGACATTTTAAAAGTCTGCGCCTTTTCATGTCGATCTATATCTGAACTTACTGGTGTAGATATAGACATTATAACATATTGTTAAAAATTCTCAATGGGTGCTCAGCTTTGAATAAAATTTGAGAGTTCTGAAAATGTATGCTTAATGGTCTCGCTGGAACGTACTTGCAAAAATAGGTATCTCGTTATTTGGTACTTTGTACTAATAACGCAATATATATTAGAATTTTCATTAAATTCATTAATTAAGAGTAAAATGCACTTATAAGGGATAAACAATAGCTATTTCCTCACTTTATGGCTTCTTTCACACAAGATATCCAGAAGCTTCCCACACCATAGAAGAATCCTGTCTATTTATTTATTATATATATTTTTAAATGCCACTTTTGTATACAGATAATTTGTATACAGGAATGTTGAAAGCACTTTTAGTAGTAGTGTGTTCATATAGTGCAGTTTTAGAAGGTATAAGAGGTGTCTTCCAAATAATGGAAATGACATTTTTTAGTATGGTTGGTGCAAAAGTTTGGTATTAAGAAGTCTTATTCTTAAGCTACTGTGGCATATTACTATATATATTGTTATATTACTGAATATTATATATAATTATTATATTATATCTAGTTAAAAATTTTAATTGCACCACTTTATTCACTCACACAGTATTTGAGGTTTCTTGTGAAGACTGACTATGCCAAAATATTTATTCTCCGAAATTCTAGAATAGAAAGAATTATTGGCTAAATAAAGTCAGCTACTGAAAAAGTAATCGGTATGTGTAAGCTATATCTGCTTTAGAGAATCCATATGAAAGCTGTAGCTGGAAGGTGAGTTGTTACTGTAGATAGAAGGTTGTGATCCCAAGCATACTGTCTTAAAAGTAAACTACATTGAAATCAGTGAGGTAATGAGTGATCTGTGTAAGTTGCCAAAAGGCATTCTGTGGCTATGAAACATATACCTGTTAAGGCAGATTGCAAGACTAGCATTAGAATGCTTCCCTCTTCCATTCTGCACTACTATTATGTAGTTGCTGTCCTTTTAGTGTTCTCAGGTTCTTGCAAGTTTTTGTATTAGAAGCACAGGAACCCAGAAAGTTTCATTTTTTCCCCTCTGAAATTGTTTAGTTCAGTATAAAACAGAAAACCCAAGTGACATAGTACTACCTTTTTTTTTGAGGGGGAAGGTCCCAGAGTTATGAGAAAATAGATTATGGGAAGGGTTAGAATGTAATAAAATGGGGGGAGGGGGGCTGGAAATACTTTTAAACATTGTTACTGTGAAGAGAGAACTTGGCCTACCTATCAAACCTACACTGTAGTTGCAGCAGATTTTTTTCATTTTCACAATTTAAGAAGGAAAATTATACAAATTGTGAGTGCATATGGAATAAACTGTGCCATTTGTTACAACATTTGAAAATGTTTATCTCTGTAAATCTTTGTTGCAAAGTGCAGTTATGATTCACCTGGGTATATGCCACATGCAGCTTATTTTCCTGCTTTGCATTTACCAGTATTAGTTACAACAGATCAGATTTCATAGATGGCCGATCGACCTGTTATGAAGAGAATGTATGTGTTTGATCTTTGTTTAGAATATGATTTGAGGTGTTGTTATATATTAAAAACCAACCTTCAGACATTCTAAGATTACATAGCTATTCTACAACATCATTTTAAGACAGAATGCTTTAATGCATTAGCGCTTTCCTTGAAGTGTATACATTTGTTGTTCTTACTTCTACTGTTATAGTAATACAGCTTCTAAAGCTGTACATGTACTCCTGATTTTGGTAAACCATTTAACATAGTTTAAATATACAAAATAAGTTGCATTGCTTCAATACTTAGTATCTTTAGTACACAAAGTCCCAATGCAGCAGGCTTACGTCTAAGTGTGCATAAGTTTATGCTTTACGTCATAAGATATGTTGCCAGAAGTAGCATAAAAAATCCCAAACATTATCATTTTCTTGACAAAATCCAAAATACCAGAACTTGTATCTTATAGACACAGTAGGACATTCCATTGTTACAGAGTTTAAAATTATATTTAGGACAATAATTTTTAAAGTGTATTGGGTACATTCCTACAAAACGCCACCTTCAGTTCTATACTTTTGCAACATTTCGTCCTATTCTCCCTGCTTTGCCACATTTTCTAGATGTATTGTTAAAATCCAGATCTCTTTGCAGGTCAGCCTCCGAGAGAGGAAAATAAACTGTAGTAGTTAAGAAAAAATGGCACCAGAGTGTATTGAGATAGGGAAGTCTTATCATGGGCTGTGGTTGCTCTAAACAGTGCAGCCTTCCCACACAAAGAGCAGATTGTGGTTTAACTCTTTCCATGATTTAGTTTATGAGACCTTTGAGTTACAGAATTGTACAGAGCTATATGCTGGAAACCAGTGGCCTCTTCAATTAATACTACTTAGCCATTTTGCCACACTTTGTATCACAATTGTTTTGTGTCCTGTTCAGTTTGGGTTTACATTCTTTCCTCCTTAAAGACAAGAAGTAATTCAGTAATTGCTGTGCAGTAGTTTTGCAGAAGAAATTACAATAAACATATGTTTTACTTAAGTGTAAAAATGCAGAATTTAGCATGCACAGTAAAGTTTCACATTAGGTTTATGTGTTTTATCCTGACTTCTTGGCTTGCAAACTAGAGTTTCGCTCAAGCTATATAAATAATGGTGAAGCAAGATACTTAATCACGTTCTCTAATTTATATCACTGTTAAAGAGTTTATTTGGAATCATTGAGATTTGTTAGAGTTATATCTGTTTCTGTATAAAGGATATATATTTTGTCCTCTTGAAAAAAATGGCCAATTGGCATATTTATAGTATCATTGTTTTTC
Source organism: Paroedura picta (assembly GCF_049243985.1). Lineage (NCBI taxonomy): Eukaryota > Metazoa > Chordata > Lepidosauria > Squamata > Gekkonidae > Paroedura > Paroedura picta. The sequence continues at coordinate 78,752,687 of NC_135375.1, read as the reverse complement.
TAGAAGGATTTCATAGTTATAGTTAGAGCAACTAACTAGAGCATTCATTACTGAATGGAATAAATAGCTGTTTAATAGTTTAGGAACAGAAATTGATTTTGATTAGAAGGCACACACATGTCAGGGAAGGGAGAAAAACAACTCCCCCCCCCCCCCCAAGGCTTCCTCAGAATCTATGCAAGTGTTCAGGTTGTTATAGTGTAGAGAATTATTACACATGTGACAAAAGTTCCCTCAAAATGTGAAAATGTCTTTAGAATGCAACCTAAAGTGGGTACGCCTTGTCCTCCAAAGTAATGCAATTGTTACTGTACAGACAAAATTTAGACTCTATATTTTCATTACAATAAAAACTAAAATTAAATAAATCTGTATGATGCTTGAAAATCCATATGACAGGGAGAGCTCTTTGAAACTGTAAATACATAGCATGTATTTCAGAAAAGCAGTGATGCAGAATTAATGTCACCCTGCCACAGGGTGCTGAAGCACAAAGAATGCAAAGTTTGTGCCAAGTTGTCCTTTTTCATTGTATGCCTCAGATAGGTTTTTAGGGGCGTTCAAATAATTGCCACATACTCGTGATCTGTTAACGAATTAATCAACGTTGGAGTCTTTAAACCCCACAGTGGAATATAGAGGAGGAGCACTCATATTGTGCAGAGTTAAGAAGAAAAAGAGGGGTTACAAAGGACAATAAAAGTGCAAAGTTTTGTGCAGGACTCTTGTACAATGTGATATGTCTTCTGCTTCCTTTCCTTTACTGTATCCTGATTCCTGTAGTTAGGACTGCTGGAATGGTACTGTTCCAGCATTGGAATGTCAGGCAGTTGATAAGAAAGTGGATCATGTTCAGTAGCGCATGCTCTTCATAACGCCACCAGTCTTTTTCTGAGTGCATGCTCCAATAGTGGGAACTTATGTTTCTGTCCTCCAGAGAAGAGAAATGAGCTGTACAATTTGATCCTGCTATTTCAATGTTTCTGATCAGATGCCTTTAAAATAATAGCATTATCCCTTTTTAAGCATGGTACTGCTTGATGCACTCGTGTAGAAATCTTACATGTAAATGTTATAAGCCACATCTCTTTATTTTAAACTAATTTAATTGTAACTGAATTGAAGTGCCGATAGCAAGTGAGGTGGGAGTGGTGTGATTGTGCCAACTAAAATACTGTGCATTATCCATGACTGAAATGGAGAGATGTGTTTGCAGCATTTGTAATAATGAATTTAAGGGGGGAAAGCTGCTTAGATATATCCATGGTTCTTGGCGTTAATTTGTACATTTAAAAAAGTATTGCTGTTGTCTAAATTGTGTAAATGACATTTTGACTTCTTGCTTTCTTTTTCACTACTTTTTCCTACAGGATGAATTTCACCCATTCATTGAGGCCCTTCTTCCACATGTCCGTGCAATCGCCTACACTTGGTTCAACCTTCAGGCTCGAAAACGCAAGTACTTTAAAAAACATGAAAAGCGAATGTCAAAGGATGAGGAAAGAGCAGTCAAGGATGAGCTACTTAGTGAAAAGCCTGAAATTAAGCAGAAGTGGGCATCCAGGCTTCTCGCCAAGCTGCGCAAAGATATCCGCCAAGAGTATCGGGAGGATTTTGTGCTTACTGTTACTGGGAAGAAGCACCCATGCTGTGTATTGTCCAATCCTGACCAGAAGGGTAAAATTAGGAGGATCGACTGTCTGCGACAGGCAGACAAAGTCTGGCGTCTGGATCTAGTCATGGTGATCCTTTTCAAAGGTATCCCCTTGGAAAGTACAGATGGAGAACGGCTCATGAAATCCCCCCACTGCACAAATCCAGCACTTTGCGTCCAGCCCCACCATATAACAGTATCAGTCAAGGAGCTTGATTTGTTTCTGGCATATTACGTGCAGGATCAAGGTAGGTTGCTTTTCTGTGTTAATATGTTGATTGATTATAATGGTCTTAGTTCTTTAAGGAAAGGCTTTCAATTGTTTAATTAATGGTGTGAGTGTATATATGGAAATGTGTGCATGTTTTAAATTGGGCTGCATCCTGTACACCAGTGCATGCACATCAGCTTATAAATAGGAGTGTCATGTACCTCTGAGAGGCTATCTTCTGCTTTAAAGACAGAATATTAGGCAACTTGTTATTGTGTATTATAAAAATAAATTTTGATATGATACATTGATACTGGCATTATTGATATAATAATGCAAAATTTAAAATTCTCTATATATTTGCTTCTGTATTCACAAAGATTACCACTTGTACATGTCACTTAAAGTGTTAACAAGAAAAAATATGTAACTATTATAAAAATGAGGCTTATGGAAGGAATAAATATTTGGATATTATGGATTCATTTGTTTACTTGCGGTCATTAACCAGCAACAAAACATAGGTTAAAAAGATATTATGGATCACTCGTGCAAATACCTTATATTTAATGGCCTTACTGATTTTGTTCAGTATGGTCATTCCCTAAATATTTTCATCAAGTATGTTTTTTCTCTGCAACATACAAACATTTACAATTACTTTAAATGTTGAAAGTTCTGAATTGTATTAAAAATCAAGCAGAACAAAAGTATTTCAATAGTTTAATTCCGGAAATTTTAAACAAAAAAAGATTCAACTTTTACATTTTTTCTTTACATAACTCATTAAAATAACGCATTAAAATATCTATCAAATCAGACTTCAGGAGTAGTCATAGACTGGACATGTATATTTCAGGGGCAAATTTAAATTGGGTAATGTTTGACAGTTTGCATATGGCAGATGATTGCATAAATTGACTTGGTGATCTAAAGTGGCCTAAAGGAAGTCACTGGAAGTTGTTATCTAATGTCCCAGAATAAAACAACGTGGTGTGAAAATAAACTATAATATGTGAAATAAAAACTAATTAGTCTTGCTTGATCGGTTATTTTGATATGCAGCCTATACTTTCTTTGTTCTCAAAGTGTTCAAAGAATCTATCATGCTTTGTCAAAGCGAAAATAATCTTTGTTATGAATTTCTACTGTTTTCCCAGATTTCATTGTAATGATCATATGACAAAATACAATATAGAGTGTCTTTCAAGATCCAGGTTTAATAATGAAAACACCTCCCAGTTCTCGATTCCAGGACTGGGAGAATATATGCAAAATTTAGGGCCTTCTATTAGAGTAAGTTGTTCGCTATTGATTTCCTTTGATTCCCCTGGGACTTAAACATAACTAACAGTCTCTTGATTTCAGCTTAGTTGTTTTGATCTGATTTCTCATTTGAATATTCTGTTAAAGGTAATTTGAATTAATGTAGGAAGAAAAACAACAGCAAAAACAATGTAGAATGAAAAAGTTAAGAAGCTTTCAAACAGATTTTCTTTGGTATAGTTTCACCTCAAACTGTATTTAGAAAGGTTTGGTAAGTGTTTCTTGGGAAAATAGCATACTTCAAAGACAGCTAGTAAATTGATGGTGGCAAACTTCACTTGTCCATGAATCGTGCCCATCAGAAAGCTCCAGATGGAAATAGCATAGTTCTTGTAGCTCCCCTACCTGTTATGTGTGTTTTGTCACATGCTGTCCTTTAAAGTTGACAGATACACAACTTGAATTGAGGGGCAAGTTGGGGTGGAGGAGAACATTGACAGTTTTACTGATGATACAAGTGGAGGCCATGGATTATGTAAGAATTGTCAAAATAATCTTCGATCATGTAAATGTTTTCCCAATGTTGTACTGACTTTTTCAATATTTCTGCAGTTACTGACAAAAAACACTGGATGAAATATTGGTACACCTCTTTACGTCAAGTAACCTGTGGCAAGAATCTTCTGTTTATTGCAGGCTGCTACATACTGCTTTTTGAGAAATCTGCTAACAACTTGTGCTTCTGTCTTTGAAGTCGCATGTTCTTTGTGTATTTCCTTTAAAATATATTTCAGTTTTTAAAATTGTTCTCAGTATAGCCTACTCCAGTCTAATTTTTACATTTTGGCAGGCAGGACAACAGTGGTTTCCAGGCTTGCAAGAGATAAGCACGATGTCAATCAAAGTAATTATCTTTCATATAGGGTTGATTTTCTATTTTGATATATGAAAATTTACTTATTTGGTAATGGCTTATCAATAAGACATAACAATTAAAGCTGTTCTGAGAGTAAAAATGAAAGAAAGGGAAAGGTTCTTGAATGAATGTAAAGATAAAGTAGGCAGCATTTTAAAATCCTGGCTATAAGCATGAGGAAGAATACTATGAATGCCAGTAATGGTTGCCAGTGGCACCAGGATTGGCATCGGACCTTCTTTGTTTAGCCTAGGATGCCTGTGATTTGTTGGTTGGCATCCGCATTGCAGAGCAGTGCAATGTTAACAATATATTGAGATTTTCGTGATCTAGAAATGCCATTCTGTTTTGTCCTTTGACAGGGGATTCTTCTGTTTATTTCCACATTTGTACTGAAGGAAGAAATGTAGACCAGTCGTGAAGTTTGTCACTGACTAGCATATCTCTGTCCTTTTCTCCCTCTTCCCGGTTTATTTTAAAATTATTAGTTCCTCCTCAGAATTTTCAGACACAAAGAAATTAAAGTTATTTGATATAATGTTTGCATTCCTACCATTTGTCTGAGGCAAGAAATTGTGCTTAAATATGGTTGTCTACAGGTGTTTAAGGCTTGAAGCACCAAATAAATAATTTAAAAATGGGTTTCCTCCTTACTTTACTGTTAAATTTATGTTAAATTTAAACGTCCTGATCGCTGTGTCTTTTGTGACTGAAATTGGGTGTTTTTTTCTGTGTATGCTGTTTCTTGTTGTTTGATAGGAGCTGCATTTGAGTCCATAAAATCATTTGGTAGTATCTGATTCAATCAGTGCAGCTCTTGTGCTGTATTCCGTTGCTACAAGAACCGCCATTTTGTTTGTCAAGTGCCAGCAGAGTGGGGGAGGAAAAGCAGACAATGTGCTTGATGCCAATAATGGTTGCCAGTGGCACCGAGGTTGGCATCAAACCCTCTTTGTCTAGTTGCTGAATGCCTTTGATTCGTTGGTTGGCATCTGCATTGCAGTGGGCACATTGGAAAGTTTTTTGACAATCGCTGAATGAAAGCTGTTGTGTTTGTTTGCTGCAGTAGAACTTCATAGAATAGGAATCTTTTCTCTAAAAGATAACTTTTTAAAGTTCTACACTAGCAGATTTTTAAAGTTCCCATTATTTTACTGAAACACATAATTGTGTGTATGTGTGTTTCTTTTCTACAGAATTTAATCCTTATGTTGTCTGATTATTTTTCAGGCTTCTTCTATATCCCGTGTGTAGCATAGCACCATTTGAATATTAACAAAAGATAAGGATGCTGTTATATTAATAGTCAAGCATCTGTATTTCTTGATGTCAATTGCTTAACTGCTGCATGTCTCTCATTCTGGTTATTTTGAATTCTGTTTCAGATTTATCATATTGTTTAATAGGTACATAATATGTTGCGGTATCGCTTCCATTTAAAAATAGGGAGTTCAGTGAAAGTGCATTACGCTTTCATCAGATAAGTACAGATCCACCAAGCTTCCTGTAGTTCTGGCATTCCTGAATTTCAGATCTAGAGACCTAAGCGCAATAATATTTTTTAAATGCATAAGTTGCCTACCAGGAACTGATGAAAAGGTGAAGTCATTTCGGTTGATGTTTCCAGGACAGCAAGCATGAATATTGCTTTCCAACTACCCACCATCATTTTGTTAATAAGATAAATTTGCAGTTTTACCCAAAGGGCTGCACTGAAGGAAATCTGGCCTATGTGAGCCCCTGAATCGCCAGACTGTGTCCTGTGTGAAAGAAGGAAAAAAAGAGGGAGGGGAGAATTGCCAGGGTGGGTGGATGGGTGGGGAAGCTGGTCTTTTGCTGGAGTGGATGAGAGAGTTCTATGTGTGGAAGAACTTGTTACCAAAACATTCTAGGATGTTTGCAAATGTTAAAGAGATAACTGTTGTGTGTTAACATATACAAGCCACATTACCTTGACCTTTTGTGGTTTAAACCTGCTGATAATTTATGGGATGCGTGTTTATTGAGGAGTGGTATTATGTTTTCAGAGAATCTTATGAAGAACACAAATGTAATCTGCACTGAAATTTGCTTTCATTTTTTACTGAAACTGGTATTAATGATATTTCATTCTTCTAAATCAATGGCAACTTTTCTAGCAATTTTTCAAAGGACACCCAGAAATTAGTTTTCAAGAGACTTTTGAAAACATCAAATATTTCAAAGTGCAGTTTAACATTTTTTGTCGGAGTTTTCATGGAAACATTCACACTTTTTAAAGATTAAATTTGGCTGGTTATTCTTTATAATCGTAAAACAGTTACAGCTGTCCTTTTAAAAGGTATTCACTTTATCATTATAGGATGTCTAACAAATGCAAACAATCATGATAGGATGCCTAGAGTTCCAATTCATTCTTTAAAAGTGTTTATTATTTTGCAACCATGAAAGCTGTTAAATGATACAACCTCTTTGTTTGATTACTATTACCTTTATTAGCACTTGATGGCATTATTCCAGTTCATAACATAGCACATTCTGTGTTTCTGTAAAGTGCTATCAAGTTGCAGGAAACTTGTGACCCTGTGGATCAGGGGTAGTCAAACTGCGGCCCTCCAGATGTCTATGGACTACAATTCCCATAAGCCCCTGCCAGCGTTTGCTGGCAGTGGCTCATAGGAATTGTAGTCCATGGACATCTGGAGGGCCGCAGTTTGACTACCCCTGCTGTAGATTTTCAAGACAAAAGGCATAACTGGGATGGTTGACCATAGCTTTCCTGAGCATAATGACCTTGGAATTCCTGGGTGACCTTGGAATTCTCCCACCCAAATCCTAACCAGGGCTGACTCTTCTTAACTTCTAAGATCTTACAAATCAGGCTAACTTAAGCTATCTAGGTCATAGCACATATCTTGTTAAAGGTAAAGGTAAAGGTATCCCCTGTGCAAGCACTGGGTCATGTCTGACCCTTGGGGTGACGCCCTCTAGCGTTTTCATGGCAGACTCAATACAGGGTGGTTTGTCAGTGCCTTCCCCAATCATTACCGTTTACTGTCTGTCATGAGGAAGACAATGACAGACAATCGGAGGGACCAACCGATTGTCTGTCATGAGGAAGGGTCCAATCCAGACCCTTCCTCATCCCGGACACATCCCGCCCCAGGAGGGCTTACTGTTTTATTTAGTCCGTGGTGCCCGTGGCGCCACGGGCGGTGTACAGATAATTCTGAATAATATGGAACATGTAAAACCAGAGCATCACATTTCTTTATCTGTAGGAAGCATGTTTTATGTATGTCAGGTAAGATGTATAATTCATTGTTGGTTCCCTATTCCACACCACACAATATGAACAATTATTATTTTCAGCCTTTACGAATTGGGTACCTGTTACATTTAATGTGGAAAGGTATCTCCATTTTACTGCCCAAACTGGATAGCTCAGGCAAGCCCGAGTCCATGATCTCATAAACTAAGCATGGTCGGCCCTGGCCAGCACTTGGAAGGATAACTTCCAAGGAATACCAGAGTTGTGACTTGGGGCAGGCAATAGCACACCATCTCCAAATGTCTCTTGTCTAGCTGCCGTACAATCTTAGGATCTCCTAACTATATTACACACATGCCATACATCAATCAATCAATAATCAATCCATTTTAGTTCAGTGTTCACCAAAGGAATGTATGGTAGACATACTGCATGTGCTTCCTTTCTGCAATTTATGAAGAGACCCTAAGAATTGTATGCATTTGTTATTAGACAGTATATTTATTGTATATGCATATTGTGATAATGGTTCCATAGCCTAATGGTTCCATAGCCTGAGTCAGTTAAGTAACATTACCCTGTTAGTATTTCAGAATGGTTGTTCAATAGCAAATATGAAACCTCTATAATAATAATTCTATTGTAGTTGGTTTTCTATAGCATTTATTTGCTGCAGCTTTCATAAAGTGCGTTGGATAAGGCATGTGTATAGAGAGACTGGAAGCACATTTGGTGGCATAATATCTCATTCACAGATCAACAGTCAAAGAAAATATTTTAAAACTGTATGTGCATGTATTGCAAAGTGAGCCTAATATTTCTTTAAGGAGATTATCAGAATAGCGTATGTGACAAAATGAACACATGTTTCATCAATCCATTTTTAAATAATTATTTTGAACACTTCAGGAGTTTCATAGAGATGCAGACATTTTGTGCAGGAACTGGTGAGCAGAATTAATATTGGCAGAAGCAATCTGCTGTTACTGCTTATTTTAGATTTTTTATGTGGGCAGGTATTTTTTAAAACACATAATCTAATATGTATGAATGCTGCTTTATTTCTCTTTAAAGTGAAATATTGAGATTCCCAAGATGGGATAGAAAAGGAAGAAATAATTTTAAATATTAAAATATATTTATATTTTTAATATGATTCGATGTGCATCAAAAATATTTTGATGAATGTTTATCTCAGTTTAATTCTATTAGTGAAGTCCTGTCCACACAAATAACACCTCACATTTAACAGGAGTTTGATATGCATGCCTTATAAATGTAGGATGTAAGTATTTTTTTCTAATATTGATATATCTGTAGCAACAGTCTGTAGCAATATCTAATATTGATATATTTGTAGCAACACAGTGCATTGTGGTACAGTTTAGTATAATTGTGAACAGGAAAGCTTTCCTTGAGACATTATATAGTGCCGTTATACGTTGTCGTCTAAGTGGATCTGGGATGTAGAAAGATGTAACACTGTTTAGGATGGCTCTGATAGTGTCACTTGCATGCAAAATACTCATTCTAAATGATGCGGAGTTCTTGGAATTGTCCCATTATTTAGAGTCTAAAAGTAATATTGAGAAGCTTGAATTTGAGATAATCCATAAAATATACGTAACCTTTGGCGAACTTTACAAATATAATACAATGGGTGCTCCAAAAGGTAATACTTCAAAGATTGCATGCATTTTAGAACATATATCTTACTTGCCTCCTATCAGGGAGGACTAACACTTAGCTCTTGATATTTCTGATCTTGGCTCTTGATATGGCTATGCCTTTACGAATTGGGTACCTGTTACATTTAATGCCAGCCATAACAATAGCAGAGACAAGATGAATCTTTTAATTAGAAAGATGAAGTGCTCTTATTTATACTTGTGTTGTTAAAAATGTGCACCTAATAACTTTAAATTGTTTAAATTCCCTTTTCCTTTTCAAAATTAGGGACTACCTTTGCACATTATGTGGTAGAAACTTATTTTACTTTGTATGGTAGAGTTATTACTAAACCTGATCCTTTAATACATATAGCTGCATAATACATGTATGCCATCATGCGCTTTTATCTTGTATACATTACATTTTTACATCTAGATTTTAATGTTTCTTGTTTATATAAAAGTCAAAATGTCAAAGAAATCCCAAATCATTTTGAAACAAATGTGGATGTTTGGGGTTGATCTTAAACCACTACCAGTCTTTTGTGCGTGCAGTGGTGGATCGTTTGGGTTATTGGAACGAAATACAGAATACTAATTTTAAAAAATGTAAGCAGCTGAAAATAGCAACTGCTTTTATTCTGGCAGCAATCCTCAACTCATTCCAAACTGCTAAAGAGGCTCAAATAGATGTAGGATTCAAGTTCTAATTAGAACAGGTGAATTCTATGAATGGCTTAAAATGATCACACAATACATCTATTCTTTACTTGTGCTAGTAATATTTTTTTTTTAAATGACAGGTTTAGGGAATAATCTTAAATACACCCAGAAGAAAAGCTCGTATTTAGTGGGATTTATTCCAAGGAAAGCGTCTGTAGGATTGCATCTTTAACTGCCTTTATGTAATAACTTCATTTATACCCTACCTTTTCCACTACTGGGGATTCATAGCATCTTACATAATTCTTCTCTTCTCTATTTTATCCTCACAGTAGCCCTATGAGGTAATTTAGGCTGTGAAAGAGTGACAGGCCCAAGGTTATCCAGTAGGCTTCAGTGGCAGAATGTGAATTTGAGCCTGTCTTTCCCAGATCATAAGCCTGCACACTAACCATTATGCTTTCATTATAGGCTGCAATTCAGCCCATAATCCTGCAAAACCTGTATATGGTTCTGTAATATTGAAAGGACAGTGTAGAAGTTTTCAGTTATTTCTAACATGGAGAGGAAAGCATTTTAGGACTCTATAGCACGGGGACCGTTACCGGTCCGTAGATCAGTCGGTACCGGGCCGCAGCTTCCCCTCGTCCTCCTCCCTTGCTGCCCCCTTGGGGGCTCCCCTGCCACTCTGCCACCAGCTCACCTTTAGTGCTCTCCAGCGGCCACCATGGCTGGGGCTCCCCCTTGGCATGGCACTGTGCAGCTGCTGCTGGCAGCACCCCCCAGTGGGTGGTGGGAAGTCAGGGACACCAGCAGGAAACCAAGCGGAGCAGGGACTCAGGCGTCGGTGACATTCCTCGGCAAAATACTACCACCCCTGGGCCTCAGTACTACCACCCCTGGGCCTCAGTAACATTGCCAAGCGTTGACCGGTCCCCAGCAATAAAAAGGTTGGGGACCACTGCTCTATAGCATTTATATAATTTTTTCCTATAGTAAATTGAAATAATGGATAAGAAAAATTGAGTCCTTTAAGACGAACAAAGATTTATTTAAGGCGTGAGCTTTCATGTGCTCCTTGAATGAATCTTTGTTGGCCATTGGACTCAAATTTTGTTGTGCCGCTTCAGACCAACACAGCTATCCACTTGAAATAATGGTAATGTTGCTAATTTAAAATAAAAAGGGAAATATGAGACTGAAAAGTTATTTTAGATACAAAATCTAAATATTAGAAAGGCTGTCTTGCTACAGAACATTCTTCCCATGGCACAAAATATCAAGATAGCTATTGACGAGCCTCTGCTTGAATATGACCATAGAGAAAGTGGTATGCTAAACTACTGGTGTAGAGGAGAAAGAAGCATCTACCTTGTGTCATGTGTGTGTATAACTTCAGATAATTTAATTGAGAATGAGGAGGAATGATGGTCTCAACTCCCTGAGATTTAATAGTGTGAAAACTACTCTTAACCAGGGCAACTTGTATTTTATCATGCTGACATCTGCAGTTTCTGGATGGATTACCTTAAATTTGTTATGCCATGTTAAAAGCCTTGTTTTACGAGGCTGGCCTCAGCTTCTGGCCTCGGTGTCAGGAACCCTGCTATGTGATGCAGCATGTCTTGTTAGGTTTAATTGACCAAAGCTGATTTGTTAAAACAATTCATTTGAGCAAGTAACTTACGCTCAGGCCAAGCTGCTACCTGAATCTTTTGACCTTGACTTGTCTGGGTCATGAAATGGCTACGAACTCCTTGACCTTTCTGTTGTATGGAAGTGTCACTTTTTCTTCTGGTTCTTTTATGGTAATAGCTGACAAGAAGGATTCAGCCCTGACTTTACACCCCAGTGGGCATCAAGGCAGCTTCTAGAATTGCTATGTCTTCTTTTTGATGGGTCTGGCTGCACTCTTAGTTTTCTTTTGTCTTCTGACAATGATGGGGACAAATTGGCAGTCCCTGTTTGTGCAGAAGGGATAGCAAAAGGAATTCTTACTTCTACAGGGATGTGGTTTTTAACTTTGCTTCTTTTTGATCAGGCATAGTTTTTCAATTTACATTTTTTGGAGAGGGAAAAGCAAATGGTTATTGTGATGATAACCATATTGTGAATAACGACACCGGCGTAGACGCATGTGGCGAGTAAAAGTTTTTTCATTTTTAGAGATGTTGACTTCCATAGCATACAAGTGTTGACATGGCCTGAATTTCAGTAGCTTTGTGAATTGGCACTTATGGTATAATATCATTGTCACCTTTGCAGTCTTTAGGAATCATGATACATTTTAACAGCAGCTGTGTGGAACTATGTATGTTGTGTTTTTAAAGTAAATCTGAATCTGTGAGAGAGTTTTCTGTGCTGTTATTATTAAACATCAAGCAACATAGACAAGACTATTAGGAACATCCTAGATACTTTCTGAGCTGTTGAGGCTAGAAAAGAGGGAAGGAACTTGTGCCAGATGAGCAACAAGCTGAGCTTTGCCTTGCATTTAACACTGGCTAGTACTGACCTTGCTGTATTCATGACCCTTCCTCTTCCACGTTAGTAAGTCTTTTAAGGCTGAGAGAGTGAGATGACTATGTGGAAATGCTCTTTGTCCCAGGATTTATGTGGTTTGTCATGTAAGTAGAACACATGAAATGGCCTTATCCTGAATCAGATTCTACGTGTAAATTAGGATTGATTAGAAAGGACATCTGCCATGAATCAGGTGGGCTCAGGACTATAGTCTTTCTTCCAGCACTGCATCTTGCGCTGTGGCACTTGAGAATGTTAGGTCTGTCCAACTCCGCTTGTGGCTAACATCACATCTTGTTTGGCTCTTAGTATTGTCTACTCCGATTGGCAGTAACTCTCAAGTAGAGTTGCTATTGCAGAAAAAAATCCCCAAATTTCTTTAATAGGGATTTAAAGGGATTTACTTACCAGGTGATTTACTTGCTTCCATGCCATGCAAGGCATCAACTGCCCCATTCCTACACATTAACTTTTTATTCAAGTGGCATGATATTTTTCTCCAGTCCTGTTGGAAACCTTAATGTGCCAGACAGTTTAGGTTCCCCTGTGCCTAAGAGTGACCAATGTGAGCCAACAATATTGGTGGGAAAGAGCATCAGAAGCTCAACTGAAAAGGAACATTTTCAACTTCTCCGGTATTATGATATAAATAAAATGTTGGCAGTAAGCGAATATTTGACTCTTCTAACTCTAGTAGCTCTGTGCAGTGTTTGAGTGAGGGGTAATTATTAAAGGGCTGTGGGCTACCCTGTCTGGTGATGACTGAATGTGAGACCTTCATGTGAAATGGTCATGGCTCTCTCTACCTATTCTCATTCTAACCTATCTCACAGGGTTGTTATTAGGTCCAAATGGAGAAGATGAGAAAAAATAAATTTGGGTTCCCATTATGGAAAAATGTCAGGTATAAATGAAATAAAAAATAAATACAGCTGGAGATGGAGGACAGATAAAAGGTAGGTGGGTGGATAGGTGGAAAGGAGAAAAGGATACAGGGGAAGTTGAGGATCCGGGGCTTGCCAGGTAGAGGGAAATAACATGGGGAAGGGCTACACCATAAAGTGAGGTGCTCCCAGTGAGTCCTTTCATGTTGTCTGCCATGCCATTGGGTACAGTGACTAACAATATGCAATTTAGCAATAGTTTTTTCCAGGAGAGGTGGCTAGGGAAATTGAAAGCGGGAAAACTGAAAATGGAGGCGTAGAAATGATGGCTGATGGTTGACTAGGAGACAAGGAAGCTGGAAAAGAGAAGGTTATGGGAGATTCCTGGAATTAGAAAGAGGAAACTCTGTGGGAGGGGAAATAATGCCACTCCCCCCAGTCCTTGTGGGTCCCTTGCTTATAAATTAAGTAATCAACAATTTGATATTCTTTAATGGCACCTGAGATAGGTTGCCTCATCCTATGGAATGTCAAAATCAATCTTGTTCCCATGAGTTAGTCTTTGAAATAGTGATTCAGTTTCACCTGCCTAATTAGTACATGGAGCTCTGCTGGTTTATTTGTATCATGACCTGCTTCAGCAACCAGAGTTTTGTTCTTCATATCCACTGGAGAAGATTTTTTTATTGTAATAAAGGTACACTAGGATCGTTTATTAATTTTTGGAATAAACAAATTGATTAAAGCAAAATATTAAGACTTATAAGAACCCATTTAATAAATCCTACATGTGCGAAAGAACTTTGGCCTGGTAATTAAATAGTCCTTGATGCCACATCCCAAACTTATTTTGAAAGAGAAGAAAGAGTATTTCAAAATCAGTTTGTGGTATGCAATGGTGTTCTGTGCTGCAATTAAAAAAAAAAGAGAAACATTCTACTGGCAGTGCCAAAGACCTTTGGTAGCTCCTGCCCTGTTGCTAAAATTTCCAGTGAAGAGACAATAATTAATATTGATATAATTGTAGCTGAAAGGTGCAGTCATAATTGCACTTTGATTGCTTAAATGCAGTTTGTTGCTGTACTTTAATCGTTTTCAGAGTTGTAAGTACATTATTATTATTTTATTATTTTATTTTATTTGTATACTATGAATATGGTGAGTGGTTTGGAGACTAAGTCGTATGAGGAAAGGTTGAGGGAGCCTGATCTGTTTATCGTGGAGAGAAGAGGACTAAAAGGTGATATGATAGCCATCTTCAAATACTTGAAGGGCTGTCATATAAAAGATATAGCCCTTTGGGCCTTACAATTTAATGTTCCTCCGTGTTTTGTCCTGCCACCTGAGTGGCCGGCCACCCAATCGGGCTGCGTCTCCTGCCCCTAACTGCCATGTCCAACGATTTTGCTCCCTTTGCCTGATACCACTGACAGAGCAAACAGTTGCCTGGTGAGTGTCCTCCCAGGGTCCATGAGCCACTGCCTCCCAGCAACAGACAGTGACCAGAGTCAATGAGAATGTGGGGAAAGGAGAGTCAGCCAATTGGAGGGACAGCCCTCTAAGGCCTGGCCTCCATGTGCTGTGGGAATTCTGAGGAGAAATCCTTCCATTTGGGGTGACTAGAAGATTACTTGACCTATTTTGGCAGGACAAAACAGCTGGGGGAGGGAGAAAAGCAACTCTAGTGTTGGTCTCTAAGAGCCATTGTGGGTAACATTTAAATAACAGCAGCCTCTAACCTGGGCAGAGTCTGCACTTACTTTGTTTATTCCATTGTCAATCCTGTTGAAATCAGATCAATTTGAACTCGGGTCTTCCTCTTCCCCCTCCCTTCCCATTGAAACAGGAAAGTGTTCTGCACATGGGTAGGGTAGTTCAGAAGGGGGAGGGGGAACCAAGCACAGACACTTTCTTTCTTTTCTTGAAGGGGGAAGGGAGAGGAGCCAAGCTGGGAGCCTCTTTCTTTTCTTGGAGGGGGGAGAGAGAATCGAAGAAGGCAGAGGAGGGAGAAGAAAAATCCAAGACGAACAGAAGTTGAGAGAAATTAGGGGCTTCTCCTTTAAGGCAAGCTTGTCACATGGGCACCTTTGGCCAATCAGGGCATCTCTACCACGGAAGAGAGCCCAGATTCAAAACAGCCTGCTTTCTCAATTCAATTCTTAAAATATTGAGGTTTAAAAGCACTCTAAGATATCACACAAGAAAGGTAGGGTCACACCGGATCAATCCTTCTTGCTGCAGATGGAAAATTTAAATCGCCCAAAATCAAAATGGAAATTGCATTCTGTGTAGAGGGCAAGGACTGAATCGACCAGGGATTGGAATAAAAGCTTTGTGCAGTTTACACCCTCGAGAGCCGGGTTGGATTCACCACAGGCAGCTGGCTGGGTGACCTTGGGGGACAGTCCAAGTTGTCTCAGGGCTCTTTCAGCTACACCACCCTCCCAGGGTGATTGTTATGGGGAGAGGAAGTGAAGGTGATTGTAAACTGCTTAGAGACACCTGAGACCAGCTGGGTGACTTTGGGACATTCCCAGTCCTCTCAGAGATCTCTCAGCTGCACTTCCCTCACAGGGAGTCTGTTATGGTGTGAGGAAGGGAATGGTTCTTCTCCACAACAACCCTGTCCAACCTCCAAAGCCGCCCTTTTTGCCTGGGGAGCTGATCTTTATAGTTTGGAGATGAGCTCTCCAGGCCCCAGTAGAAGGTTGGCTACCCCTAGGTTGGAAATATTCCTGGAGGTATGGAGGTGGGACTTCAAAATGGCACAATGCCTTAGAGTCCATCCTTCAAAGCAGTCATTTTTGCCTAGGAAGCTGATCTTTATAATCTGGAAATTAATTTGGAAATTATAATCTGGAAATTATTCCAGGAGCATTCCAGGATCCACATGGAGGTTGAGTATCCCTGGGTTGGAGATATTCCTGAAGGCTTGGAGGAGGGTACAATGCCTCAGAGTCCACCTTCCAAAGTAGCCATTTTTGGCTGCAGACCTGATCATTATAATCTAGATATGAGCAGTGATCTAGAGCAATGGTCCCCAACCCTTTTATCACCAGGGACCGGTCAACACTTGACAATTTTACTGAGGCCTGGGAGGGGGGAGTAGACTTTTGCTGAGGGATGTCGCCACCATCGCCTGAGCCCCTGCTCCGCTTGCTTTCCCATCGGCCCCCCTGACTTCCCGCCACCCGCTAGGGGGTGCTGCCAGCATCAGCTGCTCAGTGCAATGCCAACGTGCAGCCCCAGCCATAGTGGCCGCTGGAGAGCACCAAAGGTGAGCCGGTGGCAGAGTGGCAGGGCAGCAGTCGGGGGTTGGGGACTGGGGGTTGGTGACCACTGATCTAGAGGCTTACAGACTGAGGTTTGAGTAGAGTTGTGTGTGTGACTCTCTTCTGGGCTATGGGCTTTGGATAGCCCTTACCAGCAACGTTGTATTTTGGGGCACACACATACAGATAGACTAGCATAGTTCTTGTGAGTCTGGAAAGTGCAGGAAGATCTAAATAAAGAATATTTACAGACTGCAACTGTAAATGGTGAACAAATAAATGGCTGGAAGAGACATGAGAACTGAAGTGATTTTTCTCAAGCTTGGCCTGGTCAATAAAAATCAGCATTTGCCAAGAAGGCCCTACGAAATCAGAGGCATAAGTGGCCCAGAATTTTGAGTTAGCTTTACAGGAAAGTAGATAGACTAGTTAGTCCATTTTTATTAGGCAATGACTTGGCTTTGTGGATAACAACAAGGACTGCAGTTGCCAGCAGTAGGCCTCAGGCTTCAGAAGGGCAGACATCACCAGCCAAGCAACAGACTGTGCTAGCCAAGGGGTGTCTGTGGCCATGTGCATTCCTTTTGAAGGGAAGCATATGAGGCGGGAGTGCTTTCCCTTCACCCTAACTGCCTGAAGATGATATGTACTTCCAGGAGACTCTTAGACCCCACCTGGAGGCTGGTATCCTTAAACTTCAATGGGGTACAATGCTACAGAGTTACCCCTCCAAAACAGGCATTTTTGCCTGGGGAGCTGATCTTTATAGTCTGGAGATGAGCAGCAATTCCAGGAGATCTCAAGGCACCACCTGGAGGTTGTTTGTCCCTGGTCTGAACATATTCCTTGAAGTTTGGAAGTGGAGCCTCAAAAGTGAGTAATTTCTCCACAGCTACCTATCATTCCCTGACTTATTTCAGGTCAAGAAAACATTGCAGAGAAGCGGTAAGGTTGCCAGATTGGTGTGTGTTCATGTTCTGGAATTCCACACTAGCTGTGCATAAACCTGACTAGGGGTCAAGACTGCTGTGCACAGAGAGACTTCCTCTTAGGGTTGCCAACTTCAAAGTGAGCCATGAACTAGTGTTTTCTCGGCCCCACCTCTCTCATGGGGAGTGTCTAATGGGGAGAGGAAGGGAAGGCGATTGTAAACTGCTTTGAGACACCTGAGGCCTGATGGGTGACTGTGGGCCATTTCCAGTTCTCTCAGAGCTCTCTCAGCCCCACCTCATTCACAGGGTTTCTGTTATGGGGAGAGGAAGGGAAGGCAATTGGAAACTGCTTTGAGACACCTGAGGCCTGCTGGGTGACTGTGGGCCATTCCCAGTTCTCTTAGACCTCTCACTGCCCTCATAGATTGTCTGTTGTAGGGAGAGAAAGGAAAAAGGTGTTTGTAAACCACTTTTAGACTCCTTTGGGTAGTAAACAGCAGGGTACAAAAATTCAGCTCTTCTATGGGGCAACCATGAAAGAAGCATGTGGGCACATAACATTTTATCAACAGTAAAAAAAATGGAGACAGAAGGAGCAGGGTGGATACCTGTGTACTGTGACTACCCTATCTATATTAGGGCAAGGGGACATTTCAATGTCTGTGGCCTAATTCACACAAGAAGGGAAATGAGGTTGGACACAGAACGGAGAGGAATTGGCTGCCATGTAATCTCCCCATAATAAGAGTTTCCAGTCTGATTTTCTCTTTATGTATCTGAAGACATGGCTCTTGAAAGCTCGTAACCACTATGCCACAATTCCTAATGGTCAGTCCTCTCCTACACTCAGTGAACATTCCAGACCACAGCTTTTTGATACCCACCTCTCCAATCCCACACCCTCATTTGTCACCATGCCAACACAACCCCCCACACAACACACACATTCAATCCCATGCACTTACAGATGGAATAACCCTTCCTCTTCCTACTGCCAAGTTCTAGCATCCATTTTTCTAAAACCTACAAAGTCTCCTTAGTGTCCGTCCATGCCACAGCCCTCTGCAATTACACACCCTCATGCCCAGCTATGCATCCACAACCCAAACAATACACCGATGCTTCCCCATGTCCTTCCAGAATCAACTCCTGACTTACTTTTACCACCCCCACACTTGTAGCACCCATTGTATTCCTGGATACAATGGGCTTTGCCCCTAGTTTTGTACAATTGTTTTAAGTATGCTATAACCTGAATATTTTGACATGATTTTTATAGTTATTCATGAACAATTTCTTTTCTATTCTACAGACTTCACATAAAGGGGAAAGCTGCTTATAGTAATATGAGGATCACTGGTCTTTCAGTAATTAAATAGACTTGTTATACTGCATTAATCCTTTTTGGAACATTTGGAATGACTTCTTAGCACTAACAGGCACAGCAATAGGGCCCTCAATTAATCTGCTCTTTCCCCTTCTACATCTGTCTAATATAAAGTGAGCACACATGAAACTGTATTTATTGTTAGGATGAAAACCAGCAGAGAGACAAAAATTAAATATTCATTTTTCTTAGCCCTCAAGTTGCAGCCTATTTATGGTGACCCCAGAAGGTATTCAAGGTAGGGTATGCCTTTGTCTGTCTCTGACTGTTTACACTCAGGGAATTTGCACCCCCCCCTTTGCTGCACATCTGGTGGTGGGGCAAATTCCCCTTTCTGCTTAATATCAGTGTCAAGCTGGTGCTATCCCAGGCGTGGCCAAAAGGCAAGGAAATGTCGATATATCCGTGTTCCCTTTTTTTGCCCCAGATGGCAATGGGGCCTATGTTGGGGCCTTCCCATGCGGGAGGGGAAGAGTTGGGCTGTCCTGGCCCAGCTCCTCCCCCACACTTGCCTGACAACAGTGTCCCAGAAGAGAGAAAAAATGCCCCAGGTGGCTCTGCCTTGCTGTGCAGCACAAAAGCGCTGCCTTGGACATTTTTTAAATTTTTAGAAATGCGGTATTGGGTGGGAATGCAATGCTAGATTCCTAAAATAAAAACAAACCCAGGCCAACACTACAGTGCAGGGTAACCTTGCCATTCTGGGTCCCGTACGAGAGTACAAATCAGGGTTCTCTAATATCCCACTTAGTTTTGTTCCATCTGTGTATGTTATGGAAAGTGGTAGAAAATGCTATATGACATAGTTCATCTAGAAACTGTTCAAGTGTTTTAGGTTTATAGGACTGACGTCTTCCCTGTACACTGTCCTTGTTTATATATATCCTTAAACAAAATGAAGCTGTGACCCCATAATTCTTTTGGATCCTGTTATAGGCAATGGCAGCATGTGCTTCTTTTCCCTAATCTGTTGTAATGCTGTCCTATTTTGAATAGTTCAATACTGTTTCAGACCATGTGCCTGGGACCAACCATCACAGCCAGGAGGAGTGCTATGAGGCAATTGTGCTGGATCATGCAAATGAGACTACTGAGTAGTAATAGTTATGGGCAATATTTTGGAAAACACCAATTTAGTGACAGTTTTATTACTGCAAATGTATGTATGAAGTCCCTTGATTTCATTGTGCTGTACTGAAAACAGATGTCAAAGTGTCCCAAACTGAATTTAATAGTTAATCTACATATTGCATCAAGCTACAAACAAACCATTTAAAATTTTGTTGTTAAATCCTGTTAGAGGATCTGAAAATGCACCCTGTAGAATAAAACCATTTTATACTCCTCTTGGCTTTTTTATGATGTAGGACAAGATGCTCATGATAGATTACAATTTAATTTGCAAGTGTTTCAAATGCAGACAGGACAAGCAGTTATACTCGCTGTTTATTGTTTCTCTGAAATCAAGCCTCAGGACTGAGATTCTCATGGTAGGTTAGGATGAGAGACTATTAATCCGATCTCCTTCCACTCCATATGAAGCAACTCTTGAGAGATGAAAAAACAGTAAATTTGAGTTGTTTATAATTTTAGTTTGGCCATTTTATTTATTGTTTTCCCTTTTCTGTTATGAACACTAGTAACATGTATACTGGAAAGGGGATATAGAAATTTTTACCATTCCATAGTAACCTGTGAGTCACATAGATGTATCAGAGAGCAACGTGCCTTTTCAGGATACAAGAGGAAAGCCTAACTTTTATGATCACTGTGTCTAAATACCTATTATTAGGACACAAACACTGGCTTGACTTACTGGCTTATTTCAATCAGTGACCCTTTTTTAATAAACTCTGTGCATTTGTCACAGTGCATAATACTGTAATCAGAATGAATTATCCAAAGCCAGTAAGTATTGTAGATCAGATTATAGGACAAAACACACGACAATTCATAAATTAAGTTCTATTTTCAAAGAGGTATCATCATCATCGGACTGATGAAACCGGACTGTGTTTTTCCTATTAGTGGAATATCCCCCACTCAGGGCTAGCTGTGGCTTTTGCTCAGGATTTGGCACCCTCCCTTCCCTGTTGTGAAGGAAGCCTTTATCAACTTACTAAGGCAAGGAATGCATTTGTCTATCTGTCTGTGTTGCACTGAGGGGCAGCCTGAGTGATGCAGCGGGTCTGTGGGTCACTTAAAATCCTGCTGTGGCTGGCCTTGTTGCTGTAGCGAAGACACAGCCAAGCCACGCTTCTCTCTCCTCTCCTCATATTAAGTCCTCATTGTCACAGCCTTGGCCTTTCTACCAGCAACAGTTTTCTAGAGTCTGTTATAATTTTTGTGCAATTTTTGCTAGTAAATTATAAGTTAATAACAATTAAGCCATGAAAAAATTCTTCATATGATACAATGTAGGTAACCTGTTTAATTTTTCTTGAAGTTTGTTATTTCTGAAACTAAAATTCTTTGTATTGACAGCATGGATTTTACCTATTTCCTTAAGTGACACTGAAAGTGGTTTATTGGGTTTCATTGCTTTGAGATGACTATGAAACCCATGCATCTATAAGGAGTAGCTTCATTAATCAAATATGAGTAGCATACCAGGCATATTTTGAGTATGTTCTAGCTTTACTTCTATCTTATTGGCAGTATTCAGAAAGTTAGAACCATGAAATACAAGTTACAGATTGACAGATTACAGATTTTTCAAACCTGTAAAGCATCTTTGGAATTCAGACATAGGGTGGTTGGCTCAGTCACAAAATGGCTGCTGCAAGAGGCATAGTGAACTGCAAAATGGCTGCCTACCACAAAATGCGGGAGTAAGGCTATGCATAATGCCTCAACATTTCAAGCGGACTCTCTTGTGTAGTAGGATGGCTTTTTAAAAGGAGCACATTGTTTTCAAATATTTTCATGCATACATACAGCTTACCTTCAGTCATACAGTAAAGATCCTTGTGCTGTGGTATACCAAAACAACATTTTAGAAGATTAGCTTACATTTCCAGTGCCCAGTTAAAAGCTCTGTTGGGCAGAAGCCCCATCTCACCCTGTCCACTTCTCTAAAAACACTTGGCGGCTGCCAGGAAAGGGATTGATATGGGCTTCGTGTTGGGAAAGCCTGCTCAAGAAAAAAGTATGTTTCTTGGACTAAATGCTTTAAAGGTTCCACTTAACAACATTCAATATAACAACCTTTGACTCAAGACTAGTTAGGCCCATGGACCTAAGCTGAAAAAAGCACTTCAAGAACTGCTAGATGCTTAATAACCATGTACAGTGAAATTGTGGTCATTTTGTAGAAGTTCTATATTAAATGATGACTCTGTTCATACGGTAACATTAAAATTGTCTGGCTGCTTGTCTTCGATAACATTGATTGATCTTGTGCATTCTTATATGTTGCCCTTGAAGCAATTGAATTGTGTGCACATTTAGTTACTGAACATAAATTGGTGCACACAAAGTATGTCTCTAGGCCTTAGTTCCTAGGGCTGCAGACTCAATTGGAGTTACAGTATTTGCTGGCGTATAAGACTACTTTTCGCCGGGTGCACTTCAGTTGGGATAGACATAGCTGCCCATAGTGGCCCATAGTACTGTATTTTGAGTGGAAATGTTGGGGGGTCGTCTTATACGCCCAGTTGTCTTATACGCCGGCAAATACGGTAACTGGAAACTGTCAGCCATTCCTTAGTGCTTAGATAAATAGCAACAAATAATTTCCCTAGAAAATAACCTGTCTACCACTACCATAATTAACCTTTTGCGTTGGGTGCATGAATTGGGTCATAGTCTGAGTACACATGGGATGGATGCAAGGCCCAGCAAAACCAGCCAGTTACTGGTTAAACTGAAAACCTCCCAGACTATATCCCAGAATCCTCTGCAGTACACAGAAGTTCTTTACCATATGCTCAGTGATTCTTCAGCATGTAGTTTTATGTGAAATGTCAGAACTCTGAAAACCACCAATCTAACTGTAGTCCCTCCTTATAGCATAGAGTGGATAGATGGCTATAAGTGGGCAAACAACATTTCATACAAAACACATATTTGTATTATAGGAGATTTTGCTTGGAGTAACTTAATATTTAAAAGTTATTGTGAAGCATCATTTCAAATAAGTTGTCTTTTCCAGAATCACACATAATAATTACGTTAAAAATTGCATTTTTGTACTGTATAAATCAACATAAACCTTTTGTTAAGCTTTCTAGCTGTGCTATTCAAGCTTTTAATTCCATGTTCATAAATAGCCCTTCTATATCAGCGCCCAGTGACACCACTATAATTAGAAGTCTATTATAGAAAGTTACTTTACATTCTGGAAGATGCTTTCAATGATAATTTCATAGACAAGTATTTGTGTTTCTGCTTCATTTATGTCTTGCTAGAGTTCTGAACTTACCATCACCAAATATAATAGCTGCTTAAAAATACCTTTAATCAGGATAAACATAAAATGTTATATAAAATGTTTTAAAATAAAAGGTATTTATAAAAGGTGATCAGATCTATTTTTAGAGCTGCCAGGATGTATCTTACTGGGAAGAGACCATGTCTGTTTGGTTTCTGTAACAGCATTTAGCAGTTGCCATTTAAAAAAAACAGGCGTCTGCTCAGAACTCTTAAGCTTTCCCTGTCATTTCCATCCTCTGTATTACCTACTTGAAAATGTCTGAATGATGGTTAGTTTTGTACAAGAAAATTTCTGGAAGAGGTTATTGATGGTTCATGCTAAGTGTCTTAGCATGTTTAATAAATGCTTTGACACAGTCATATTAACACCTGAATTATGGCCCTGTTAAAATACTTACTGGGCTTTGATGGTCTGTGCCCTGACCTGGATGGCCCAGGCTAGCCTGATCTCATCAGATCTTGGAAGCTAAGCAGGCTCATGTCTGCACTCACAGTTTAATTTCGATTTGAAGCAGTATTTAATCCTCCTCCTGTTCGCATCTGTTCCTGCCCTCTGCACCTACCTTCTCTTTTGGATATTTTCCTCCAAATTGCGGCATTTAAATCTGCATTCTAATAAGATTTTTTCTCCCCCTACATTTGTTTGAACTGTTAATTGGTATCTGTTGATTGGTTTCCAGCAGGAGCTGGGCTTTCTCTTCTGGGCTTTGCATTTCAGTGCTTCTCATCTTAAAGTTAAGGGGATGCTTAACACTTTCTTTTAAATGCGATTGTAAGTGTGTGTGTAGTTACACTTTTAAAAAGTTTTTACTGATGAGCCACCATAGACATACTGGAAGAAAGGAAGAAAGGCAATGTCTCCTCCTCACTTCAAGAAACAAATTGCTAAGCTTGGAAAGAGAGAGCAATATATTTATCCTCCCCACTCCCTATGAAGCACATGTGGGCTGATCTATAAGTCTTTCTTTTATGAGTGCTTCTTGCATTATTTTAAAAGGACTTGTACATTAGAGGAAACAGTTTAGCTCAGAAAGATTTTAGGCAGCAATGGAAATGAAAGAGACTGATGCTGCCAGGAGCCAAGCAATCAGCAGAGACCTCTGTACATTATCTGTGCTGTAGGGTATGTGGAAAGAAACTCCAAAAGAGGCAAAGGCATCTGTACCTAGAACAATGCTGTGGGCCCACAATTCCTTGCTGAAGTGGAGAAAATCCGGGGAATAAGTAGTGTGACTACAGACTCAATCATCAGCTGTGCAGATGGGAGAAAAGACCCAAGCATCAGAGTGTATATCAGGGTCAAGTGTAGACAGCTTTATTAAACTGAGCGCAATTAACTTTAAAAGCTCAGTGCAGATAAGCCCCCGGATTGGCTCTCCGGGTTAGCAGTTGAATGGGAGATCACTAAGGAAGTCCAGGGGTCAGGCAATCCAAAATACCCTTGAATTTCTCTTCTCTTGAAAAATCACAGGATTCTTAAGTCAGGCATGAGTAGACAGCACTTTCCGTGAGCATAGGATGTGTATTTTTGTGGTAAAGAGGTAGACATCATTCACCAATATTTGGTTGTGGCATGCTATAAAGAGGACCATAGGTGAAGTTCAGGGTTGTTAAGCTTATTTTGATGGAACTTGTACTGGGGATTTGGAAAATTCTCCTGAACATCTGATTTGCAGCTTAACCTGAGGGAGAAGGATTTTCATGGGAAAGTTCCTATAATATTCTGCTGTGAAATTTTTACAGAATAAAACTCTTGTCAGTCATATCAGAAAGGCAGACATTGAAAATGGTCACTGTGTTCTATGCAATTTGTAATGATAAAAACTAAGAGCGTAGTCCTATTGCAGAGTTACTTCTGTCTAATCCCATTGAAATCAGTGGAGAAAATCTGCATAGGGCTGCAGTGAAAAAAAAATGTTGCAATCAGTGCTGGTTTAATCAGAACATGGATGTGTTTGTGAAGGGTGGTGAGAGTAAGCTTTTATCATTTGCACTTTGGTCAAAGCCATAATTGACCTAGTAGTCCTTTAGAGTGTTCCTTATAATTGCTGTAGTTATGTTTCCTTCTTGTTATGTTTGTTGTATCTTTTACCTATAATGTCAAAACACAATTATTGAGAATGGGTATGGTTACTAATAGCAGTTTATCCTCGCCTGATTTGCAGACAGTTAAAAGCCAACAACTGTAATTATTTCCATGTTTTTAACGTAGCAGCAAGCTAAGAAAGAAAAGATGTCGTAAGCAGTGGATGTAGAGTATTCAGTGTGAATTACAGGGCAAAACTGTTCAAACTCATTCTTTTGGTTTTACTATAATTGTAACCTAAAGTTGGTTTTGCAAATTTTACTACTGACTGTTGTGTTTATATGACCACATAAAGAGCAGTTAAATCCTGTCATTCTCAACTACTTTTCCCTTTTTTGGAGGTATTTTCAGATGTATATCTACCCTGTCATCTTTGACTTCCTGTAAGTCAGGAGAAGATGTGAAATTCCAATAACAACGGGTTGACATTTATCATGAAGTATGTTATTAAACCCCCCAAATTCCAGGAATTT
The DNA here is from genome assembly GCF_049243985.1 of Paroedura picta. NCBI lineage: Eukaryota > Metazoa > Chordata > Lepidosauria > Squamata > Gekkonidae > Paroedura > Paroedura picta. The sequence goes on along the minus strand of NC_135375.1, from coordinate 78,727,066 downwards.
ATTATCTGTCTACATATTTAGATAATGAAGGAAATAATGTTAGTAGATGTCATTCATTTTGTTTACTTTACTACTCTTAGTAGCAGCAATTGAGATGGTAATGCAAAAGTTTAAGAACAAATGTAGTGAGATAAGCTTTTTATATTTTTCATCCACATTGTTGTCATTGTGATGAAAGTGTATTATTTTGTGAGACAGGGATGCAATTAAAAGTATAATGGAAGTTATTATTCTGCCGCTCTGTTTAAACTTACATTGTGAACAGTGAAAGAAGAAATTCAAATATTTTGGGAGGTTCTGCATGTCTTCTTGGTATGAGCTGGCAGCTTTCAATCTAGGGCTAAAATAATTTTGAATATCCAGTTTCAATCCACTAACAAAGAATTAACAGATCAATATGTTTTTGGAAATAAATAATAAATAAAATAAAAAGTTGCAGTTAAAGGTTAGGGAACTTCCATAGGAGCATGTGGCTATAATAAAAAAGGAAAAATGGCACACTGATATACATAATTAGATATAGTCTAATGTATAGTCTGATGTTTTAATGGGAATTTTAATGGGGTTAGTTGTTGTCGGGAGAGGCGGGAAATAAATCTATAATAATAATAATAATAATAATAATAATAATAATAATGGAAAGTATATTCCTAATGAGCTTAATCTCATTACTTTCACTTAATGTCATTCAAGTGTTGTTGGTTTTTAAAATTTCAGTGGATGGCAGCTCATGGACACACACATAGCTACGTATAACAAGAAAATATGAGGAGTGGAGTCATAAAAGTATTTGGGAATAATTAGTAGTATGCAGTTGTATTGCAGTTTAGCCATAAACACTCATTTAAAGAAAATACACTTCTCAGTGCAAGGTAAGTTCCTCCTACTAGATAAATTACTTACAAACCAGTTAACCTGATATATTGGGATTACATGGACTATGACAGCAGTATAAATGTTTTGTGAATGGTTTAGACTGGTTCTTCACCTGCAAATCAGATGCAAGACTGAACAGATACCTTCTAGCATCATTCACATACACTTGCAGTTGACTAGCAGATTTCTTTACCTTACCAATTTGAGCACCTGCTTGCACATGTCTCCCAATATCAATTGCTGAAAATTGACAAAAAAGATACATTCATTCTTGAATAGTTAAATTTAGTTGAAAACTACTGTCATGCAAGATTTCTTTAAGTGCCTGAAAGTGCATGATTACCCAGCACAAAGATCCTCTCAATAAGTCACCCCATACAAATTGAGTTAAAACATTTTACATGTGCAAGCAGGTGCTCAGTTGGTAGGTTAAAACAGTGACCCCCAACCTTTTAATCACCGGAGACCGGTCAATGCTTGACAATTTTACTGAGGCCCAGGGGGGATAGTATTTTGCCAAGGGACGCCGCCGCCTGAGCCCCAGCCCCGCTGCTTTCCCGCCAGTGCCTCTGACTTTCTGTGACCTGCTTGGGGGCGCTGCTAGCATCAGGTGCTCAGTGCCAAGCCGAGCGGGAGCCCCAGCCATTGCGGCCGCCAGAGAGCACCAAAGGTGAGCTGGTGGCAGAGTGGCAGGGCAACCCCCGAGGCAGCAGCCGAGGAGGAGGATAAGGAGGAGCTGCGGCCCGGTACCGACTGATCTACGGACTGGTACCGGTCCCTGGACCGGGGGTTGGGAACCACTGGGTTAAAACATTTGTGAGGTAGATTTATGTCAACATACATAAAATGTTTTAACCTTAAAAGCTAGCTAATATACTAAGTACACAGACTATTACAGAAAGTTTCCCTATGGTTTGTCTGAGCTGACTTACTGACAGGTTATTTGTGTTGTGTAATCATGTAGTTTCAGATGCTTAAAGAACACTTGCATGGCAATCAGAAGTTTTCAACTAAATTTAATTGTTCAAGAGTGAATGTATCAGTTTTTTGTCCATTTCAGCATTTGATATTGTTTTTGTTCCTCAGCAGATACTTATTTTGTTCGTTGTTCAGTAAAATGTTGTTTTTTGTTCTGTTTTGCTTTGCTGAATTTCTGAACTGGATAACCTTTTGTGGATAAAGCAGAATGCTAGATATATAGGCAGGTTGAAAGCATAACTTAAACTATATATAATGAACAACAGTCTGAAATCTAGGTACTCTTTTTCCATTTGTAGTACCAGATCAGATGAATACTGATCCACATGCTGATTGTGCTGGCATTCAAAACATTATACTAATAGGAGCGGCATGGCAGAAACTGCAACTATAATCTTTTGATTGCATTTCCAACTTCCCCATCAAAGGTTTGCAGCACTCACCACTAGGAAGAATCTGAAACCAAGCAGTGCCTGTGGTAGTTTACTGTTGGGCCACAAAGCTTTCTTTGTAGTTATCTTAGAGCCACAAATCATAGGACATTTTTTGCCAGAGAACTTCCAATAAGGAAACTGAAAATGAAGACTATAAAGATATCATAAAATGAGAAACAATTACAGAATTGTCTACAGTAGCAATTAAAACGCTTTGTGACATTTTGCAACACCCTTCTTTAGGTGGCCATAGGCACCTTTATTGGTCTTATTTGGATATGACTAAGCAAATTAATGAAGGATAGCAGAAAAAGAGTATCAAAACTGTTTTTTAAAAATAATTCTTAAATTGAAGGCTTTGGGTAGTGAGGTTTTAGCTAAAGAAAAATGATGACATAATTATGATTGTGTATATATTGGTGATGGTGGTGGAACTCGCACGGTGGCTAACATATATATTTTACTATTAAAAGAAAACAAGTAGCTGTAATATTTCTGCATCCACAGATAAAGGTAAACTGAATTAGGAATGGATTTAATAAGTGCAGGAACTAAAAGTACAGGAACAAAAATGTAGTCTCTTCTTTAAAATAAATTTAAGGTCATCTGATCCAAGGGCAGGTCCATAATTTAACAGTTCCCTCAAACTATAAGGGAATGTCTCAAAATGGTGAATTCTGACAGTACAGTAGAAAACATAGGCTGCCCACTCCCTGAAGCCACGCTCTGGTGTTTGAGGAACATTCTCTTCTTCCTTTAGAAAGATATCCACTCCCTCATTGCAGCACTAGAATGTACATGAATTGTTTGTGATGTGTGAGTGTGTGATGAAATTCACCAGCTAACAGTAGACCTCTTGTACATTCTTCATTCCAGGAGATAAAGGGCCTTTCAGTTCATGATTTTTTTTTAATTTGGAGAAAATGCTTATGAAGTTATTGCACAGGAATCAGATAACAATACCTCTCTTACATTTTGGGAGAATCCATGTCCTTAGCTAAGCTAGTGTTTCTGTTGTCAGGAAACTGTTTTGCCCAGCCATAAGCTGCTTTTAGTTGTGAAAGAGGGCAGCCACTGTCAGACTTCATCAAACTAGGGATTCTTATTTTGACTTCCTCTCTTTTATCACCAGTGCCTGTTATGTGCTAGGTCAGACTTTCTCAACTTTTTTACTGTTGGGAAACCTCTGAAACATTCTTCAGGCTTCAAGAAACCCCAGAAGTGGCATGATCGTACAGAATATGGTTAGGAAGCATAGATGTATACATGCCCAGCTGGCCCTTCCCACCCCCTGCAGGCTTATAATAGGCCATTTTGGGAGGGGAGGAGCAGGTTGACATGATCATATATGATCCTATCACCTGATAAATATTTAAACAAATTTAAAATATATATTATAATTAATTGACTCTCACCTATTCAAAAAACCCTTTCAGGGCTGTCAAGAAACCCCAGGGTTTCATAAAACTCTGGTTGTGAAAGCCTGTGCTAGATAGAGCCTTTGCCTCAGACCTTCAAGATAAGGGGATTAACTGCTACCCATTGTTCTTCCTCTCTGCCTCTACCTACCTCATGGATGGGCAGGAGACAGTGTGTGACTTCCTCAACCATTGCCTAGAATAGTTTCAGAATACATTTGACATGCCTCACAGAAGCTTTCCTTCACTTGCATGACAGGGCTCTTATGAGAGGTTGGAGGCCATGGTGGCAGTTCAGACACCATCCTGTAACATTTTGACTTGTGGAAGGTTTCCTTTTCCCACCTGTTCAAGCAAGATGGTCAAACATTATTTTGTGACACTCACCTCCCCCAGATTATAAATCCAGTTTGAGAAATGCAATGCTATTGTGTGGAAAGTGTTTAGGTTTTATCCTTGTATTGGAATATCAGTTTTAATCCTATTGAGTATGTTTTGTTGAGGAAGCAAACTGGGGAATCCACTAAGACTATGTAGCCTTCCAGAAGCTCTGTCTAACTCTTTCATGACCTTGGGAACAACAACATGGATACGTCAGCAAGATTTGCCCCTCCCTGCTTTTGTGCGAGTAAGAGCTTGCACAAGAAAGGAGATTTCTGCGATTATACATCTCATTGAATTCCTTGGTGCAGCATCCCATGTAATTCCTGTAAGTTTCAGACGTTGGGAAGTGGTTTTCAAGGAGTACACCATGAACTGAAGTGGAAGTTGCAAAGCTTCTTCCTGTGAACTTCCTTCAGTTATGGGCAGTTAGACCAAAAATATGAATAGTAGAAGTGCTAAGTGAAAACAAATTTTTACTCAAAACAAAATCATAAGTTTTCACAGTAAGGAAACGCATTTTGCAGATGTTGTACTCATTGTCTTCTAGTAATAGCAAATTAATTTAATATAATTAAGCTCTCAGACTAGCAGCTAGCACAGTTATTTTCCATTAATACATGTTGAATAATGGCCATTCTGTTTTGGATCCTAAAGTCCTGATTTACCCTGTGTATTCTGTTAGCAGTGTCATGACAAATAGTAACAGCTGTATAAACTAATTCTTCTATAGCTTTCACACATGGGAGTCAATTAACAATGGACCACTGCCGGTGTTCACTTCTTCCAACTTAAAAAAAAGTTTCTTTATCCAGTGCACTTTTCCATATGTGACTTCATTTTACTACTCTGACTTTATAGACAGAGAAATTTTTAGAGTTTCTGATTTAAGGTTCCATAGCATATTATAAAAGTTATACTTGAAAATATGTATAGGATTATATCTTTACTAGAAGTAAGGCCTGTTGTAGTTGTAAATACAATGGGCACTAGCATGGGGTGAGGGTGTAAAATACATGAAAGAGAGAAAGGTAGAAAGAAAGAGTGAGTGATTAAGAGAGAAAGAGGAGAGAAGAGAAAAATAAATGAAGACATAGAGATGGGAGAAAGAGAGAGAGAAAGAAGAGAGAAAATGTAGAGAGAGAAAGAGAATGACAAAGAGAATTAAAAAAGAGGGAGAGAAATACCGTATTTGCCGGTGTATAAGACGATTGGGCGTATAAGATGACCCCCCAACATTTCCACTCAAAATATAGAGTTTGTTACATTACATTACAGTACTATGGGCAGCTATGTCTATCCCAACTGAAGTGCACCCGGCGTATAGGACGACCCCCCCACTTGGAGGCATGTTTTTCAGGGGGGAAAAGTAGTCTTATACGCCAGCAAATACTGTAAATAGAGAAAGAGAGGAAAAAGAGTGTTAGCTAGAAAGAGAAAGATTAAAGAAACCCTGGTTGAGAAAGCCTGGTGAAGAGCCAAGTGCCATTTAAGAACTCCTTTACAACCAGATCTTTTAGAAAGTGCTAAAAGAGCCAAGAATCAAGGTAAGACTGGGTGCAATTTTCTGAATGGCAGCTCTACTAAATTTTCAAAATCTATAATATGCATACAATTTCCATATCTCTTAATCACCAAGAACAATAGTTTCCCACAAAGGAATGCTTGTACAACAATAATGATTGGATCTGTTTTCAGTTTAAAATTTGAACCTTCATTTCTGGATATGTAATAACCCGTGAAGGACACCTGAATATTAAGCAGTTTATAATCCGTGGCAAGCGATAAAGAGTAGACAACCATGTAGTATAAGAATAGTCTTAAACAAGTTGCACTTAATTCTTTCATCTAGTGAGTCCCATGGAAAGCTTAAATTGCTGAATTCAGACTAGATCATTGTTACTACTTGCCAAATTCTACATGCTTGTGCATCTGTTTAAACCATATATGAAAGCCAAAAACAGAAGCACATAATTTGGCTCAACACCAAAAACGTGCCCCAGCATACTTCTGGAGATTCTTCCAAGTGACTGTGCGTGTGTCTCTGTGTGTATTATGTACTAACAAACAGGACTAGAGAAATTTTGCACAGGATTGAAAATTGTACATATAAACTTTTTATTCTCTACTTTTCTGTTAAGATAAGTTATGGGTTTATACTTCCCTCCCCCCCCCCTTGCACTCACAGGGAATATGTATTCTGTTACTGTAAAGTGTCTGAAAAATATGCTCGAGATAATTTTGATTGGCAAATGTATAGTGTTGGCATTATTTATCATCGTGCAAAATATGTAATGCATGTATCACATTGTCTCACAGGCAATTTTGAAGCATTTACATGAAATGTCAAGATTTTGTAGAGCTGCTACACTCATTGATAAATGGTTCCACTTTACAATGATATTTAATTTAATTAGAACAAAATTTGAGTCTGAAACCTTATACCAAGAATAAAACCTTGTTGGTCTTAAAGGTGCCACAGGACTCAACATTCGTTCTACCCACCTGAGTCTGTTTTCATCAAATTACTTCTTTGCATTGTAGCTCGTCCCCTTAAAGGTATACAGAATTCATGGATATACTTAATGTAAAGAATTGAAAAGGCAAAATGCCCCCAGCAAGGTTGAAAATAATCATTTCTAATGCCCACTAATCTCTCTTGCTATTAAACTATTGACTTTTCATCTATTACCTGGAAGTTTGTTATTAGTATCAGTTGACTATTTTATTTATTTATTCAATTTATAGAATGCTGTTCCCAGCAAGCTGGCTTGCGGCAGTTCACAAAATAATCGTTCCTCTTAAATAATTTGTTAAAACCAGGCAGGACCGGTCCGGGATGGGGGCCAAGGCTGATTGGCCCCTCACTTGACTGGCTGGAGCTCGAACCAGTTGGAAGCACCTCCCGACCATCCCCCCCCCAACGAGAAATCCAGCCAGTGGGGTCAGGGGCCAATTGGAAGCTGCACAGCACTTTCCGATTGGCCCATTAACAGGCTGGCTGGAGTTCGCCTACCCGCTCGGCTTTCACCGCCCTACGCTTCACCCGTCCTGTCCGCCATAGGCTGCTGGGCCAGGAGGACAGCGCCAAGCCGTGCAGGACTGTGCCAAGCTGGTTGGTCGCCTGCGCAGGGGCCAACAGCGAGCCGCCCTTGCGTCCACATGAGGAGCGCGAGCCGCAGGGGACCGTGCACTCACCTCCTGGCCCACAGAAGAGACCATGGCAAGGAACGCCGGTGTGGCCCCAAGGGGAGCCAGACGCTGAAGAGCCTGCAGCCCATCACTGGGCCGAGGACGGCAGTGCTGCAAGGGGCTGCTTCTTCGCTGAGAGGGGAGCAGCCCACGGGGGACCACCATGTCACTTTGAGGGCCAAGAATGTGCCCATGCTGAAAAGCGCCTGCATGACTGCGAAGAGAGGGCCCCCCAAGTGAGCGCAAAGCCGCCTGCTGCCCGATGAGCAGCCCACGGTAAGGGGCATCACTGCGACTAGAGTGGCCTAGTAGCCATGGGGCCTTTCCCATACCCGCGGAGTGCCCACGCCATCTCCGCGGCCCCATGACCAGCAGCGCCGCCGTTGGTGACTGGGAAAATGGCTTCCCGGATGCCTCTTCCCCTTTCAAAGCCCGCTCTTATGAGCGGGCTTTGAAGCCTAGTATAAAACATAAAACAAATCTCCCATAAAAAACCTCAATATTAACATTAAAAAAAAAACTCCAGCATAAAAATGGCGGAAAACAATACAAGATAAGACTCCTCCCATGCTTCCTATGTTTTGGCCCTCTGACCGTTGGTCCAGATGTTATGAAATGTCATCTATGAAATGTCTGAAATGTTTTGGAAAGTTGAACTTACTTTGTTGGTCTTTAAGGTGCTTCTGGACTTTTATTGTACTACTTAAGACCAACACGGCTACTCATTTGAATCTGTTCTTTATCCAGTTATTTGTCTACAAGTAGACTCAGCCTCTTATCCCATGACCTTTAAATGGAATCAGGAGCCTTTGGAGGGGAACTTTGATAAAGCTTTTTCAAAGTTCAAATGTCTCCTCTTTGCTGGCTCATCTTCTCTCAAAAAATTCTAAAATGTTGATTAGGCAGTCCATGGTTTTGTACAAGCAATGTGGGTTTTCAATATATCTTGCTATTCTAAACTTTTAATGATTCTAGCTTTTGTAAGCTATCCCACCAACATATGCTAATATTAGGGTGATGAGTCTCTGATTTCAAGGATCCTTTTGTTCCATCCCTTTTAAAAAAAATGTTACAGTTTCTGGGCAACTTTCTCTTCACATGCATGTTGAATTTTATACCATTAGGCACATTGCTATAAGATTGAGTGGGAAATATGTATGTTGCCAGGGAAAAAATACCTGCTTCCTTTCTGACACTTCCTGTATAAGTAGGGCTGGCGCTTGCTATTGGATTCTGCACTTTACCTCCATTTTCTTGATAGACACAGTCTATCTGCCATTACTGGCAGATACTATTACTGCCAGTAATACTATGGCAGATACTATTACTACTACTATTACTGCCATTACTGAGAGTGGCAGTAATAATAGCAGTCCATTAGTGGTTGCAGCACCTCTCGTACTGTAGTCTAGTGGTTAGGAAAGCTGTTTGGGGAGTTGAGATATGATTAATGGAATCCTGTTTCCATAATGTTGTATCTTCAGCTCAGCTGTCTATAATCGGTGCTTGCAGCTAAGTTCACAAATAACATGCACATTATGAAAATAATTCTTACATAATATAAAGATCTGGGGACACAGAGCTTTTGTACACGTTGTTCCTACACATTATCTCAGGTTCCCCTTGGCCTGTTTCCTTCTCTTGTTGCTCTAAATTTATAAATAAATCTTGGTTAATTGCCAGTACATGATTATTTTGTAAAGAGGGAGGTCCTGGTGCATGTCTTTTTGCACTCAGCAGTCAATCCATGGACTCTTCACGTGTATCACTTACATAGATTATTTGGAACAGTGTATGCATGTATGCTTGTGGGGTTGGGAAGTACCAGCAGATGTAAGGAGTCTTATGACTTACCAGAGGGAAAAAACACATTCAGATGCCTTTGTAAAGATGTTACCAAATGATGTCCATGGTAGCTGACAGGGGCTTAATAACTATATTTACTCAAAAGGAAAATTGCCCTGAATGTAAGATGATCCCCTTTAAAAAGTTATACACAGAAAAAATATTATTGGACATAATTGTAACTTGTTTGGGAATGTAAGAAAACCTCCTCTTCTTTTAATGTCTTAATGGAAAACAAAACTAACATTTGAGACTGCTTTGCTCTTACCTCTTTTGTTGCAGAGTAATATTGTATCTGAAGAGATGAAATGAGATTCTCATGAGGGAGGGGCATTTATTTCTTTTTTATTAGGTGGAACAGATGCACTTGAAAGGCAGGTATTTATGCAAGTATTTTCTTTGATGCTTTGTACTCTTTCCATGATATTTTCAGTTTGCTAATTTATCCTTTATTTCTGTCTTTTTTGTAGTCACAAATGGATAGATGTAGAACAGGCTTTATCAGCCAGGGTTTCATAAAACTCTGGGGTTTCTTGAGGGTCTGGGTTTCCCAAATGGATAGGAGTTATTTCATTTTAAAGTTTTTAAAGTTTGTTAAACATTTATAGTGATCATATATGGTCATGTCAACCTTCTCCCCTCTCCCAAAATAGCCAATGATGTGCCTGGTGGGAAGGAGAGGGGTGTACACAGCCATGCTTCCCAACCATATTGTGTATGATTGCGCCCCTTTCGGGGCTTCTTGAAGCCTGAAGAATGTTTCAGGGGTTTCTCATTGATAAAATGGTTAAGAAAGGCTGATGTAGAAGCTAAGCAGTGCATTTTATTTATTTAATTTGTATTTTAATCTTTTTTCTTCACTTAGTGCAGACGTGTCAAACATCAGCAGAAAACAGTCAATACCACAGGTATATAAATCCAGATTAATATTAATAATAATGTTATGGGCAGTTTTCCAGTATATTTTCAGTTTGTGTCAGTGCATTGGCTTCATGTGCTTTACTCTTATTATTGAGATATAGTGTTCTATATGTACTGTTGTACCAGTTCATGAAGTAAATCTGCTACTGCAGTTGCGAAGATGATTATAACTAAGTTAATCTTTCCAAAAAGACCTCTTACTTTGCTGCTATCAGGACTTATTTATGTAGAAAATTTAAATGTTGTCTCCCCAGAGAACCAGCTTGACATGACTCATCTGTATTCCTGTGTAGCTACATGTACAATAGGTTAGTTGCCCCTTCTTTGTTGTGAATGTTTGTGAAAAAGAACACTTTGCAGGGAAGAAAATTTATGTGTGTGTATGCATGGGGGGGGGGAAATTGTATGACACTTTCATGGCATCTACTTTTCTAATGTAACTTAGTCTTTACCCCTCCCTTCTCAGGGTGTTGACTCCTGCTTGCTATGTAAAATAGCTATCAGAGAAGAGGTGAATATTAGGGGCAAGCATAAACATTCCTTTCCCACCTTTTCACCACTGCAAAGCTCCATCTTTATGGATTTTTGCAATGGAGAAAGGCATATTGGACTAACAGTACACGATGTAGCTGCAGTATAATTGCCACACACAGTACCTTGTATTTATTTATGTTAAAAATGTTTGAGGTGGTCCACAATGAAATATCTAAAGTGTCAACCGTGATAAAAATAAAAGTAGCACAAATAGCTGTTTAAAAGGACCATTAAGAACGAGCTGTAAAGGCACATATTAACAACTGTCAGAGCAAATAAAATTATGTATTCTGTTTTCTAAAGCTTAATAGGTTTGGTGCAAGGCAAACTGTTGTGAAAAGGACCTTCCATAGTTGAGGCATCACCCTGGACAGATTGCCAAGTCCAACTGAGGACACATTGAGCAGGATCACTGATGCTGAATAGACACATATGTGTTCCTTTATCATAAGGTTACTTATATTTGGTCATTTATTCTCCCTGGAAAGTAGACTTGAGCAAGATTTTACCTCCCCCCCCTTCTTACTCACTGAAAGAAGTGGGATAAAAACAAAATAGAAATTTAAGTACTTTTTAAAAAGTTTTGGTAAAGATTCATCTTGATCACTGAAGTACAATTCATGCAATAATTTAAAAATGAAGAAGCATTCTGTGACTAGTGAACTGTAAAATATGGCAAAATAATTATTATATTCTAGTTTTTGTCTGTTTTGCATACACAATATAATTCCTTTCAGTATAAAACATGAATATAAACTTGGTGTTCAGAGCCTTTTGTTTGTAGATAACATCTAGAATTCATGGTCTTATCTGTTAAATGTCATCAAAGGTGAAAAAAAGGCTGTTTCCCCTGTGGTTAATTGTGGTGAAGTGCCACATTATATTTTACTACAGTTAACAGTTTCAGGGCGCCAAGATCATGTAACTATCTCCCTTGGGAATGGGACTTTTCCTCTTTAGCTTAGCTCCAGGAAACTTGAACATTTGTGTTTTCAAGACTGCATACCATTGGGAAGGAAGTTGGGGTGGAGATGTGTACTGAGATTAAGTGGATATGAGAATAAGTTTGCTGTGTGTGATCTAGGATCTGCTGAATTTTATTAAACATACATATTCTAGCATGCCTCTGGTTTCTTAAGAGACAATAGCATCAGAGCTGTTCAACTTAAAAAAACATTAAGTAAAAGAAGCTATACCCCCTCCCCCAAAATCTACTTTCTCAACATAGGCAAAATAGGCAGCAAGAGATGCTACTAAGAAGGCTGTGCTCAGCTAAATGCTGAAAAAAAATTAATTCTTGCATGGCTTCTATTTAGATACAGGTTTCTAGAGCCAGGTGGGAACGACCTGCAGAGTGTCCTCTGCCGCAGATGCTGTATATGGAAATATTAAGAATGAGATTTAGAGAAGAAGATTGTAATGAAAAAATATCAGTATTTCATAAAATACTCAGGGTGGAATGAAAAGATTATGCATGTCTATGTTTCTAAGCACAGGTCTGCTGTCAAACAGAAGTTAATGGTAATGTGTGGTGTGGGAGAATCTTAATGAAGCATCAGGGAGGAAGTAGGTGTTGAACTCTTTATGTTTACTGCTTTCCCCATCTGCTGACCCTCCCCTCCTTTATATGCTTTTCCATTCTTGGAGAAAAAATAAAATTGTGCTTTCTGTTAAAATCCTTTCTTCAAACTGTCTTACCTGCTTGTCAGAGACCAAAAGCTTAGGCACATACAGAGGCACAAGCTACGAAATACTCTACATTTGTTTTTCTGAATACATGTTAGCTATCATAAACCATGGTAAAAGAATTTCATAATTGTGGGAACTAGTCATTAAAATAGCTTTAAAATATTTTGAGCAGTGTAGCGTTAATTCTTCCTATACCCCCTACTGTGCTTACAGCTCTGAGGCCTATTTAATAGCACATGGATTTTGTGCGTTACTTTAATGAACATTTCAAAATTTTAAGTAATGTATTTAAACTGATGTTTTGTGACCTTTATCAGTATTATAGCATTCTGGGAACAAGGGGGAAATTGTGATTCAAAATGGATTCCGGATTTATCATGCAGGTTGAACCACAACAGTCGGATTTCATCTCAAACATATTCAGGGTTGTTTCTGTGAATCATTTCCGGCAATTATGCCAAACAAATTACTTAGTCTTATTTATTCAAGCTGGCCATTGCAGGATGCATTTAGCTATTTTTGCTTGCCCACTGTCTTGGTGTACTAATTTCTTCTGTGAACACCACACAACTTTAGAGAGCAGGGTTACTACCTTTCAATCTAACCTTTGGGTTGTATTCAACTGTGAAACTTTTCCGTTGCCCTAGAAGATTTTCTTTGGTACTAATTCTAGAAGAAGCTCTTTTGGATGAAGGCTCCATGGGTTGGAGGATAGCTCTACACAGCTAATGGAGAAGAGTACTATGATATAACCCATGATCACTGTATCCCCATTAGAAACTTACAACCATTAGAAACCTACAACTTCTGTAACTTCAGAATTAGTGCTGCTACCGCCACTAAAATATTTAATGCCACTATTAATTTTTTTCCTGTTCCTGTCAGTGATGTTTCAGATTCTGAGCCGGAAATTACCTCGGCAGTTTTATTGTTATTGCAAAGCCACTTTTCAAGGTCATTTCCAGTATTACATTAATAATGGGCTGCATTGTACCATTCTCTCAGGAAGTGTCGAGCCTGCCCCTGTACTTGCACTGGAAGAAGGTTCTGTACTTGGCGAAACAGAATTGTAAAATACAATCTGATAGAATATCCTGATAGAAGTGGATAGTTTGGATCCCGTGAGGTACATGTCATACCTCATTTAAATGTAACTATGTAATGTAAATGATGGTAGTATGGGAACAATTTTTTTTAGTATATATGGAATGCATTATTTAACCTCATCATTAATTGATTGAAATAATTATGCCTGTATGCATAGCCCATCACTTGCCTACTTCCTCTGATCATATCCCATGCTAATTTGAGCTCTATTTATTTTACATCATGGGGTGATTATTGTTACATAGGAATAGGGAGTAGTTACTAGAACAGGATTTGTTGGTTAACTAATGAAGAAAGAATGGTAAGGGACATTACTGTCACCCTGCCTGTATACCTCAATTCAGTGCGAACAGAAGAAGTAGGATTGATTCCTAGAAGAGCATTTTAAGAGCTGAAGTATCAGGCATTTAAAGTTAGGCAAAACTGCATCCATTTGTCTTTTTGATATACATACTTCCTGTCCATGCCCATCTCTCCCTTTGAAGTGCTGTCACATTCAGTTCATGCTCAGGTTCTGCAGGCTGTGAAGTTTTATTTGCAAAGGGTGGTGGTTGTTGCTCACCTCAATTTAAAATATGTTCTAAAACAGAGGTATGTGTGAGTCAGTAGTACTTTTCAAACAATGATATATTGTAATAATACAGGGAATATTTTGCTACTGTTAATGAAATACCAGTAGAATTAAAAGCAAGTTTTTACTAGAAGGAAAGAAGCCTGGCTTTCAGGTGCAGTAAATGACATCGAGGGTAATTTGCTTAAATTTTGTGATGTTCTAAAATTATATGTAGAACGTTAGTGTAGTTGACTTTACATGTTGGATTAATCTAAAATAAAAATGCTGTATCATCATGGTGTCAAAGATTTTGTTATCCCTACAATTTGTATGCATGAATTCCCTAAAGGATAAAACTGGATTTTCTTACCCCTATATCTTAATTCTACAAATTCAGTGCTAAATGTACATCTAGGTTGTTCGTAGTGAAAAATCTTAATCATTTCCAAAAAGATCCTGTAAAAAATGCATATTTGAGCTGCCAATGCATAAACGTAAATGTGTAAGTATAACAGTCCAATACAATTGAAATGCTGCATTTTGGTACTTTCGGAACTGAAAGAATTATATTCCAGAATTGTGGAGTGAAGCATGATTGAAATATTATACAATGAATCTGACTAGTTAGCTTTACATTTTTTTTCTTCAGTGAGTGAATGAGCAGTTCACTAGTTTCTTTTTTCAGGTAGTATAGGCTCTATGAAGTTTGCTTTTAATCCTTTTATTATTTTCCAGATATCTCAGTAAAAACATGCAGTTTTAATTTCTGCATACATTAATCTCAGCGTTTCTTTGGTTTTATAATAGGAAGCTGAGAGAGAGATGTACTTATTCTATATAGCCCTCTTGACAGAGAAAGGTGTGGACTTGTTCCTTTGACATGCTATTTGGATTAGGCGTTCCAAGCTCATATTAATATGCATGACAAAATCAATGAGCTATTCCTCCTCTCCCCAAATTCGAAGTATTATGGGGCATAGTCCAATTGATAGTTCGATTCTCTTCTTTTTTTATTGGGTAGTGTTTGGAAAATAATTGAAGAGTTAGATTTTTTTAAGGCAGTTTTAAAGTGAATTTTTAAAGAAATTGCCCTTGATGGCTTCATTATCTCACTTTCATTTATTATTGTTATTATTATTTTGTATTTGTTATATTTGTTATAATGTACAGTATGTTTATTTCTCTATGTGACAAGTCTGCAGTCATGTGTTCTTTCCGAGTTATAATGATTCAGATGCCATAATTAATTTGATGAGCAGGTGGGGGTTATTAGCCTTGTGCTTCACTTGCTAATAGCTGCACAGCTTTTCTAAAGTACTCTTTCAACTAAAGAGGCATTTCTTCACACAGAATAAACAGTGCAGCACAAAAGCCTCAGTTAGATAACTATCCATGGGTTTGAAAAGCTGCCAAGCAGATGTTGTTATTGGAGCCAGCCCAGACGAGATTGGGCAAGGCAGATGCTAGGTGGGGGAAGAGGTTACATACAACTGAGATTCTCTCTCTGCACTGGTTGGAGAATTTTGTGGAAGTGGGAGGTGTCTTCCCACAAACCAAATCCATAGTTAGCTGGCCTCATGTTCACTCTTGAAGACGCACTCCTCAACTGTAAATAAATGAGGAAAAAAGCCCCTCCTCCTAATATCCATATGGGAATGAATCTGAATGTTCATCCAGCAGCCAGAGTCTTCTGGTTTGCATTAAATCGGCTGAGTGCAATTTTTGAAAGGCCTACTGAGACTTTGTCTCATACCTATCAACATATGTAATGAGTACTGCTGCGATGACATTAACCAGAACTCTTAGGTTCTGTTATATTACTATAAATTAGGTTGTGCAAATTCAAGACAAAATGGTGTTTTGTTTCCTGTCACCTCCTGATTTAATTCCCCCCCCCCTTTTGAAGCTTTTCTTCCTTATTAAGATATGACAAATATCAAGTGTTAGACTAATTTGTTATGATTGGGGTGGGGAACAGTGGAATTATGTGCAGGAGACAAGTAGACTAGACTGAAAACTCAGTGGTTTGGTGTTCTGCCCTCTGTACAATTTTGCTTTTGTGGGATCTTGGCCTTTAAATAAAAACACCCCCCCCCCCCCCCGGTTTTATTGTCTTCTTTCTGTTTGTGTGGATCCACAAGACAGTGATATAGGAATTTTAAATTCACTATTGGTTAATTCATTATCTGTTTTTGAAACCTGTGTGTACTGATTTTTTTGGGGGGAGGGGATATAAAATAAGTGGATTATGCATCACAGATGGAATGGAAATATGATGTGGTGCTTATACTGATCATTGGGGAAAAAATCTTAACACATGGCCAGCAAATAGCTTCAGAAATGAGGCTCTGATTCAGTTTCGTTTACCAAATATCTAGCTATTTAATTAGATTGTTCCCTATGTGTTTCAGGATCCAATTGGATAAAATAATAAGCATTAAAACAATAAATATAAAAACTGGTCTAAAAACATCTTAAGACCCATGAGAGTTTTCGTCCTTTGCCCAAGTTGAGGCTATCGCAAATGTTTTCTGAAACAGCTCGGCTACGCAACATTGCCAGAAAGCCTGGAGGCTGCTTCACGACATGGGGCAGGAACTGAAAAAAAATGTGAGCCAGGCTAGACAGTCCTTTAAAATGTGTATCTGCACGAGAACTCTTGAATCTTGTGAATCACTAAAATCCTTTGTTGTTGTTGATCATTAAAATGTACAGACTGAATGTACTCATTGCCTTGTACACTGTACTTGGTGTTTTTGTTCACCTTTAATCTGAATCCTCAATAGAACATCTGTTTAATTCTTTATGATAGTGCCAAAAATGGCCAATATATGACCCACCAGCTGTATATATCTCTTGGGGTCCTTCTGTGCAGAATTATTTCTTCATTTGGCCTCTTAAGAATCAGACAAGGGCTTTGTAGCATATCAAGTAACAAATGTCACTCTAAACCCAATAATGGGATTCCATAGAATTTCTCTGAGTATCACCAATATTGCAAGTGAGAAACAATTCTCTGCTCGAGTGAAGCCCTTAACTGAAATTTTAGCTAACTGTTTTGAGCTTAAACATTAAAGTTTAAACATTATTTATGCCAATAGGATGGAAACCACCTCAAAATTCTTCCAAATGTTTTTGTTTTCATGTGGCTTCACAAATTTCTCTGCACCTGATGTGTTACTTGAAAATAATGATTTTTTTTTTACAAAAATTGGGAAATTTCTTAGAAATCCAATGACTACACTGTGAAATGCTAAACTAATTTGCATTCAGATTAGGCATATTATAAAGGCACTGGATTCATCACTCTCTTCCATAAACCTCTATATCGACGTAATGCTGATCTGAAAACTGATTTAACGGGCTTTATCATTTTCTCTTTGACTGTTGAATTTAATAAATGCCTTTTTCACTCTGTTCCCTTAGTGGAGAACCTTATTTTTAAAAAGTAGAATAGTTTTTAGCAAACAACAAAGTGATGTTTACTATACCAGTGCTTTAAAAGCTTATATTGCACAGCAAAATTACAGTTGCCAAGAATGGTAGCTGGTGGGTAGAATCTTGCTCCTTATCATATGTTCTGGTTTGCAAAGTTTGCAAAACCTTGTTAATGGAAATTCATGGAATGTGTGTGTCTCTGTATGTGCAGGCTGCTTTTTAGATATGGACAAAGACAATTTAAATATTTTTAAGCCATGCATGAGGTACAGGTTCTCAGTGTGGAATAAAAGAAATCTCTTATTTTAGCACCAGTTCCCAAATGTCTAAGGAATTTGGGAGTCCTGAAAAACCTTGTGAAAAAAGTTGTAGCTGGACCCCCAGTGTTTAACAGTTTGAGACCCTTGACCTAGAAACACTTTTAACAGATGTTTATGTGAAGAGATGTGTGTTGACACTGTAATTCTTTTTCCTCTTGGAAATTCGGTTGTTGAATATCATGAAAACTAATTTATTTAAAATACAACTTCTCTTTAACCTGCAGCCATTCATAAGAATTATGTCTATGCCCGAAAAATACTGGTGGTTGTATAAAACAGGCAGTGCACAGGACTTTAAACTGCTACCCTCCCCTTCCTTGAGAAGGTAGTGTGGCATGAAATGAGCCCCCAAGATATGGTTTAATATCATAGTTGCTAACATAAAATGAACATCTTGTTTTTAACAAGGGTGGCTTTGTAGACTGACCAATAGGGTGTGCTCAGGGAAGGAGTATTTTTTATTTTATTCGCTCTGACTTGTAGAGTTTTTGAACTTACCTAACTGTTGTGCTATTCTGAGCACAGTCCCTCCAAAAACTCTCCCTCCCTCTACACCCATCAGCTTTGATCCTGGCAACAGAAGTTCATTCCATAACTCAGGTCAGACAGAAATGATGCATTGCATCACAGCTGCTTTTATGAAAGTGTTTATTTCATATCTGAAATGTTTTTAATATACATTTGCTTTGCTATGACTTGCAGGAGGAGAAAGAAAGCAGTTTTACTGGAGGCAAAACAGCCACCTGTGAAAACTAATTGCATAGGTTGCATTGTGCTGGTATCTGTGGGAACAATCCAGCAGGAAGAAAGTAAATGTTCTTAATCTGGAAGCAGATTACCTGCATGACAAAATGTCCTCCTTTATCAAGACAGTGATTTGAAATGGCCCCTTGTAGGGGCCTGCAGAAGCAGGTTTCTTGTCCCACCAAACGGCATATATAAATAAAAAAGGTATTAAATTGTCTAATTAAAGATTGAAATTCAATATATTCACAATAGTGACCTTAGGAGGACTCAAAAAGGAATGCAGTGTTGCCACCATTTGTTTTTTTTTCCCCTCCCCATCATCACCTGCCAATTTTAATATTAATTTAGGGCATGGATTTTCAAAGTTTATTGTAGGAAAAAATGCGTGGTTTGTATTTCCTCTCACTTAGTGAAAGCAAATAAAAGGAACTTAGCAGGTAGAACTCATTTATTCTCACCCTAGGCATAGGGGGGGAAAACAATCAGTTGGAAAGAGGCTAATAGCATACTTTAAAGACCCCAAGATAACACAAGTATGGCACAAGTACTCAAACAGAATTTATAGGGAAGCAAAAGTTGCTTGTATTACGGAATTGGGTTTGTGTTTATGTGTTGTAATGGAGGGGGGAAACCCAACATCTTGTTTCAGAAAGTTGTTTGCAACATGCATGTCTATCATTGTTCTCCTTTAAATTCAAGTAACTATTCAAAGGAGAAGCAAGCTAGGTCCCTTGGGAAATTGTCATCATGTTACCCCTTAATTAGTTTGGGAGAATTAGCTTTTAATCAATGACATCATGAGAGAGGATAACTTGGGATCTCCACCATTGTTTATGGGGATTTTTTTTAAATTGAGAATTAAAGTGGTACAGCAAAACACAAAAAACATGCTAAAACACATGAACAAGGCTTACTAAGAAAATAAGGAAATAAGGAATGATAAAGTATTGTTGGAGAAGATGATATTTACCAATCATGATGTAAATAGAGGTCTGCATTTCATGGAGAGAAGAAGGCAGAGGACCTACATGCTAGTAGGGTTATATGCACAGATTCAAAGACACGCACACAGAGATTGTGGCAAGATGTCTATATTTTATAGAGAAAATGCTTCCCTGGGGCAATGCTGGCATGTTATCTCCTAAAACATTGATTTGATGAGATCTCTAGTGTTTGACAACAACTTTGGGAGGAATGTGATAGGTTTGCCCAGAGGAGGACAATACTCTGCAAAAATCCTTGATGGGTCCCAGAATATAGCCAGTGGCTATAATGACTGTAGCTGAGGTGACCTATAAGTGAAGAATGGTTCTGGTAAACCACTTGATTATTAAATGGGAAGCTATTAAGTTTGGGAAGGGTGTTAGGAATTGCTAACTCAGGTGTGTGATTGCAAGGGATGTGTGATTGAGAAATTGACAAGATTGGGTGCCAGTTCCTGGGAAACCTATTGTCCTAAATTATGCATCTCCCTGGAATGCAAAGGAGGTAGTTAGTGAGTCAGTCTCTCATTCTTAGAAGCGAAAGTATTTGTCCAGGCTTGTCATGAAGAATGGTATCCACATTGGTGTCCTTTTTGGGAATGACAGTGGTTATACACTTATGAACTGGCTGACAGCTATTTATTGTTATTTTGGCCAGGCAGTGTAGCCGTGATATTAAAGGAAGGCTGTTTTTGGGTGTCTTATCTGTAAACTGCCCCTGAGTGAGAGGAAGGGCCTGCCTGCTAACAATTAGGATATAGTGAGACTTACTAGACCCTGAGACATCTTAAGATACCATAATCTGATAAATGTCACTATAGTGCAGGAATTGCAGATACCTTGTATCATGTGACCTTTGAATATAATTACTTTTCTGAAGTGAGAAATCTTTTAATTCTTTATTCCAAAATATAGATTGTATGGAAACATTACTTCTTTTATTAGAATATGATAGCAAACCTATCACACAATGAGTTGCAAAATTTTATACCTATATGATAGGTTTTTGCAGCCATTCAAATGGGGTCTAGTTTTTTACCTATGCTAGCAATCTGTTTAGATCTAGTACGTTTAGAAGCAGTATGAGATAGAGAAGATTTACCCTGGGAAAGCTCGAGATACAACCCCAACCTCTTTCTAACTTCTGTTATAGAAAGAGAAAATATATCTTTTTTTATTTCTTCAAGTTTTGCTTTGTCAAGTTGGGGAATTTAGGCAATATTGACAAACTACTAAACAAAAATTTTGTTTTTGCTCTTGAGTAGTTTGGTATCCATCCTGGCCCAACTTTATCAGATATTGGAAGCTAAGAAGAGCCAGTCTTTGTAATTGGATGGGAGATAATCTATGAATTCCGGGGTTGCTGTGTACAGGCAATCAGAGGCAATACGCCTCTGAATGTGCCTTGCCTTAAAGGGTCACCCTAAAATGGCTGTGACTTAATGGCATTTTCCACCACCAGTTTGATTCCCAAATATAGAAGAAGCTGAAGCCCAATGAATGCTAATCACTAAAGAACCGAGGAGCAAAAAATTGAAAATAAATAAATAAATAGAAGTGCTACTACTGCTACTCCAGTGACATGGGAGCAGTGTCATCATCACTCTTTTCCATGGTGTCGGGTAATGTGGGAAGTCCTGGACCTTATTGTAGCTTATTTGCAAGTCATTGTCAGCCCTTGAACATTTTATTAATACATGGAGATGAGTCCCAGCCATTTTTTAAATTACTTGGTTACATAAGAAGATATGGTGCTGTTGTATAACATCATAATATCTTCCGAATAATTTTAAGTCCAGCACAATTGTATCTGAATGCATTCCTTATATGTACATAAAGGATTGTAGGTCTTTATGTAGATGGTATGTGTATAAGAGTAATATGTAAAATACTGTATATTGTATTCCACAAAAGCTCATCTGCCTCTGGTGCCAAAGATTTTCTTTTCATTCATAAGTCATCACTCTATAGACACATTCTGTTGTGTTGTTGTCAAAGTAGGAAAGTGTTGTTATGATTGGGTTTAATATAGAGGCCTATTCATGATTTGATCTTGTGTTGTATTGCTCTTTAAGGTTCTTTACCTAGAAAGCAATCTGTTGCTAAGAGGGGGAAAAACTGGCTATTGTGGACCAATCCTTATTTTGGGTATAGACTGCTAACTAGTTCAAAATGTTGGTGGTTTAGGTGCCCAGCAGGTTATCTTCAGTTTTTGTGCATGCATTTCCTTTGTCATGATGCTTAATATTTTACACATATATCTCATTTTATCATTGTTCCCTTTGTTACTGTTGGGATAGTTAACATAGACTTTAATAACATAACTTGTTTAGTTCAATACTCTTTCTTGATTGTTATGGCAACTCACATTTTTGTTGTTCTTTTCTGTGGCTGTATTTCAGGATTAAGTTCTTTGAGTCATTGTACTCTCTTATGGTTTTGTGCATTTCATGGAACAATGTTGTGATGATATTTGATGACATCTGTGGGTGGTATTGTTATGAGCACACTAAATAGTCAAAGGCCTTGTGCTATGTCATAATCAACTACCATGCAAAATAACAAAAGTATCCCTTTATTCAGACCTTTCATTATTTCAAGGTCACTCATGTTTTCCTTTCTCTGATTTGCTGTTGCTGAGGGAATGACCAGTCTGAGTGTCTATTCCATTGTCTCTATCAAACTGAAAACTTGCAGCTCTGTGATTCCTGTAAAGTCATGGAAGACGCTGGCTTTTTACCTGTGTCACTACATATGTTGAAAGGGATTGTAGTGACTTGTATTATGGAAATAATAATCAACACATTTCTTATATAATCCACCAGAAATATGAGACATCTGAGTCATTTGGCCATTTTGTCTCAACACAGCAATAGCATCATAAGGAAACCTGTTGGTGGTTGTTATTTTTTTTTTTAAAAAAAAAAAACAATGATTCTTCTGCCTTTAGCCATATTTATTTATTTCTATTTATTTAATTAATTTATATACTGCTCTCTTGGACTGTCTCAGGCCAGTGTACAACAATAACAATAGCAGAAATAGTTGATTACTGAAAATATTAAAAACCTTTAAAACTCAATGTAAACAACACAATCTCTTTTCCGTGTAGTCCCTTTAGGTGTTTACCTTGCGCGGGGGCGGGGGGATACATTTCATTATATTGGATTACTGGACCCAACCAAAAGCTTGGTGGAAGAGCTCCATCTTACAAGCCCTGTGAAACTGAGCCTGTTCTGACAGGGCCTTGAGCTCATTCCATCAAGTAGGAGCCAGGACTGAAAACATCCTGGCTCTGGTTGAGACCAGATGTAATTCCTTGGGGCCAGGGAGGGACTACCAACCAGTTGATAATTTGCAGAGTGCAGCACTCTTTGGGGGATATAGGCAGATGGGTGGTCCCTTACGTACACCAGGCCATGAGTGACCTTAAAGGTAAGCACAGATAACTTAAACGATCTGGAATTCATCCAGAAGCCAATTTGGCTGCTGAATGATAGATCCAATATGGGCTCTTCAAGGAGTTGCTGTGAGGACCAGGCAGCTGCATTCTGGACTAGTTATAGTTTCTGGCTCAATGATAAGGGCAGGCCCATATATAATGAGTTACAGAAGTCTATAGAGGTAATGACTGGGGAAGGCACTGGCAAACCATCCTGTATTGAGTCTACAATGAAAACGCTAGAGGGCGTCACCCCAAGGGTCAGACATGACTCGGTGCTTGCACAGGGGATACCTTTACCTTTACCTTTTTAGTTTAGAGGTGACCATCTTGTAGATCAATGTGGCTAGGTGCTTTGGGGCCAGTTATGGCACTAGTATCTTGACGGTGGATATGGATGTGTGCCAGTTGTGCTACCCTCATGACCTGCTTCTCCATTGTAAGGGATGTATTGAAGAACATCCAGGTTCCTGGCTTTGTGGACCAGTGGTCCGCAACCTTCCGGTTGCCACGGACTGCTGCTCCGGAGTGGCAGGAGAGGGCAGCCCGGGCCTCCACGCATGCGCGGCAGCCCCAGTGCAAACGCGCATGCGCAGCAATCCGCGCCTGCACGTTTGCGCCGCCGCCATGCCAGGCTCCCTCTCCTGGCCCCTCCGGGCCACCAGCAAATCGGCTGCCAAAGCGGCCGATTAGCTTGTGGCTTGGCAAGCTTCTCTTCCCCCCCCCCTCCCGAAACAAGAAGCTTGCCAGGCCGCGAGCTAATCGGCCGCTTCGGCGGCCGATTTGCTCATGGCCTGGCAAGCTTCTCGCTTCGGGGGGGGGGGTGGGAAGAGGGAGCTGCGGCCTGGCGCCAAGGCCTTTGCGGCCCGGCACCGGGCCGCGGCCCACGGGTTGGGGACCACTGTCGTGGACAGCTGTAAGCTGAACACCAGACAGGGTAGGCATATTCTCACTTGGGTCTTTTCTACACAGCCAAATGACTTCAGTCTTTAAAAGATCGAGTTTCAGGTGACTGCTTGATCCATCTCACCACTGCTTCCAGGCAGCTGGTAAGTGACTCTGGGGGCGAGACTGGCTGGCCACTTATTAGGAGATAGAGCTTGGTGTCATTAGCATATTGATGACATCCCACTCCAATTTCTCATACAAGCTGGTGCATGAAGATGTTAAAAGTTGGGAAGAAGACAGCACCCTGCAGCACCCCAGAAGGGAGTTGGAAGCGATATGATAAATTCTCCCCAATTGCAATCCTCTGTCCATGACCCTTAAGGAAGGAGATCAGCCATTGTATCCCTGTATCCCGTGTAGGCGAGGCAGTGAGTTAAAAACTCATGATTGACTGTGTCAAATGCTGCTGTGAGATCTAACATCATGAGCCGTGCTGGCCCGCTTCAGTCCAGCTGTTGGTGAAGATCGTCTATCAGAGCAACCAACAGCATTTTTACCCATGACCAGGCCAGAAACCAGACTGAAATGGATCTTGGTATCATAAAAACAAACAATTCTTTGTAATTAGAAATTAACCTTTAGCATTATGCCAGAAATTCCTTCAAGGAATACTAGGGGTCATGACATATCCCCACCTACCTCACAGTCGATTATGGAAAGAGGAAGCATGCTTGTAAGCCACTTTGGGACTCCTCTGGATAGTAAAAAGCATGATACAAAATATTAGCCCTTCTTAAACTACTGCTTTCTGTTCCTTGTGAAAAGCCAGTGTACTTGAGAGACTGCCTTCCTGCCTATGCCCCTCAAAGAGCTCTATGCTATGCCACCACCAACCAGCTAAAGATCCTTGGCCCTAAAGAAGCCCTCATGGCCTCAACCAGGGCCAGAGCATTCTTTGTCCTGGCCCACACCTGGTGGAATGAGCTCAGGGCTGATGGAGCTAAAACAGTTCCGCGGGGCCTGCAAAAGGGAGCTCTTCTGCTAGGCATTTGGTTGAGATCAGGCATAACCAACAACATCTGCAGGGCCCCTCCTCCCTTCCTCCCAGAAATTCATCAATGCGTTCTGCTCCTGGACCTGTTTGCACTGTTACCATTTACAATTATCAGTTAATAGTATTAATGTTATGGTTGTTTATGTATTGTTTTCTATGTTTTATGTCAACTCCTCTGAGCCCCTTGGGAGGACGGTACCTAAATATAATAAAATAAATAAATGGCTATCCAAGAAAGCCCCTTTCAACTGCTGGTCATTGTGGAATACTTTGCTCCCCAGGTCTCAGCTGTTTAAAGGGGCTTTCTTGAGTTCAGCTCAATGCCATTTAAACCAATCAAATGAGCATTCCTCTACCAGTCAGCTGTCTGGCTGAAATTGTTGGAAGCCTTTAAACCACAGTTTTCTGCTCACCATGAAGAGTGGTAGGGAGCAGAAAGCAGAGATTATGAACCCATACTACCCGATTCAATTTGCAAATCACCCTGCTGGTTCATATAGGTCCTCGGGTTGGTTGATGGTTCAGCCATGAACCACAAACAATACTGCAAAAATGCCATTCATGCCCAACCCTGGTGACTGAGAAGTTAGTTTTAATATGCAGGAATTTCACATCAAATGGGAAGGGGGCATTAAAAAACCTTTGACACCCCTAGCATATTAATGTCTTTTGTTCAGATGACCTGTCGTTATGGTAACCTCTGATCGTTAGAATGAAGACCAGAACATCCCCTTATACTCATCTCATAGACCTATTCTAGGTATGCCCTAGAATTTATGCCACTTTTAAAATTATTACAGTAATTTCTGACTTCCTTCCTTTGACAGTAGAGCTGGAGCCAACTATATCAACTCTGTGCCAGCTGGGGATTCCCCAACATAACATGATTATTTATCTCAATTGCAGAGGTTCATAGGACAATAAGATGTAGCATGCAAGAGATTCTCCATTATGCTTTATTGTCTCCAGCTAGCTGAGATCTGTTTTGGTAGGAGTGTCTATAAAGATGTTTTCTTCGTTAGAATGTTATTCTTCTTTTCATTGAGACGTGCTTTAATATTTTTTGTTTGTTTTTGTCTGTTTATGTCTTGACACTAGATTATAACTTTTTTTTACCAGGATTTTAAATGGGTAATTTTTATTCCCTTTATGCAGTTGATAATTTAATTGCTACTTCCAATTACTGTTTTTTAAAAGTTTGGTTAAATTTTAATTAGTTCTCCATCTGCTTGGTGGTTTTATTATTTGCTTTAAGTTCACTTATTTTAGTTTTTATTATTTTAGTTTCATTTAGAAACTGCCATAAGCGATTTTAGTGGGACAGTATGGCATATGAATGTTTTAAATAAATTATCTGAATTTGTGGCTTTTGTATTGCTGCTCACATTTTAGTAGGGGAATGGATGGTCAGACTTCCCTGTTTATCTAGTCATTCATACTTCCACATTGACTTGGGGTGAAGAGCAAGAGTGGAAGCCTGGCGGACCATGTGTTATAAAATGGTTTGTCATGTGAAACACAGCAACAAAACTATTTAGTGAGATACAATCATAGAGTTGGAAGGATCCATACAGGACATCTAATCCAGTCCCTACTCAGTATAGGATCAACCTAAAGCATCCTTCACAAGTATTTGTCCAGCTGCTGCTGGGGGGGGGGCACGGGGAGGGTTAGCCATCATCTAGGCAGCCAATTCCACTGCTGAAATGTGAGATCTATCTGTGAGTATTAAATGGAATTTTTATGGGAGCTCTGGAATTTGACATTTTATAGGCATTTTGGCTCCTAGTAGATTAGAAAATCTCTGATAAGATACCTAGAAATATGTTTCACTTATATTTTGTACATGTTGCTGTATGTAAGCATTGGATACATGGAACTTATCTATGCATGTTTACCACAAAATAACCATTAAGTCCTAGGCACAGTTACACCTTTCTAAATCCATTGAAGAAAATGGGTTTATAAGGGTATAAGTCTACTTGAAACTGCACTTTAAGGCTTGCTGACTCCAGTGGGACCTGCTGTCAAATAGTTTGTGTGCACTATAGCTTTCTCAAATTGGATGATCATTTTATAAAATGATTCTTAAGAGAATTCTAGAGACCTTTCCTTTGCATAACATAATAGTGCCACAATTTTTACCATGTTGGTATAAATCTGGATCGTATTGAAGAGGCTTCTTATCCCTTTTCTATTAAGAGATTTCCTATTTCCTATCCCTTTCCCCGAAACACAGAACAAAAAAAAAGTATGCAGCACCTTTTGTGTGCATAACCTCTTGAAGTTAAGTGCAAGGCTTGTTGAACTGATAGTTTGTTTGTATATCATTTGCTGTAACCTGAATGACTGGTTATTCTGGTCAGGAGAAAATAGCACTGACATCATGTGATTCTGGCAGAAGTAAAACCACATTGGAACATGGCCTTTGAATACCCAAGGGGCTGGCAGCAGTCTCAGGGGTTGGCTGGGAGCCCCATTGAGTTCGCTAGTATAATCAGTTGTCTGCTGAGCTGGACAAGCTGCCCTGTTTTTTTTTTGTTTTTTTTTTTTGACAAGCTCTGTCTGAAAGAATGATGGGCAGTGTGCCACTAGTGTTCCTCCTAGAACAGTTTCTAGGATTAACTATTTATTTGCTCCTCATTTAACCATAACACATCTGCAGTGGAGGAGATATTGTGAAACGGGACAACCCCCTCCTTGCTCCACTGGTTGGACACCTTGAACTGAACTGAAAATCTTTAATAAAAAGTAACCTGTATTTTCTTATATTTTTTCTTTCCTTGAAGAGCTGGTAATGCTTATTGCATATTAATGCCTTTAAATATTATAACATACTACACTATTCATTCCTGTAAGTTTAAGGACAGTTTTCTGATCTCTGTATGAGAAGAGGAACAAGTATTCATTTCTGGTTGATAATATTTACAAAAAATTGATTTCCAGTATCTTTTGGCTTGTCTGATTGTATAAATAAAGCATTTGCTGCTCCTGTATGTTAAGGAACCTGGTGCAGTGTGGTATACGTGTATCATTCACCAGTAACACTACTCCCTTTCTTTCTTGAGCTCCTCTGTTCTTTCTCAGTGCCATTGGTTAAATAAGATACTTGATATACTATTGCTTGGTGATTACTACTAGTGTGTTTAAAAGTAGGTGGTGATTTATTTATGTAGGGTATTCTGTGTGTATAGTGCTTTACAATTTTTATCTCTATCATTCTCCCCCTCCCCTCCCCACCAGTGCGGAATCATCCAGACAGGTACTAATCAGAAGTTAAACCAAAATTGATGGAAGTCAGTAGAAGCCTTCCTCTATTTCATTGAATATTAGTCATCACTAACTTTGTCTTTTCCATGAACTTTATGTTCTTAGGCATGCATTTAATCTGTGCAAGGGGGAGAGATGTAGGTAGATTGTATCATTTGAAATCAGTGACTTATTTCTATTGCTCGTTTAATTAAAAATGGCACATCAGTTCTACTCAGGCCTTGTATGGCCACCTGATGGATAACATTTTTCACAGCACATAGTTTTCGTAAAAAAAAACAAAACTCATTCCTAAGTCAAAATCACATATAAATTTTGAGAAATCAAGATCATAAAATTTGTTCCACCATACATCCAGAATTCAGGATACTGCTTTAGTTGTCAGTTGGAGTTTGATAACTTATCCAGTTTTCCCCTTGTGTCCAAAAAGATTCAGACATTGTTAGACGATAGCCCACAAGCCAAGTCTTTTGTATAAATTCAAATTAGTTTATACTTTAGTTATATCTATTTCTTTCTCTCTCTCTCTCTCTCTCTCTCTCTCTCTCTCTCTCTCTCTCTCTCTGCCTAATTACAAAAAACATCCCCCCCCCCTTCGTGGGACATCTGAGTAATTGGCAGTTGTAACAGTAATTAACAGTAATTAACAGTAAATTGCAATTTTCAGGAAATTTTTTTTACATATTTGTGTTACTTTTATTGCGACTTTATTTTGCTTTGCATTTTATGTTATAAAAATAAAAATAGTGAACCAAGAATACACATCAAAATAAGAGCAAATAATTAATCTGAAATTGGTGGCAATGTTTTAAGTCAGTACAGTATCCCACATCACTTTTCCAGAATTGTTGCAGAAAAATGTCAGTTGTTTCTGTTACCACTTTCATATGTGCACTTCCACGTATATATGTATGCAGTTCAAAAGCAGGAAAAGTAGTTGTGCTATTTGCATGCAAATTACTTTTGAAGATTGCGTAGGGATGAAAGAAATGGAAATACTTGGTTAACTTGGACCATATCCTGCTGGCTGGCTGTAGATCTTCTGCACCTGCAAGCCATCTAATAAGCAGTTTGCCCCCTGGTGTGTTGACACTCTCTTGCTTGGCCACCTGTTAGCAGCTCCTAGGGAAAATATGCCTACTTACCTGACTTTCCTTTGATGCTTTGTTCCCTTAACAGAGATGCCATCATCACACTGCTCTATTGGTGGAATGCAAGATGAATAGATAAGAAAAACAGCTAGGAAATTGTGTATGGTGCAAAAGTATTTCAGAAGATATTTGTATCCCTTTTTAAACTAACAAAGTTATAACATAAAGCCCTGAGCCTTCGGGGAGGGCGGAATATAAATACAATAAATAAATAAATAAAATAAATAAATATTGATAGTGAACATTAGGTTGTATAGAACAACCTAGCTAGTTGATTCTATTGCAGTGTCATTTTAATGCAAAAACATTTCCAGTTTTTGCTATTTGGTAGACTACTAAGGTGTGATAGATCTCTGCATGAAGATAATGGGATAAAGTTTAATACATTGACTTTCAAAGATTGCTTCTTCTAACATTTTTTATGACGATTTGTAAAAAAAAAGTAGTTTTCTGTGGTTTCTAAAATATTAAAGAAAACATGAATTCCAGAAGCTTTTTTGAATCTCTGGAACATCAGAAAGGATTGATTATACATCGCCTCTGAGCTTATGCAGGGCTTCACCTCACCCCAGTGAAGTAAGCTCCACCAACTTCTATATACCATTGAGAAGAGCCAGGCTTCTAGGTTAGAAGGTGTGAATTCCAGACAGACTTGAGGCCTGAAATTCATGCATTCACAAAATAAATGTTCCCCCCCCCCCTATAGAAATACTATTTTTTGCTGGGGAGGGGGAATAAAATAGTTTATTATAAAGTTTTTGGAGTGATTTTCATGTCTGAATATCCTGTAAAACAATTTTTCATGGCAAGTGTCCATTGTGTAGCCAGTGACTGATGCTGAGCAAATTCGTTGCTGATTATATACTGATGCATGATAAAGATATGAGTAACTAGAAATCTGTTACAAAAATATAAATAATATTTATCTTTAAACCAGCATCTGTCATCTGCTTCAGCAGACAGCATTGCTTTCATTCCTGCTAAAAAGAGCTGAACGATATATTGAGTGGCTTTGTTTGTGCTTTGTGAAGCTTAAACAGTTTTTATTGAATTCTAAATTCAAATTAGGCTTTCACAGTCTCTACTGCCTTTTCCTACTTGATCATCACTTAAAAATACAACAGGAACCAAAGTCACAAGTTGGATCCAGGCAGCTTTTTTCATTCAGTCTCAGCCAGTTCCCTAAATTACAGTCTCTATTTTTTTGCCATTTGTCTATGCAGCTTCCATAGTTCCCAGTATAGCATTTTTCCTTAGCCAGAAGGGACCCCACTTTTCTTTTTAAACCAGCAGAAAAACTGCTTGGACCCAGTCTTATGACTATTTTCAAAGTGTATTCATAGGTATCAGGGTACTACTCTTCTAGTGTGACAGCTTCTTCATTATTATTCTTCAGCCTCTTTGCCATGTTTACTGAGACATATACCAAAAGAACAGGTAAAATGTTGGTCAATTATCTCTGAGAATCCACATTGCCTTATGGAAGCCTTGAAATGGCTGACCTACTTTCTTGAGAACAGGTCACAGAGGGTG
This sequence comes from Paroedura picta, assembly GCF_049243985.1. Lineage (NCBI taxonomy): Eukaryota > Metazoa > Chordata > Lepidosauria > Squamata > Gekkonidae > Paroedura > Paroedura picta. The sequence continues at coordinate 78,696,312 of NC_135375.1, read as the reverse complement.
GGGGTAGGTGGTGAGTTATCAGACTCTTTGTGCTCTCTTGTGGGATACCTCAGGGTGATTCTTTCTCCTGCCCTTTTCAACATTTGTATGTGCCCTCGGGCCTAGTTGGTATGGAGTTATGGGCTGGGGTGTCAAACATATGCAGATGACACCCAGTTCTATCTCTTGATAGACGGCCAGCCAGATCTCCCCCCCCCCCAGATACATTCACCGGTTGTTTGGAAGTAGTGGCTGGATGGATTAGGAAGAGTTGCCTGAAACTCAGCTCCTCAAAATGGAGGTCCTTTAGCTAAGTAGAAGAGGGTAAGATCAGGAAGCATGACTCCCCTACCAGGATAGAGTGCAATTAACATCAACACTAATGGCCAGGAATTTGGGGGTGATTATCAGATCACCGGTAGCCCAGATGGCGTTTTTCCATCTGCACCAAGCATGGCTAGTAGTGCCCTACCTGTCCTTGGAACACTTGGCCATTGTGATCCATGCATCGGTCACTTCCAGGCTGGACTTCTGTAATACACTCTATGTGGGCCTACCCTTGTGCTTGACCAGGAACTTGCAACTAGTGCAGAATGCAGCTGCATAGGTCCTCACCAAATCATTTTAGAGGGCCCATGTCCAGCCACTGCTGTGAAAGCTGTGTTAGTTGCCAGTCTCCGGGACTTCCGAATCAAGTTCAAGGTATTGGTTCTGACTTTTAAGGCTATATACGGCTTGCGTCCTACCTACCTGCGGGACCATGTATCTCCTTATTACCCCCCCTTCTGCCGGGCTCTTCGCTCAGTGGGTATGAATCTGCTGATGATCCCAGGGCCCCAACCAGGGCCAGGGCCTTTTTGGTCCTGGCCCCTACCTGGTGGAACAAGCTCCCAGTTGAGCTGTGGGCCCTGTTGGAGCTCTCTGGGTTCTGCAAGGCTGGCAAAATGGAGATCTTACACTAGGAGTTTGGTTGAGGCCGGGTAGAAGGACTGGGGTGATAAGATCAGGCTGCTTCCCCCCTCCCTGAGGTACTAGACTATGTTAGCCCCGTTAATATTCTGTCCCCTTTTTTGACATTAGCAGCATTGTCTCCATGTCTACGAAGCCGGCTCAATGACTCGTTATAGGGTAATGTTTTATGCTGCTATCTTTTAGTGATTTGAATTTTATTATTGATTAATAATTAGGGCTAGGTGCTCTGTTATTAGATTATTTTATTTGTTTTATGATGTATGTTTTTTTTTAATTCATTATATGTAAACCGCCACAAGCTAGCATTGTTGGGAGCGGGAGCATATAAATATAAAGATAAATAAATAATAATTGTGACTTAAACTAATTAGAAGTCCTTTGTATCTTTAAGCATTGGAGTTATGAAGACTGTCTAATTTGAAAGCCAGGATGTTGTATAATTCACTGAATGCCACACAGCCAGTAAGTTGTAAACATCTGTAAACCGCTCCTGTGGAGCGGATTAAATAAAAGGGTAAGGGCTGTTGGGGCGGAGTTAGGGCGGGACCTGTCCGGGATAAAAACTCAGAGGGGCCAATCAGGAGCCAATCATTGGCTGCTTCGCCTGTCCGGGGACTCACCACGCAGACTGGACTGGCAGCCCGTGCGGTGAGTCCTCCGACCGGGGTCCTCCTCCTCCTGCTTCTCCCGACCGGGAGAAGCCCTGGCCATGCTCCGGCCTCGGCTGGGGCCTCTCTGGCTTCTCCTGGCCACTCCTGTGGCCGGGAGAAGCCCCGGCCATGCTCCGGCCGTCTGGCGGCCGTCCTTTGCGCGGGCTCTTCCCCACGTTGGTTGTCAGGGGCAGTTGCCGAGGTGAGCTCTCAGCGGCGCGGGCCGCCGCTCGTCTTGGCAGCGAGCCAGAAGATGGCGGTGGATGGCTGGCGGTGGGGCTGAAGCACGGGTTGGCTACAGGGCGAGCGGCGGTGAGCGGGCCAGCACAGAGTGGGCGGCAGTGATCCTCCAGGGGCTCCGGCAGCGATAGTGATGGGCGAGAGCCGGCCCCTGTGATCGGCGATTGCTGGGGCCGCGTGCTGGGGCTGCCTGCCGATTTGGCCCTCCGATTGTCAGTCATGAGGAAGGGGCCTATCGGCACCCTTCCTTATCACGGACAGGGCCCTCATTAGGTGCCCTTAACCGATTATTTAATCCGCTTCACAGGAGTGGTTTAAAGATTGGTTCCCTGTCTTGTCTTGGGTCAGCTGTGTAAAACTGATTCAGTTTCACACCCACATGCGTTTCAGTCGGCACTCCATAGATATGTTCAGAATAGATAGGAGGTAGAGATTATGGGTTGTATTTGATTACTTCTGTTAAATTCAATCCTATGACTCTCTTCAGCTGCCTTCAAGTTAGTTTCCTTCTTCCTTTGAGAGAAAGACATTTCCACCTAAAGACAATGGCTTTTTCTTTCTGTTCTTTGAGAAGGCCAGCTTTGTGGAAGATCTTAAAATCATTGGCAGAGGTATGACAAACAGCTGATTATGGATTCATACAGTGAAAGATGATTCATAGAATCATAGAATCACTAGTAATCAAGCCCGCTGCAACTAATACAGTGGGCGCTAGGTTAGGGAGCCCCCGGCAGTCGGGTGGAGCGCGGATGCTGGGGGCTTCCTTGGCCGTCGGCCTGACGCGGTGAGAGGCGCTTCGTGGCAAGGAAGCCCCCGGCATCCCCAAGGAATGGGGATCCCCCGGAAGCCCCCGGCATCCCCCCAAGGAAGCTCCCTCCCGCCGGCAAGGAAGCAACTGCGAGCCGCGCTCTGCGCGGCTCGCAGTTGCTTCCTTGTTGGAAGAGCGGGAATCGGCTGGGCCAATCGGCAGGCGTGATGGTCTGTCCGGAGGAAAGGGCCAATCAGGCCCCTTCCTCATCACGGACTAATCCCGCCCTAACTCCTCCCACAAAGCGCTTAGCGCTTTATTTAGTCTGCGGTGCCCGCGGCGCCGCGGGCGTGTTAAGGATAGAGTTGGAAGGAGCCATACAGGCCATCTAGTCCAAACCTCTGCTCAACGCAGGATCAGCCCAAAGCAGCCTAAAGCATCCAAGAAAAGTATGTATCCAACCTTTGCTTGAAGACTGCCAGTGAGGGAGAGCTCACCATCTCCTTAGGCAGTCTATTCCACTGCTGAACTACTCTGACTGCGAAATTTTTTTCCTGATATCTAGCCTATATCGTTGTACTTGTAGTTTAAACCCATTACTGCGTGTCCTTTCCTCTGCAGCCAATGGGAACAGCATCCTGCCCTCCTTCAAGTGACAACCTTTCAAATACTTAAAGAGGGCTGTCATGTCACCTCTCAACCTCCTTTTCTCCCGGCTGAACATTCCCAAGTCCCTCAACCTATCTTTATAGGGCTTGGTCTTTACTAAAGCTGAAGTTATATCGTAAGTTATATTATTCCTTAGATTTGAGTGAATAATAAAGGGCTTTGAAGGTAAAAAACAGCATCTTTAAACTGAATTGGGAAAGAATAACTTTTCTTCCTGGTAAAAGTATGTCTCTAAGGGAAAAGACTTGGTAGAAGGGTTCCAGCCCTGAGACATCTGAAGACTGTTGGGTAGTGAAATTATCCAGAAATACAGTACCTTGAGACGACTGGGTGTAATTCTGATAACAGAAAGGAGATTGAAAAAGAATGAATACTCCTACATATCTTATTGAATACTCCTACTCCTGCCCCATATCTAACACATGTGTACTGGATCTCATACAGAGACTTAACAGTACTGTATTGCAGTAGAGCCACAAGTCTAACAATAGAGCCCTCAAGTTCCGCTATAATATCTAACACACCTTGGTTAGTTGACTGCAGGAAGTAGAAGGGATCTTGCCATCTCAGTATATTTTAGATGTATATTGATTTTAGGATGTGGTTTTATGGGAATTTTATATGTAACCCACCTTGAGTCCGAGGATGAAGGAGGGCTAGACATTTAATATTTAATAAATAAATAATAACTGATTATCTTGTTAACTCTCCTTCCTTAGGATCAGTCCCAAACCAAATTCCCTACAATCCAGCAAAAGAGTTCTAACATTAGTTGCTTGTAAAATTATACTGGAGGAACCATATGTTAGTGGAGGAGTAGTTCTGTCCTCTTATTGTTCATGGTCATTGTCAGAGGTATGCTTTTCAGTCTATTTTTTGCTTTTAAATATGAGTCAATTTGCCCTATAATTTCATGACACTATTTATTATTATATTTATATATATTTATTTATTATATTCATATTCCGCCCTCTCCGAAGGCTATATCAGTGCTTCCCATCCCTGCACCACTATTAAATAGTGTGTCCACAAACCCTGCATTGCATTCCCAGGATCCAGTTTGTGCAAACTACTTTTCATAAAGCTGCACCCCAGTTACTTAGAAATTACAAATCTATTAATGGAATTAAAATTTCCTCATAAAACACACACTGAAATGTCAGTGTCAGTAAAATATTGTTTTAAAATTTGTGACTAGAGTCGTTATCTCTGTAGTTATTTGAAATTGCTGGTAAAATGCAGTTTTAGTAGTGCAAAGATTGCCCGTAAATTTCAGTGGCCCTGGGAAAAATGATAAGGAAATGTGGAAGACATGTCCAGTGTAGAACCACAGAACTATGCCAGTCTTATGTTTCTCTTTCAGCTCATCCTTTGCAAAATTATTTGAGTACATATTATGAAATCTATAGGGACCATTCCTGGCATTTTATTGCTCAGTGAAATAGGCAGTGTTTCAGGGTAATTACATTTTCCTAGCACTGAAATTGCATTATATTTTTGCATGGACCATTGTCTTTTGTTGTGCTTTCTGGAATGTTACATCACAAATATTCTAGATTTCACTCCTCATCTCTTCCTATTTGCAGAGTATTTAGATTATGTGTTGCAAAGCTGGAGTTGAAATGGCTGTCAAGGTGAAATAAATGTTCTTCATCCAGACTTTGTCTTGGGACAAATCAATTCTCATTTCCATTTACTTTACCTTCATTTGTACTGGGATGTCCTCTTATCTCACCATTATTCAGTTTTTCATCGGAGGGGGTGGGTGACACCTGAATACTCCTGCAGCAAAGCTTATCTATATTACATGTGGGCTGGATCTCATTCTTTTGCCTTTGAACGGAGACTTAACAGTATTGATTATTGTGGGTTTCTGGGCTGCCTGGTAATTTTAGTCCCTGATATTTTGCCAGTAACTGTGGCTGGAATCTTCAGACAAGGCAAGGCGGGAATCTCTCTGTACCAAAGTCTTACCTCTGAATATACCAGCCAGTTACTTGTGAAACATCACAGTCTAAAACTATCAGTCCATGCCCAAACAGTCCGGACAACTCACAATAACCAGTTGACTTTGGCCATGAAAGCTTTTGATGACTTAACAGTGCTGTTTCCAAAAGCTTTATTGCAATACAGTCACAAGGTTAGCTGATATTATAATTAACTCTCCTTTCCTACAGAGCTCATCTGAATTCTGTGGTGAATCTGGAATTAGTAGTTTTCCATTATGTCTTCCGAGATCACAGAACTGTTCTAGAAAGGTTGTGCCTACTTATGTCTTGAGTATTTGGTATTACTGACAAATGATGTGATGATGACTAAAGAGGTCTGGATGTTTGGAGGTTATGTGTGTGTTTCTGGCAGGCATACAGTACATACTGTAGCCTCAGTTGACAATGATGCTTTAAACATACTGCCAAGTGTATGTAACATGATAGTGCTGTCACTGTATTTGGTTTTCAACTATTCTTTTATATACATGTCTCTCTTTTTAATGAGAAATACACTGCCTTCTTTTTGTACTTCTGTAAAAAAAATTCATATTATTAACTAAAACCAAAAGATTTTGTAGCCCTCCATGGGTTGCTTATTTATTTCTTATTTACTTATTAGATTTTTATACTGCCCTCCCATACAGCTTCTGCATTTTGATATCATTTCAAGGGCATAATATGTAGAATACTCCTTAAAATAATCATGTATGTACCCAGATTGCTGGGGGGTAAAACGGTAATGATTGGGGAAGGGAATGGCAAACCACCCTGTATTGAGTCTGCCAAGAAAACACAAGAGGGCGTCACCCCAAGGGTCAGACATGACTCGGTGGTTGCACAGGGGATACCTTTACCTTATGAACAGGAATATACACATATCTATTTTTAAAAACACACAACTATGACAAACATTTGTATTAGGGATCCCTAACCTTTTAAAGCTTGTAAACACCATGGCTTGAGCACTACATTGGGAAACCATGATTTATATTATGAGAATATAAAATGACCCAATCTTTCCCCCTCAATTTATGGAAGACTGGCCCAACATCACCTAGTGAGTTTCCATGGCAGACTGGTGATTTGAACCTAGGTCTCCCTGACCCTATGATGATGAAAAAGAAGAGTTGGTTCTTATATGTTGCTTTTCTCTACCATGAGTCTCAAAGCAGCTTACAATCACCTTCCCTTTCTTCTTTCCACAATAGACACCCTGTGAGGTAGGTGAGGCTCTCACTGCTACACTATACTGCTTTTCTTAGTGTTTTCGAACAGTAGCAAGTAGCCAGCCTAGCTGAGTCATGCAAGTCTGGTATCATGATGTCACCTAGTAGTTTAGGGTTGGGCGGTTCGGCGCCTGAAGTGGCCGGTCTCTCCCGGCGCAGCCAGCACTGTGTGGTGGGGGGAAGGGAAGGCATGGGCATCAGCACGCCAGTGGGCACACACATGCAGGCACTGACACCCGCGCCTCCCCCCCCCCCCCGCGGCGCTGGTTGCACCAGGAGAGAGCTGAAGCACTCAACTAGAGAACTCTCAAGGACTTACAGGCTCTTCATTTTCCTCTCTGTGTCCCTCCCCACACTGTTTCCTGTTTTCCTCTCCTTGGCAACTTCCATATCTTCTCTCCTTTCTCCACCGTTCACTAACTTATCTTTGATCTGCCTCCCATCTTCTGATCTATTATTTATTTACTTCATTTATACCCTATCTTTCTCCACAACGGTGTCTAAAACACCTCACATTATTCTTGTCCTCCTTTTTATCCATAAAACAACCATTTAATGTTGAAGGTATATGACTGGTTCATAATCACCAGCAAGATGGGAATTAAAACCTGGGTCTCCTAGACCCTATGTTGAATCTCTAACTGCTGCATCAGACTGGCTTTCCTAGGGTAGCTGCTGTTGAACAGCTAGGCCTAGTTGAGTCATGCAAGTCTGATTGGTATCAAGTCACCAAGAGGCTTGCTAGCAGAATGTATGTGTGATGTAATCCATTATATTTATCAGGTTTTTAATTTGCTTTGTGATTAATAATTGTACCTAACAATAACTTAAATTGTTAATGATCTCTTACTTTTCACAAGGTGAAATTGCATTAATTAAAATGATTCTTAACTACCCTATTTTGGCTAAATGTCAACTTGATAATTATATTCTGCCAGCATTAATTATCCTGCTATTTTATTTAAATGTGATATTCTTAACTTCCGGTCCTAAACATCCATGCCAAATTGCCTTGTGATGCTAAACACCTGTTGTATTAAATTTCAGCAAAGCTTTGTTTTATTGTGAGCAGAGAATTTTTATGATGTTTTAAGAAATTCAGTACGTGGGTTAAAAAATGACAGATAATCCATTTTGCATACTTAGAAATTTTTAAGTCAGAGGGGGATGTAGAATGTTCCATTTCCTGGAAGCTGGAACTCATTTGGGCATCCAGTTCCCACCCAGTCTTTCATTTCCCCCCAATTTACTAGGTGTAGCATCAATAAATCTAGTGATTAGAAGTGAATAATCTCAGTATAAGTGTGATACTTTGAGTATTACTAGTTACAGGATATTCTACATATTGCATTTCATATTACCTACATAGTACCTATTGGTTCTGTATTTTCAACCACCAAGTAAAAAACAACTAGCTGAGGAACAGTTCTTTGGCAGAATTAATGAAGTAAGGAAAGGGGTAATAAGTAATGAACAAGTGGCAAAGACTGGAACAACAGCAAGAAAAGGAAGGGCTTTGGCTGAACTGCCTCATCTTCAGGTGTGATATTTCTTGGGCCTTAAAGAAGTTTGAAATAATATAACATGCAAACAAGACTACCAGTGGCAGGATATCTTTGTAGCCAACTTGCTATAGTGATTAGGAGTGCTGAGTTCTAATATGGCGAGCTGGGTTTGAGTCCCTGCTCCCTGGCATGCAGCCAGCTGGGTGACCTTGGGCTCACTACAGCACTGATAAAGCTGTTGTGACCAAGCAGTAATATCAGGGCTCTCTCACCCTCCCCTACCTCACAGGGTGTCTGTTGTGGGGAGAGGCAAGGGAAGGCGATTATAAGCTGCTTTGAGACTCCTTTAGGTAGATGAAAGTGGCATCACAACTCTTCTTCTTAAATTAGGTCCTGTCCTGTTTTTACTGATCTAGGATTTGTGATAATATTCCCAGCAGTCCATTAAATCTAGGCATGCCGTGACTTCAGCTTAGTGGCTGTGTATAGAGTGAATCGGAGCCTTATGTTAGCTGCCTTGCATTTATGACTGGTAAACTCTTTGCATTTCAAACTGCCGTCTTTAAAGCTCATGGTTTCTAATGGTACAAAACAGACCCCTTTAACTATACCACTAAGAAATTGATGATGGAAGATTGTTGAAGCTTATCCTTTATCTCTGCAATTTGTAATGTTTATCAGCACATTTTTCTGGTCTGAGTGGAGAATAAAACTGAAGTTCCAAAGTACTGACTCATGTGGTCACAGTGAAGTGCTAGGATACAGCCATTTCCTACTTTTGTTTGAAAGTAAGCTCATTGGGCATGGCGGATGTATGTCCTCAGCTGCAGGGCTTTGTGGAAGGAAATGCTTTTGGTCTTTAGTGATTACCAAATGCTATTTACTGTTTGTTTTGTACTTATAAGTGGTAAATACGGCACTCTACTATAGCAACCTGAAATGACTAATCTGCAGTGCTTGCTAAAAGTTGAGTGGAAAAGAGAAACCCAGGCTGGCTGTAGTAGCAGACCTGTGAACCCATTAATAATAGTGACACAGGTCTATGGGACTTGGACAGAAAAAATTTAACCTTTCCCCTCATATAAAACCAGGTTGTTAGTCTTGAAAGAAGAAATAGCTGGAACAGTAAAACTGTGAGCCTGTGAACAATTGCTTGCCATACAGTACAACTGTTACTCTGTGTACCAATCGAATGACATAATCCAACATGGATCTCCCAGTGTCAAACCGTGTTTGGTCCACAGTGTCTTTCTGTTTTGCTCTGTTATCTTGGGCAGAGAATCTCTCTCTCTCTCTCTCTCTCTCTCTCTCTCTCACACACACACACACACATTTAAAAGGGTAGTGTACATAAAATCTGGATGAGGGAGTTCTCAAGAGTTTTCTATCCAGGAATAAAGCAGAGCTATACCACAGTGTAGTCTGCACAGGGCTTATTACCCACTTGTAGCTTGAATAAATCCCTGTTGTCTACACTGAATTCGATTTCCACTTTGATTTTCCCGCTGCAATATGCATGATTGATCTGGAGTGACCCTACCTTTCCTCCACGATATCCAGAAGTGGGTATAACCCTTGATATTTAAAAAATCAGCATCAGTAAATATGCAGATCTCTGCTTTTTGCGAATTAACTTCCTGCCCCCAACGCCGCAGCAAAGCAGTCTTCCCTGAATGGCCAGGCCATCAGTTCAAAGACCTCCTGGTTCCTGGTTGTAAAGCTTTTCTTAAAGTGACTGTGCTCCAGAAGCCCTAACTTCTCTCAGCCTCTTGGATTGATTTGCCCTCTTCTACTGTCTCCGATTCTCCCCCCACCCTCTTTCAAGAAAAGAAAGAGACTTCTGTTGTGCTTGGCTCCCCTCCAATCGACTGCAGAACACTTTCTGTTTCAATGGGGTGGGGGAATAGCGGAAGATCCAAGTTCAAATCTATCTGATTTCAGCAGGATCCATAACAGAAAAAGCAAAGTAAGTGCAGAATCAGCCCTGGTTGTGCAGAATCAGCAAGGTTGCACCACATCTCCTTCAATCATAGCGATGAATTGTTCTTTATAATTTCTGTGTGATTCCACATACAAATTTTGAGCTGATGCAAAAGATGATTCTGGAAAATCCTGCAGCTGTAACTAAATAATTGGTGCTTGAATCCATTTCCCTCTCTTCTATGTATACCTCAAGGGGGAGGCTTTCCCACTCCATTCTGCTCTGGCTGCCACTTAGTAAGGTTATGTGATGATTCTCTGAAGAATTTTTCTCTAGTGTTTCCACCTCTTTTTTAGCCAATATTTTCCTTCCTTCCTTCCTTCCTTCCTTCCTTCCTTCCTTCCTTCCTTCCTTCCTTCCTTCCTTCCTTCCTTCCTTCCTTCCTTCCTTCCTTATATATACTTTTCCTTTTAAGTGATCCACTGGTTCTTCCCTTTCCCCTGCCTTATGGGAAAGAAGCCAACTTTTGAAAAGTATCTGAGCTGCAGTTGGACTTTGCCAGTCTCTGACAGTCATAGTCTCTACCTATTTTGTTTATGAGAAAATCCTGCCTTCATTATGTCAGATTTATGAGGCAGTCTTGGAGGGGCTGTTCCTCTTGACTTTGGACCCTGTTCTGGGTTGTCTTTTTTCCTCATAAAAAGCCAAGCTTATTAACTCAGTTGTTCATCCATCACAGCTGGATGGTGACCCCCATGCCTCCAATCCTCCTGATTACAGCTCTCAGGACCAAAGTATCCTGTATCAGTAATACTTCAAATAGAGTTGCCACCATAGGATTTGAGTGAGTTCACCACAGCAAGAGCTAGTCTGGACAAGAAATTGGGAGCATAAAGAAGAAGCATGTTGATTTAGGAACATAACCTGTTTTTTTTCCTGTTCCTGGTCTAAAGTGGTATAGATGCTTTCACAGAGTTAATTACTGATACTGGACATAGCAGTGGTACAAGTAGAGAAAGCTCCCAAGAGGCATTTCCAAAAACTTCCTCCCAACATAATGTAGCATCTAATGTTATAGTGCTCTGATAACATAATTCCTTTATCATTCTCACAACTTTGATCCCCACAAAGATCTAGTAAATCAACAGTTGGTTTCTTATGCAGCCTTATTGGGATGACTGGACTGCTGTGCAGACTATCTAATCCAGGGGTAGTCAAACTGCGGCCCTCCAGATGTCCATGGACTACAATTCCCAGGAGCCCCCTGCCAGCGAATGCTGGCAGGGGGCTCCTGGGAATTGTAGTCTATGGACATCTGGAGGGCCGCAGTTTGACTACCCCTGTGTCCCCTCTGGACTTGGGCGACCAATGACTCTCTCAAAGATACATTTACTTTCTCTGGGACCCAAATCAGCCTTACCATGATATTTAAGCAACCATGAGGGACAGGAGTCATATGTTGGTAGTATGTTTCAGATTTCCAACAATCCTGTCTATAGCCTTACACTGAATGACCTAAACGTTATCCCTCCCAATTGAGCAAGCCAGCACCCCAGCACCATCTCATCCTATCATTACTTATGTAGAGTCCATGTTGGAACAGATCTGAGAGAGTTTATCTGCAAACCAGTCACACAGTCCACTGAGCATTCCACTTATCTCCTGCTGGTCAGATCATAATCTGTCTCTGACCACCTAGAACAACTCTGTTAGCTTATATTATGTGGGTCCACTGGTCATATTAAAGTGTGGTTTCATTGCAGCCATCACTAACAGGGAGTAGGCTGTAGGGTATGTCTTGTCATTCAAATCACATTTCTCCCTTTTTTTTTCACAGCCCACAGCCTCTCAGTAAGCCAGTAATGCAGTGCTAAAGGAAAAATGGGAAAAAACAGACATCTCTTTTTTTTGCATTGTTGAATTAGTTGAAGTATAGCCAAGCTAGATAAGACCTAAAATAAGACTTAAATAGAAACTGTTCTTCTAGCTTTTACTTGTGCATAGCAAAAAAATGTGTTGTTGTTAGTTGTATTCCATGAGTCAAAAATAAGTAACCAGAAACACTTTTAAAAAAGAATTCTGTAGTAGAGGAAATTAAGGAAGAAAACAGAAACTGGGGGAGGGGGGGAGACCTGGAAGCCCTCCAGTAAAGGGTTAGGAAGCTACTGAAGGGCAAAAAATCTTGCTCTGAATGCATAATGCCAAATTATCTTTCTCCGCCCACTTCTTTTGCTTTTTGTCTGCCTTTTCCCTTCTAAGCCAAAATTAAACACAGTAGAGTTTACTGTTTGCTAATCGCCATGTGTTTACTTTCTCGTCCAAAACTGAAGTTGCCAACCAATACATTTCCTACCCGGTGCTATGAATCTGTCCAAATAAACATGGGAAGTAGTAAAACAACGACACCACAAGAAAATACATTCTCATTCATGAAACAGTTTCCAAAGATTTTCATGGAATATGATTGTGAAAGGAACATGTTGTGTGGGCCAGGAGGGTCGTAAAAATTATGCATGTTATGATCTGGATTACTTAAAGCTGCAGAAATGAACACATTGTTTTCTATTCTGTTACTTCTCATGTTCTAACAAAGTAGAGTGCAGGTAGGGAACAGGACTTTGTGTGTGTAGGCTTGCACTGAGGCCATGTGAAACTTGTAGAGGTTGGACATTGTCATTTCTGGTCCCTATCTCAATTACACTGGTTTACTGTATCCTTTAAATTAGTTTAAATAGAACCATAGAGTATTATGTAGTATATTACAGGACAGTTGTAGAGTTTGCCTTGAAAATTACCACCTTTGCAGTGTGTAAGGCTGGATGAGATTGAGAAGTGTAAGGTGTTATATTAGTTATTTATATTTTCAAAGTCTGTATGCTGTTACTATCTCATAAGCATTTGTTGTTGTTAGGTGTGAAATTGTGTCCGACCCATTGCGACCCCATGGACAATAATCCTCCAGGCCTTCCTGTCCTCTACCATTACTCAAAGTCAATTTAAGTTTGCACCAACTGCTTCAGTGACTCCATCCAGCCACCTCATTCTCTGTCGTCCCCTTCTTCTTTTGCCCTCAATCGCTCCCAGAATTAGGCTCTTCTCCAGGGAGTCCTTCCTTCTCATGAGGTGGCCAAAGTATTTGAGTTTCATCTTCAGGATTTGGCCTTCTATGGAGCAGTCAGGGCTGATCTCCTCTAGGCCTGACTGGTTTGTTCGCCTTGCAGTCCAAGGGACTTGCAAGAGTCTTCTCCAGCATCAGAGTTCAAAAACCTCAATTCTTTGACGCTCAGCCTTCCTTCTGGTCCAACTTTCACAGCCATACATTGCAACTGGGAAGACCATAGGCTTGACTAGACGCACGTTAGTTGGCAGGGTAATGTCTCTGCTTTTTAGGATGCTGTCTAGATTTGCCATAGCTTTCCTCCCCAGGAGCAAGCGTCTTTTAATTTCTTTGCTGTAGTCCCCATCTGCAGTGATCTTGGAGCCCAGGAAAATAAAATCTGTCACTACTTCCATTTCTTCCCCATCTATTTGCCAGGAATTGAGAGGGCCGGATGCCATGATCTTCGTTTTCTTGATGTTGAGTTTCAAGCCAACTTTTGCACTCTCCTCCTTCACCCACAACAAAAGGCTCTTTAGTTCCTCTTCGCATATTTTACAAGAAAATAAGCACATTTTACAAGAAAAATATCTATTCAGATACCTTGTATTCAAGATCATAGGAAACCCTGAACTATTAGAAACATGCATGACATACCCCTATTTTCATTCACTAATAGGCAGTACCTCAAATCAAATATGCCTTTTAAAAATAAAACATAAAATCAAAGGTAGCTCATACTGACAATTTGTATGTGTTGTTAGTAAAACTGTCAACCTATTAAAGAAATATTAGTCAATCTATGGAATTAGAATTATTAAAATATTAATGCTGACAGCTAAAATTCATTTGGTCAAAGATGAAATGCACTAAGAAGGGATTAATATTTAAGAATTCTGTCTGATTTATTAAATTAATTACACATATGTAGGTAATATATCTGGTGTTGGCTGCTCTCTTTTTGTCAGTGCTTTTTATAATAAATATATAAGCACATTTTAATGAGTAATGGATGTTTCTGTATCTCCACTACCATGATATTTAAACAAAAGACATGGCATTGATGTGTGTGTGCTATCTGGTGAGTAAAATGCAAACAGAACATTAAAAAGGAAATTGGTTTGTGTTGGACTGGCCATTCAGAGTTGTAGGATCTTTAATCCCTATACAGATGCTTTACTGCAGTCTCTCTCATTGTAGTTCAGAAGTGGTCCTCATGAGAGAATTCATCCAAGCAGAAGAAGCCCAAACACTACTGACTTGCCTAAAACTGGTTGAAAAGGAGATCCATTGTTGTTAATTTAATTTCAAAGGCATATGTATCCTTGTGTTGCTGCACTGGGCTATCTTTTTTTGTTGTTAACTCATGCTCAGAAACATGGTCTTCTTTGGGGTGGTTTTATGAATTTTCTTTTGGTTAACTTGCCTGTTTGTTGTGATGAAGCATTTTGAGAAAAGCTTGACGCAGCTTTTCAGTCATGTGGAGAAGTTTCTACAAAAAACCTTTAGATTCCTGTAATACTATATTTAGTAAGAAAGAAAAGGAAAAAAAGATTTTAGTCCTTTGCTTTTGTTAGCTTGCTTTTTGTTCTCAATGGAAATAGAATAGTGTTTTTGTTAACAAGAACTGAAGATCTGCCACCTTCCAAAGTATGGCTTCTTAATGTTCAAGAGATTAAGTTGTCAGTTTATATACCCTGCTTTTATGCATATAGCTCTCTTGTATGCACCTTCACACACCATGTCATGAAGCATATAATTAGCTGCATTTCACCACTAACAGTCATTCTTAAGCTAAAACCTGTTGTAAACCTCTAACTAATTAAAAAAATTATACAAGGAGCATAGAAAATATACCTTGGAGATAAAAAAAATCTGTTGAATTACTTTTCATTGAACAATAGAACAAATAGTATTTCAGTTAGTTTTTAAAATAGTTCTGGTTTGCATTTCTAGTTCTAGTTTTTGCATTGAGTGTGAAAGCATGCATAAACTCAACCTATCCAGCTAAAGTTAAAGTGACTCAGCCAACTGATGTTCCTCTGAAAATACTGGGATTTAGTCCTAGCTAAGTTTAGCTAGATTGCGGCCAGATTTTATTCATGTAGTGTTGTGATTCCTTCAAGTTTGTGGTTACAAACAATGGTATTTGTTGATGTTTTAAACAAAACTGCATAGAATGATGTCTCCAGTATCAACTACATCATATCTTTATTGCATTGGTATAGCATGTGTTTCACTGTGCAAGAAAGAATCATAGTTACCCTAATAGTATCCGGCTGAGTGGGAGTGCAAGGAAATTTTGGTTCTCTTTTGTCATTTATCCCACTCCACCTAAGGAACATGGTCCAGATGTAAGGAACAAGCAAAGTTTGTAGCCTCTGCTAGTTAGTATCATGATTAATCAGAAGACAAACAAGCTGAATACTCATATGTTCAGATGGCTCAAATTGTGTGTGGACCTAAATATTTGGCTAAGTATTTAGTTCCAAGATCACCAATGTACAATGTTTGCTCCACTGCAGTATATATTTACTTCACTCCCTGGGTCTGTGTATCAAAATACAGAAATCATATCTTCTACCTTTAAGGTAAGAGCCTCTTGTGGCGCAGAGTGGTAAGGCAGCCGTCTGAAAGCTTTGCCCATGAGGCTGGGAGTTCAATCCCAGCAGCCGGCTCAAGGTTGACTCAGCCTTCCATCCTTCCGAGGTCGGTAAAATGAGTACCCAGCTTGCTGGGGGGTAAACGGTAATGACTGGGGAAGGCACTGGCAAACCACCCCGTATTGAGTCTGCCATGAAAACGCTAGAGGGCGTCACCCCAAGGGTCAGACATGACTCGGTGCTTGCACAGGGGAAACCTTTACCTTTACCTTTAAGGTGGGGGACATCTTAGATGGGTGATTCCTGCCATTCACTCAAGGAGGCAGGAACATCTTCTTGTCTCCTGTTTGGAAGTTACCCTTTCCTCAGTTCTTTCCTGCCTCAGTAGGGAGAACAAGGTTTTTTTTAGTAAGCTGTCCCTACTTCTACCTAATTTTTCCTTACCTCACCTCTGTTCATTCTAACTTTTATTCCTAAGTTATTTTCTCTGAATCCCCTCACTCCTTTTTTTCTCTCCAATCTGTGCCATGAGAAGGAAAAGGCAGAGCAGCAGCCATTTGTTTGCTGATTTCTACAGCATTTCTTTCTGGTCATACAAATCATTCCTAAATTGGCCATGGATAATGGCTTCCTTTCAGAAAGCAATTTGGAGGTGCTGCTTAGACAAAGATGCTGTGGAGACTCAGACAGAAGTTGATCCTGGGTGATGATGGCCATTTTCAGAGTGCTCCTTTTTTGCAAGCAATTCAGCCTATTTTTTTTTAAGTCACAAACATAGTTTGGGGATCTCCAGAACAAACTTCATCCAAAGCAACATTTCAGGTGGATAATGTAAGTGATCCCAGGACTTTCAACCTCCCTCCAGAGTTCTTTTCCATTATTAGGCAGACCATGAGTGGTTTTTGCTTCCCTAAGTGAATAGTGGTAATCACGCATTCAAGATGCCCACCTGTCCTCAGAGAGGAACCCTACATGGTAAGTTTCCAATGCTCATTATCCCATCTTGTCTCTGAGGTTCACTGGAGAAGCCCTTGATGCCACTGAAGGACAGCCAGGCAGTCTCCCTAGTCAACCAAAATCTTTCATTCATTAACTTATTGAACAGCATTCAGCCGGTAATGCCTCCTCAGTCTTATGCCAGCTGCCATTTGGTCATCCCTAATATTTCTACTAGGAACTGCCACTATTTCAGAGATCAGACCTATGTTTGATACCAGTTGTTATGGTGCCATGTTATGCATTACTCTGCCACTATTCACTATAATGCAAGTTTTGATGTTGGCAAAATAAAACCAAATTGGTTCAACCTTTCCAGAGGGTTTTTTTTTTTTTTTACTTAATGCCTGGGAGCATTTCAAAATGGCTTTATGTGATATTCTAGAGCATTGTGTTAACTAAACTAAGAGGCTTTTCTAAAGTTTTTAAATTGGCATAAGTTTTATGTGGGCTACCTGTGAAGGCTGAAATTTTCAACTGGTATAGAAAGTTGCTGCACTAACTGCAGCAAAGGTTACTAACTGCTGGTCCATCTACCCAAGAACACATCGTATCAGTTACAGGTAGGGAAAAGGGCTAGTAACGGTTAGCAAGGGAACAGTAACTGGAAATAAAAGGTCTCTATCCTCTGGCAGAAGACAACAACTGAGGGAAACAAATGAATCTCCCAGAGGAGGGAGTTCCAAAGTTCTGGCGCCACAACCAAAAAAGCCTTTCTCAAATTGCTACTCATGTCATCTCAGACAATGAGGACACCAAAACCAGGGCTTCTGAAGATAGCCACAGCAGTCAAGTTGGTTCATATTGGAGTAGCTCTGGACCTTATTTTGCTGCCTTTATCCAATTATTGTCTGTTCATTTTAGAAACTAGGCATTTTAACCACATGGGCTAGAGGGATCACTGTTTTTGAACGAATTATTTCTGACTAACCAATTTACTTTATTTGCTTTAAAATTAATATTCATCTCCCACCTAAAAACACTTTTTTACGTTCAGTAGTCTGTTAATTGTGTATTGTCTATCAGATGTTCATACAAGTGAAGACACACAAAGCAGCCCATAGTACAAGGGTACAGATAGAATCTTTTGAGTTGTATATGGACTTTTTATGGGGTAGAGCCTGCTGACATGGGTTTCTCACAATTCTCATTTTACCTTTATAGGAAATTAGTATCAAAGCCTATTTTAAAAAATAGGCTTGGAAAGGGGTGGCAGGCAGGAGGGTGTGAGTGGTATCCATGGCTGCCTGGTGAGAAGGAGAAGCTCCCCCCCCCCAGCGGCAGCGATGCCAAAGGAGGCTCACTTTGGCCCGTCAAGTGCTGTCGGTGCAGCGAAAGCGCTTCCCGGGCTAAAGGGAGTGGGAAGTGACAGGGCTTTGTGGCCCGCAGGGAGGCTCCAACCCCCCCCCCCTGCAGCTCCCTCACAGCAGGAGCGTACCTGTGGACAGCATAGGCCTGTCACTGTCTCTCTCCTTGTGGGCGACAATGGAGGCCACAGCCACAAGGCTTTTAGCAGGCGAGGGAGGGCAGGAGCTGGTGGGGGAGGGCCAATCAGGATGGACCTGGATGGTCAGGGCCCTGGACAGTCTCTTCCCAGGAGGCTGTTTCCCAAATATATAAGGGAGCGAAATAGTATGAAGGATGATACTTTATACGCTAAGTTTTGATTAGGAGCAATATGTCTATTCTACTGAAGCAAAGTCAACAGTGAGCAAATAAATAATAAATTAATATCAATCACATTTTGTCTGTGTTTCTTAACCCTTATCCTCATCAACTTGTGAGAGCCTGATGAAGCTAAACTTGTGTTAAATTGCTTGAATGTTATGATACTGCTGTCACGGAACATATAGAAAGCTCTGTTCAGCAGAAGCAGCCTGGAAGTAATAATGGCGTCTGGAGGTAATACCACATTTGATTCTCCTGATTTTCTTTTCTATTCTAAATTCATTGAATAATACCTTACCCAGATGTGAGGGTATCTGTTGGATTGAGTAGTGAATCTGTTTTATTTTGAGTTTCACTGTATGCTCATGTTGAAAGATTCAAAATAAATTAGTGCTTGCAGAAGTCATGCTCTCAAACACAAAATGAGCCAAAACCACAAGCTCTTTATAACAGCTGTATCTTAAGATGTAAGCTTCAGCTGGAATGTTGCCCAAAACAAGAGTGCTTTTAAAAACAATGCACACATACATATACACACACGCTCTGGTCATGTCAGTTTATGTTTAATGTTACCCAACTGGAATCATAACTCAAATACAATGCAAAGTTATAGTTTAAATATCTGTTTAATTAAACTATATGCGTTTCTGCACAAAATTTTACATGTCCGGTAAAATAAAGGAGATAATTACAGACCATTGGATTACTTCTTGGCAATCAAACTTGATAGCCTCCCCTTCCTCACTTCTTAATGTCACCATGAAGACAGGACATTTGGTGTCTTTTTCTAGGGAACAGATCTGATTCATGCCAAGTGTAGCATCATCTATGTTTAGGTATGCTAATGATACAGTAGAATGTGCATTTCTTACACCCAGGTTCTTTTTTTGAATGTGGAAATTGAATTGGCAGCTGTTACACAGAATTACTCGAGCACTGCTGTGTAGATAGGAAGACTGGGAATTAGCAGTTTGGAAATAGATGCTGCATAGGTTTTGCATAACCATCAGATGCAGGTAGAACATGCATTCAAGTTAATGCGATGTACTGCTTTAAAGATAATCAACAAATCTATCAAAATAATTCAGATGTTTTTCAAACATCATAGAATGAGGTCAGTAAAAGCACTACATGCTTATTATTGGCTTCCCAACCTGTCAGTGCCTCTCAGTTCTATTTCTGAAGGCAAGTTTAAGGTTGGACACAAAAGCTGATTGGACCAGAAACAGTTCTCCTGTCCCACCATCTGTAATGCAGCAACTTCGGCTCTTGAAGGCTTGCTTTAATAGTCCTGTCAATCACAGAAATGCTTCCTTTTTGGACCAGTTCCTGAAAAAAAAATGCATTACCTTCTTGACAAGATGTTGGTGTACCAGTAAAGGTTTGTGTGTGTGTGAGAGATGAGCCACATACTGTCGAAGTAGGCCAAGCTCCAATGGTACAGCCAGCATTTGGGGGATTTTTCTAGGAGTTGGCTAGTGGATGTGAAGGTCTATACTGCTAGCCCTCTACAGTGCTGCTAGTGCCTTGGTTGAGTGCCAAGTAAAATGGTCTGGTGTGCTGTTGTTGGTACATGTACCAGAACATGCCTAGCCTTGATTTTGTGGGTTTCTAAGTATGCTTGCCATAAAGGTCATGGTCATTTTTTCACATAGTTCTCTTCTGTCCATCACATTATGAATATTCTGGAATTATGGAATAATGAGATAATTATGGAAATTATCTCATTCTATTGTTAGGATTAGTTTCGGTCATCTTAGAGGGGAAGGGAGTGGGTTATATATTTATTATCTGCCATCTTGATATTGTGTTTTAATTATGTTTTAATGGGTTTTACAGGATTTTATTGTATTCATGGATCTTTGTAAACTGCTGCAAGACATTTGAGAGTGGCGGTATATAAATATAAATATAAATATAAATAAATAAAATGTACCTATGACATAACTGGTTCAGCTATTCCACTGTAGGGGTATACTTTAGTTTTCTGGTGATATCTTTTGTGATGGTTGCAAAAGAACTGGGTTTACTTTCTCTTGATTTTTATTTATTATTATTATATTTATTATATTTATATACCGCCCTCCTTGGATGCTCAGGGTGGTTTACATAAAATGTATAAACAATACATGAATCAATCCATAACATAGAAATAACTGTAACATCAATACTAATAACTGATATTTGTAACAGTGCAAACAGGTCCAGAGTGCACTGATGGAGTTCTGGGAGGGAGGGAGCAGAGGCCCTTCAGACGTTGTTGGTTATGCCTGGTCTCAACCAAATGCCTTGAGGGAAGAGCTCCTTTTTGCAGGCCCTGCAGAACTGTTTTAGCTCCGTCAGATATACATATTAAGGAGTTCTTAAAAATTTGGGCTACAAGCATAATTTTCCTGTTTTTTTCTCAAATCAACAGTGATCCGTCTAGCCCATATGGTTAAAATGTGTAGTTTCTAAAATGAATAGACAACAATTGGATAAAGGCAGCAAAATAAGGTCCAGAGCTACTCCAATATGAACCAACTTGACTGCTTCTATCTTCAGAAGCCCTGGTTTTGGTGTCCTCATTGTCTGAGATGACATGAGTAGCAACTTGAGAAAGGCTTTTTTGGTTGTGGCTCCAGAACCTTGGAACTCCCTCCCCTGGGAGATTCATTTGTTTCCCTCAGTTGTTGTCTTCTGCCAGAGGATAGAGACCTTTTATTTCCAGTTACTGTTCCCTTGCTAACCGTTACTAGCCCTTTTCCCTACCTGTAACTGATAACAATGTGTTCTTGGGTAGATGGACCAGCAGCAACTTTCTATACCAGTTGAAAATGTCAGCCTTCCCAGGTAGCCCACATAAAGCTTATTGCAGTAATCAAGACTGGTCATAATTAGACATCGATAACTATAGACAGATTTAACTTTTGCACAAGAGGAGGAACAGGTGTTGAGCCAGCTAAAGCTGAATATCCACGTGCAGTGATGGGACTAATGGTGTTTCAAAACTCCAAAGATAGTATTTCAAAGGTAGTGAAATCCTATTCATAACAGACTGATTGCTTATTTCTTGGTTATCATAATTATTGACCAATAGCTCCTCTATTGTCTTTGGGTTGGGCTTCAGTATCTAGACGATTACTAACATCAGAACATCTTTTGCTGCCCCTGAAACTCCATTAAAGAAATAGAACTGTGTGTAATCAGCGTAATGTTGATGTATGACTATCTTTGGGCAGTGAGTTATACAATATTATGCTGATTACATGCTATTCTATTTCTTTCTTATGTAAGTTAAGCAGCTTCTGCATTTATATATTAAACGTGTTCTTAGGTTATAAGCAGTGAATGATCAACCCATTGATAAACTTTTGCTTCCTTCTTTTGCTGCCAAATATAACGATGTTTAGTTTTCAGTGGTAACAAAAATGTTTTTTTTAAGTTTCTTTTCTTAGCAAACAAATTATATTATACAACCATCTGGGGTTGAAAGGAGAGTTTTGTGCACAATTTTGTTATTATTTTCCTAGCATACATTTTGATAACTGAATTTCAGTTCCTATTACATGATAGTGAGAAAGTTACACCCTTAGGAAAATAGCTATCTAAACAATCAATTCGTAACCCTGATCCTTGTCTCTCTTGTTGGATCTTGGTATAGCTCTCAACATGTGCAGCTGCATTCAAGTTTTCCTTTTCATTAAAGAATGCAAAATACTAAATCCCTTTTCCAAAGAGAAATGTTTCTAATGTTATGAAAAAAAAGAGCAGATGGTATTATAAAGCTTAAGGGGAAAGTATAGCACTTTAATTCAAATTGTAAAGCAAATGTTAAGACAGCTACTTAGTTACCAATTGCTGAAATTATTTACATCTTCATATAATAGAACAATCATAGGAAGGTGGGGTTTACCTCTTTTAAAAAATAAAAATAAAAACATTGCTTTCCATTTGAAATAGGCTTAGTATTTTCTAAGTAGTTGTAGCATAACAGTTTATAATGACTGAAAATGTGTTGTGTAATTTCTGGTTTTTGCAGTGGGCAAGTTAACCCAGATGCAGTGTGACAGCCTATTAGCAAAATAAACAGGTCTTCATTACTTGGAATCTTTTTGCCATTTTCCTTCCACTTTTAACTAAATTAGTTTTGCAATGTGTCAGGGTTTAGATTCTGATTCAGTGCATTAACTTATCCCCATCCTGCTTTGATTGAGCAGCAAAGCATCCATTACCAATGCCCTATCCAAAGTGACGTTTCCATACAGACTGCCTGCTGTTTCATTCATAACCACAAAGCAGTCTGAAATGACTTTACTTCTTTTTACAACTTGCAAGGAGTTAATGGACTGTGCTGGCCCCCTACCAAACCTTTTAAGAAACTTTATTAATGTATTATGAGACTGGGACATCATAGTGTGGGATTTAATTTGATTATTCATCTTAATGAATAAAAATATGTGTGTACAATTAAAGGCATATTCTCAAGCAGTTGCCTTCTCGAAAGGATTGGGTCTTTCTTGGTCAACAATGTCTTTCACTTTCTAGTCAGCTATTTTCTTTGCCGTAAAAAAACAAAACAAAAAAACCTTTACCTATCACTTTCATGGTTGTACTGTAGAAGAAGTTTCAGCTTTTAAAATTTTCCTTTGAATAGTTCTAGTGGAAGACATTAACATCTTAAAATTTATGCAGGGTGTCCCAATGTAAAACACATTTTTGGCCTTTGCAACTTCCTTGAAAGGAAAATGGCTTGATAATTACGATCATCTGACCTTCCTGCTTAGGAAGGAGTAGGAGTAGGAGTGTGATCCTCCTTTGGTATCTATTTGGTATATATAAAAATTTTGTTCTATCAGAATATTAGTTTAATAAAGTGGAAATACACCACAGAACTACTTTTGCAATGTGTGTTACATGGTCTTCCATTACAAAAAATGCCAAATGATTTACTCACTTTTTCACATAAGACAGGTTGACTTAATTTAATATATATCAAATTTTCCTTGAAACTATTTTTTCAAAAGCATGAAAATTCTAAAGGCTTTTCCTACCTGAAATATTCCATATTTTTTGTAATTGTATTTTATATGGTCTTAATTTTTTGTAAATCGCCATGAGCCAGCAGGTTCCAGGAGTGGTGGTCAATAAATGTAACTAAGGTATGCGCTTTCGTGTGTACACACACTTTGTTAGGTACCCGTCTGACATTTAGGAGACAGTTAACAAATAGGATGCACAATTTCTCATGGAAGGCCATTTTTATGCTGATGTAGGAGGAAAAAAACAACAGCACGAAACCTCAAATAAAGACTGCCCTGGACTTCTTACAAGAAGGGATAGACTGAGCACTGTAAGTGACAACTCTTAAAAATGGCAGCATTAGCTACAGTGTTACCTCTGGTGGGAGGAAATTCTATTTCAACACATATGCAGGTTCCCATATGCAGGAGCTGCCATGAAGGATCTATCACAGAAGCATAGATTGTATGCTGTACTATAATTGTTAGCAAAGCTTCCATTCGAGCTTATTAAAGAGGCCTCTCCAAAGTGTCTGAGAATGAAGACCTTGTTTTTAGTGGCTATCACTTCCACGAAACAGATTAGAGATCAAAGCTCTATCTAGCAAACACAAGCTCTGTACCTTCCATAAGGATAAGCCGCAAGGGAGTGGTGGGCTATAAATCTAATAATAATAATAATAATAATAATAATAATAATAATAATAATAATAATAATAATAATAATAAAGAAGTATTAAGAATGGACCAAATTTTCAAACCTACGGTCAGTTCTATTTTTCATACATCTCAAGAGATTAATTTACTTTCCTCTGCCTAAATCCTGTACATGTGACAAAAAGAATCTGGCAACCGATAGATGTTAGGAGAGCTCTGAAAACATATATATTCAGAACAGAGTATATCAGAAAAAATCAAGAGTTTATTCCTTTCCAGTTCCCCACCAAATAAAATATCTCAAAGCATGCATTATATAAGCTTATAAGCTTCAAAAGCTTGATGTTCCACTGGAAATAACTGCCTACTTGATGAGAAGCACAGCAGCTATTTCAGCCTTTGCTAAGCACACCAGAGTGGAAGAAGGATGCAAGGTGGTAATGTGGTCATTCATCTGTCAAGCATTATAAGATTAATGTATTCTGCTATGCTGATGGCAGCAGTGTCTTCCAGCACAAAACAGATGCAGATGATAGTGACCCACTCAGAAAATAGGGAACTGCTATGAGAGGTTCCACCAAGATGTTCTCTACCTCAGAGAGAGAAGGGACCATTGGATTCTGACCATGAAGAATTCTCCTCTGAGAAAAGGAGGTATCCTCAATCAGCCTACTTCTTTTTTTTTAGTTTCTCTAGTTTCTTCCTGTCTCAACTATTCTATATCCTTATTCAATTGAGTTAACATTACATTTTATATGTTCTGTACAGTTATATAGTTTAGCTTTGACCTATGGCATTTAGAGTTACCTGAAGTGAAGGGAGGGTGACTCCCACTGATGGGGAAAAAATGTTCATGTCTTTGAGTGGTGGGAATCACCTCAAAGATGTTCTCCTTTACTCAGAGGAGAAGGGCCTTTCACAATAAGTATCCATTGGTCTGTCATTTAAGCATTGTTTGTTAGAGAACTTTTCACTACTAGGATCAATTATCAGGAAGATCAAGTTATCCTTTTCAGTCTTCTGCAAATGATCATTTGAGGACATTTTAATTGAGTACAGACAGTGAGATGTAAAACTTAAATTATTGTTTTCTTTGTTTTGATAGACAAAGCTTTGTTCAGCTAGCATATTTTCCAGTGGCTTACCAAGCAAATTAAAAGTGATCTCATAAATTTAAAAGATCTAGGCAGTGTATACAGTGATGGTTATCTACTTCTGAACACAAGCAAAGCTAAAACATTGCAATAGAACTTGGTTAAGGCAGACTTCACTCCATGTCTCCCTATTCCCCAGTCCTTGACTTGAGTACTTTCACAGAGTGTGCTAAACTTTCTAACCCTTGCAACACTCCCTCCTTGAGCTGAGAATATTTCTCTCCAATCTTTCTTGAACTAGAGATGGGGAGTGAATTTTACCTGTTTTTCTGCTGCCCGCCCTCTATCCAGTCATCAGAAAACATCCCTGGTGTTTATGGCTCTCCAAAATAGTTTGGATACCAAAAACAGTTCTCTCTCTTGCTTGCTAGCAGTTGAGAAAATGATTACCTGAATCCTGCCCTTTTGTCTCTATATGGCTTCCTTCTCAGAAAATAAAGTGACCAATATGGAGAATGTGCGCATTAATCAAGGTGTCTTGCATTCTTTGATGACAATAAATATATGAAAATAAATTAAACTAGAAAAATAACAGCATAAGCTTATACACTTATCATGGCTATTCGTCCTCCCAGTGGCCATACAAAATAAAAACAGAAAATACAATGAATCTCTTGGGAAAGAACATTCCAGAGTTTCAGCCCAGACAGATAAACCCCGGCTCTTTGATGGAGGCAGACTAGCATCCAGAATGGAAAGAACCCAGTGCAGGACTTCACTGATTATTTCAGCCATCAAAGGTGACCATAGAGGACTAAGGCCTTATAGTTGGTAGACCAAAATCAACACCTTATAGCAGTGGTCCCCAACCTTTTTCGGACCGGGGCGGGGGGAGAGGAAGGCCAGGGGACCGGGGGGGAGAGGGAGGCGCGTGTGTGCTGGTGGGCTCAAGCACAGCAGCTCTGCACCTGTGAATTTGCGTCTGCGCCTCCCCCCCCCCCGCAGCGAGCGCTACGGGGGGGGAAGGCGCGGGCACGCTGACAGGCGCAAACACATACCCGCCGGCACCACTGAGGGCTCCACAGCACAGTACCAATCCGCAGCCCAGGGGTTGGGGAAGACTGCCTTATCAGTCTGGGGTAGATGGAGAAAAAACTGGTAATCAGTACAAATGTGTTAAAACTGATGCAATATGTTGACAGTGTTTAGTGTTTAATCCATGTAGTTAGCATCCTGTATCAAAATAGCCAAGCCAAAAAAATGAGGCACAGAAGCCAAGACTTTCCTTAATCTTGCCTTCTATCACTGGTGAATCTGTATAATCTCCACCCACTTTTTAAAGGTAGCTGTCCAACAATTATATTTTTACCTCCTGAAGGTCTCAGATGAAGTCTTCAAGCTTTATGTAGGTCTTTCCATTTTATAGAAGAACTGTTTTTTTATAACCCGCCTTTCATTACCTGAAGGAGTACCAAAGCAGTTTACAAACAGCTTTCACTTCCTCTTTCCTCAGCAGTCACCCTATGAGGTAGGTGGAACTGAGAAAGCTGTAAGGGAACAGCTCTAAGAAAACTGTGACTAGCCCAAGGTCACACAGGTGACTGCAGTTGGAGGAGTAGGATTGAAACCCACTTCTCCAGATTAGTGGTTCACCACTCTTTAACTACCATACCACACTGTCTCTAGTCAGGAAATCTAGCAATCTAGTCAGAAGTGGATGGCAGCAACCAAATCTCTGTATTTCAACAGTGAGCGCAACTAGTGAATTTATAAACACTTTGCACCACACCTTCTACCTGGAAATCTATGAAAGAAGCCAGATTCAGAATTATACTCAGACTGAAAACGTCTTTGTCCAGTGAGACGGCAATGTCATCTAGAACAGGCAGGTAGTCCACTAAATCCCTCAGCACAATCAACTCTGTCTTTGGGATATTACTCTTAAATTTATTTACTGTCATTCAGTCAGCCATTGATCAGATACTTTTTCTGGGAAGTCACTGCTCCGCCTTTATCAGATTACAGAGGAATAGAACTAGATACCATCAAGTTATGAAGCATGGTACCACCTGCAAAGACCCAGGAGTTTGTATGTAAGATGTAAAATAGTATGGGATACTAATGTGAACCACCTTGTTTCCAGTGCTGTTCAGCATACACCTGAAATTACATTTCACGTGTACAGTTAGCTATAAGTGAAGACTAATTTCAAATTTTCAAAGAGGTTTTTTGGATGATAATGATAAAGCATAAGTTACTCCAAATATTTAGTCAATTAAGAATGTGACTGGTTATATTTTAGGAGTGGGGGAGAAGGAGAGTGCTAATTAAAGATTAATAATAGAATACTAGAAGGAATTTAGAAACAACCCCCCTGTGCTGTATTGAACTCTAGTTCACAAGTCATTTGACTTACAAGGACACTGAAGCTGAATAGCTGTGCAACTTTGAACCTGATTGCTAACTAAACAGAGGGTTAAAGTCCCTTTTATACAGATATAACCTTACATGTACCAGTAGCTTGGTATAAAATTTATTAAAGGAACAGCGGCCTATTTTGCTGTGTTTGGTGTACAGCCAGTTTGGTGTAGTGGTTAGGAGAGCGGAATTCTAATCTGGCATGCCGGGTTCGATTCTGTGCTCCCCCACATACAGCCAGCTGGGTGACCTTGGCCTCGCCATGGCACTGATAAAACTGTTCTGACAGAGCAGTGATATCAGGGCTCTCTCAGCCTTGCCCACCTCACAGGGTTTCTGTTGTGAGGAGAGGAAAGGGAAAGGTGACTGTAAGCCGCTTTGAACCTCCTTCAGGTAGAGAAAAGCAGCATATAAGAACCAACTCTTCTTCTTTTGATGTCAGACATGTGGATATATTCAGGTTTATTTCTTTAGAATAACACAAAATATAGATAGTAAACATTTCTTCATGAAACTAGTTTTCACTAAGACCATAGGTCCATCTATTACAGAAAACCAGTTGCTAATCAAAGGTTGCTAATTAAAGATCTCCAGAACCTCAGGTCAGATATGTAGAAGGTCAGATATGTATGCCATAAGAATTCCCCCCCCCTCAAACCATCTATTTACAGTCATGTAGTTACCACTATGGGAGGAGGAGCTAAATTTTAAATAATGAGGAGTGTATTTTCTCAAATAGTTGAGCTGGATGGATGTGTTTCCTAATAAATGAACCGCTACCACATGGAAGTATTTCAGTGCTTTCCTGAGGCATCATAAATTCATTCTTAGTTGGGTCAGAAATCAGGATAATTTATCAACAGGGTAATTGTTTACTCTCCTGCAGAAGGTTTGCTCAGTGAGCAATTTATAATATATTGCAGTAATCCAGATCATTATGGTGTCCCCAATTTGCTTTGTTTGTTCCTAAACCCCAAGGGTAAATGCTAAAAAATTTCATGTTGCAGATGTTAGAGAAATTATTATAGGTCTGGGCATGGCTGTTGAGGAATAGTTCTGGTTATGTATCCCAAGGTGATACATTGTCAGGACCATGTTCACATGTTCATAATATATAGAGAGATCAAGATGGGTAGCCATGTTCAACTGTTTGTACCAGCAGAAAAGAGCAAAAGTCCAATAACAATTCAAAGATTAACAAAATTTATGGCAGTTTATGAGCTTCTCACTTCTTCAGAAGGGGTTATAGCATTCTAATCCTAAATAGAATTGTATCATTTTTGGATTGCACAGCAAGAACCTTTGTTTTGAAAAGCTGCCCATTTGGATTTTGTTCTTCTTCCTGGATTCTATCACAGCTTTATCATAATCTCCAAAGGAATCCAATCTAAAGAAGCAAAACAGCAGTTCCACCATGAAATTAAAAAGAAAAGATCTATGTTGTGATATGTGTGTTGCATTTAAAAGAGAGTAAGGCAGTTTGGGTCAGAAACATTGTGCTACTGCAGACTAGAAAGGTTGTTTGCTTCAAGCAGTGTTTTGTAACTCTATCTTGGATTCACACAATATTCCAGAGGAGAAGAAAAGTATACTAAGCGGTAAGACCTTAGTGCAATTTATCTGTCTGCTGAATGTTGTGTTTTGAAAACCTCCACCATTTGCTGACTCTTTTCAATATATTTTCTTAATTTGGTACAATAAAATTGAGATTACTCATTATTTTCTTTGTAGAGACAGTTTTGTAACTCAACTCAAAACAATCACACAGCTTTAAAAATTAGCATTGGCTTTTGCCCTTCACCCAGGACGACACATCAGGTCGACGACATTTCAGGATAACTGTTTGGCAGCCATTTTAGATACTGCCTGCACTGAGAGCACGCTGGCTGCCAAAAATTGCAGACACTCTGTGCCAAAATACTCTTGGCAGTAGAGATAAACTTCATAGAGATACACAGTCCAGAAATATCTTATAATTACAAAGCGCAGGGGGCAGAATGTTTTTACAATACAGCTGTGCTAATGTAAACATTTAATTTGGCAGCCTTCTCCACCCACTTTTCAATTAACCGGGTTTATGCAGATACTTTAGATCTGTAATAAACTTTATTGCTACTTCTCTTGGAGTACAGTTTATGAAACACAGATTTGAGGGAATTGGGAGAGCGTTTTCTATCAGTTTAGTGGAAAGCAGGTCGAAAATGTCATGCAACCATATAGGGAAGCATGTATTCCTGTTTGAAAATGTTATAATGCTTGGCATTGCTTTGAAAACGTTGCTGCTGATTGTCTCCCTTTGCTTTTCCCAAAGAAAATAAATATGTTATTAAAAGAGGTGAAATCACTCACAAAGTTACAAAAGAGTAATTGTATCAGGAATGTTAGAAGATAAAGTTCCCAGCATCACATAATGCTAGTACTGTGTAAAGTTCTTCATAATAGTTCTCTGAAGTGATAATTACAATAATTCTGTGGGAGCTGTGATAATTTGTATTACAGAGCAGAAGAAACATTCAAAAATCCTTTTTTTGAATTAGGCATGAACATATTTGGCAAATTTTAAATACATATACATTGATACGCACACATACATGGGCTTTTTTGGTGCAAAAATGGTTTCAGTGAAGAATGAAGTGGTTGTTCCCACTTCTTCTTTTGTGCCATGTTTAAGAAAATATAAGTATTTAAAGCTGAATAGGGAGCTTGATTGTAGATCCTTCCTAAAGGCTGTACAATGGGTGGGTAAAGCCTGCAGTGATGACAGATATAAATAAGCTTCCCCAGGAGTAGATTCAGATTTCTCAACCCGTATCCCAAAGTTTCTGACTCAACCTTTACAGTAATTTTTTTCCCTTCAGATCTTTACTTGCAGTTTTCCAGCAAGGAATTCTTAAATTCAAATTTGGTTTCCTGCCATGTTACCATTTTGTATTGTCAATGTTGCAGGTTTGCCCACCTCTCTTCCCACCTCAGGTTGTCACCTAAGTAATCCAGGTTTTTTTTTAATGTAATGTTGACTATGCTACAATTGCTTTTCATTACAATATAGCAGTATTATAACATGGTGACAAAACGGGCAGCAAAGGGCCAGCATTAGTCCTATTAGAAGGACTGGCAATTTTTGGAGCCTTCCTAATTTGTCTTGGTGCTGTCACTGAGAAGGCTGCACTTGGATTGTGTATCCTAGCATACCTCCAATAGTGTTCAAATCCAGTGGCACCTTAGACACAAGATTTGTTGGGTATAAGATTTCAAATCTCCCTTCATCAGGTATGAAAACTTATACTCCAAAATTCTCGTTGTCTCCAAGGTGCTACTGAACTCAGATCTAGCTGTTCCACTACAGACCAACACAGCTACCCTCTGAAACAAACTTCAACAATGTTTGTATACTCATGTGGTTGGTAAACTCATTGTACAACAATGACTGGTACACTCTGCATATGTTCATGTGAAATGTTGTGCCCTATTATAGCAATAGGGTTTAAGCATCATCCATGCATCATGAGGTTTGTAAGTGTTCTTCCCTTGGGGGTGCTTTCAAAGGCAATTAGGAAGCTTTGTGTGATACTTAATGGTTCCAGTTGCCTTTTCATTTGTTTGGTGTTGAGTATTGTGACTGCACTCCACTAACTACCACTGTGCTTAGATTCAGGTGGGTAGCCATGTTGGCCCGAAGCAGCATGTTAGTCTGTATCCATGACATTGTATCTGAGGAAGTGTATGTGTACACGAAAGCTCAGACCTTGAATAAAATTTTGTTGGTCTTAAAGGTGCCACTGGACTCTAAATTTGTTCTACCACAACACTTATGAGTTAATTTCAAGGTGCTGCTGTTGGCCTTCAGGGCACCTTGAATCATGGTATCCACATGCCTGAACACTGATGGAATATCTGTCCTTGCTTCCCCGCAGGGAAGAGACTGTGTAGGGCTCTTGATTGCAATCTCATGTCGAACTTCAAAGATTTTTAGGCATGTTGCAGTAGCATATCTACCCTTCTAAAGACTGTGTGAAAGTGTGACTTTGTCAGAACAAAAAAGTGCACTTCAGTGATGACCTGGCAAGTGATTTGGTGGGACCCTGAAAACGCTGCTGTATTTTTGTTCACTGCAGCACTTCCAAAGCATAAAAAGGGATGTGTTGATGAATTTAGAATGTAAACTCTAATCCATAGGGGCATTACAATTCACAAACAAGCAAAAATGAGGAAACATGTATGCAACTTACTGTTTGTGAGTTTGGTGAACAATTTCAGTTTCCATCTTAGAGTGAACATTTTTCTGTGGGCAAATTTTAAGTATTTCAAACAATCACAACGATGCTATGTTCTAAATATTTTCTTCCATTTTGACAAGACTGTCCCTAAAGGTATATAACACTTAAGGTGTCCTTTCTGAAAGTGGTATGTTGAATACATTGAAAAAATTAAAGACTGATACTGTAAATAAAATACTGAGTGATCAATATACCTAGTTTATGCAAGATTATTATGAAGAAAGAACACAAATAATCACATTTAAGGACAAATTACATAAAGTTGTTTGTCTTAAGATAGTGCAGTCCACATCATGATCTGCCAACATATTATAAATATCCCTGATGGAGTATAGTCATAAAGGAATTCATAACAACAACTCTTCAGACATTCTAAGAATCTTGGTTAAAGAAGTGATAATTACTCTGTTGGTGATGTAATTCTTAAACATGCCAGTAATGCACTCCTAGGGACACTTTCCTGGAAGCAAACTTCCTTGAGAAGACTTCAGCAGGGTTTTCCATAGATCTTTGTAAGATCAGGAAGTGTCAGAAGTATCAGTGACCTGCTGCACTGCATTTTCCTTCTTAGACTCATAACTACTTTAGTCAAACTTGGTAGCAAGACATAAATATGATTTTTTATGTCTGAAGAGGATTAATTTTATAAATGTGAGCATACATTTTATTTATGTGAATGTAAAACCTTGCTTATTTCATAATGCAATGCTTTTGCTTAATATGCTTCTATTTGCTGTCTTTCATGACAAATTCAAAATGATAGTTCTATGCCACATGGTAATTAAACTTCAGAAATGAATAAAGATGTATGTAACCATTTTAGGTCTGAACATACAGCTCTAAACAAAAATTGAATGTTTAGAAAAGTAAATAGTCTATTTTGTATTGGGAGCTTAATGTTCATGTAAAATATGAAAATAATACTATAGCATAATACATTTTGCAAATATTTTTACATTGCTGCATAGAAAATATATTATTTGCTTCTGCCAAGTTCTTTTTACTCCTCATGTACAACTGGGGTAGCCTACTGTGGCCTGGGAAATGCTTGGAGATTTGGAAAAGGAAACCTGAGGAAGGTGGGGTTGGAAGGGAGGGAGGAACTTCAGTGGGGGAGTCCATCTTCCAAAGTGGCAGTTTTTTCCAGGTGAACTAATATGTTACCTGGACATCAGTTGTGATCCCAGGAGATCTCCAGACACCACATTTAGGTTTTCAACTGTATGTTCATAACAATATCTGTACATCTAAAAATAAAGCTAGTGGACTGCTGAATTTGGCATGTTAGCTAAGTTGTGGGGTAAGAATGATTTAGAATTCTGGAGTGTTTTTTTTTTTCTATGACTTCAGAGTTGTTCATTGAAACATGCCATGAAAATATCTGAATACTAGCAAGAAAGCCCATTGCAACCAGGAATGCAATGGGCGCTAGGACCCAGGGGACACCAGGAGGTGTTTTTTTTTCTGCTGCGTGGAGCTGTGAAAGGCTCCGACAGGGTTTTTTTGTTTTCTGCTGCTTGGAGCTGGGAAAGGCTCCTACAGGGTTTTGTTTTCTGCTGCTTGGATCTGCGAAAGGCTCCTTCCGGGGTTTTTTTTTCTGCTGCTTGGATCTGTGAAAGGCTCCTGCAGGGTTTTTTTTTTCTGCTAGCTCTCGTGGGCGTGCCGGCTTGGAGCTCCTACAGGGAGCTGCTGCTTGGAGCTGGGAAAGGCTCCTTCAGGGTTTTGTTTTCTGCTGCTTGGATCTGCGAAAGGCTCCTACAGGGTTTTTTGTTCTGCTGCTTGGATCTGTGAAAGGCTCCTGCAGGGTTTTTTTTTTTCTGCTAGCTCTCGTGGGCGTGCCGGCTTGGAGCTCCTACAGGGGTTTTTTTTCCTGCTGCTTGGAGCTGGGAAAGGCTCCTTCAGGGTTTTGTTTTCTGCTGCTTGGATCTGCGAAAGGCTCCTACAGGGTTTTTTTTTCTGCTGCTTGGAGCTGTGAAAGGCTCCTTCCGGGGTTTTTTTTCTGCTGCTTGGAGCTGTGAAAGGCTCCTGCAGGGTTTTTTTTTTCTGCTAGCTCTCGTCGGCGCGGCGGCTTGGAGCTCCTACAGGGGTTTTTTTTTCTGCTGCCTCTCGTCGCGCTAGCGGCGAAAGGCTCCTCCGGGGGTGTTTTTTTTTTTTCTGCTGCCTCTCGTCGGCGCGGCGGCTTGGAGCTCCTACAGGGGTTTTTTTTTCTGCTGCCTCTCGTCGCGCTAGCGGCGAAAGGCTCCTCCGGGGGTTTTTTTTTTTTTTCTGCAGCTTCTCGGCGGCTGGAGTCTTGTGTTGTGTTTGCGGCGGGGGCTTCCTTGGGGCCGGCCTGACGCGGTGAGAGACGCTTCGCGCCTCTCACCACGTCAGGCCGGGAGCAACTGCGAGCCGCGCTGAGCGCGGCTCGCAGTTGCTGGGGCTGGGAATCGGAGGGACCAATCGGCAGGCGCTTCGCGCCTGCCGTTTGGTCCCTCCGGTTGTCTGTCATGAGGAAGGGTCCAATCCGGACCCTTCCTCATCCCGGACACATCCCGCCCCAGAACCCCTTACTGTTTTATTTAGTCCGTGGCGCCCGCGGCGCCACGGGCGGTGTACAGATGTTGTAGATACATTACTATGATAGGGTAGACTTTGAAAATGTCTGCGAACAAGACTGTTCCTTGAGTAATAGAAATGTTTTACTATTTTGTTTGCTGTTCATAATTATAATTGCTTAGCAGGAGGGCAGATTTAGGCTGGCAAGGAAGACTCACGCACACAGCAAAATAGATCTTTTTTTGGCATTGAATTGGCCACAGCTTTATTTACCAGCCGGAGTGGTGGCACAGCCCGGGGAGACTCTGTGCTACCTCATAGTCAGCCAACCATGAGGAAACCAGACCC
The DNA here is from genome assembly GCF_049243985.1 of Paroedura picta. Lineage (NCBI taxonomy): Eukaryota > Metazoa > Chordata > Lepidosauria > Squamata > Gekkonidae > Paroedura > Paroedura picta. Next base: position 78,661,718 of record NC_135375.1, on the reverse strand, counting down.
CAGTGACAACACCTTGGTTGCCGAGCCCTCAACACCCCATAGCCACTGGGATCAGCGCAGGGAGAGCAGCCATTACAATAGGGGTTCCAATGGGCATGAGCCTCTGATTGGATCCCCCCCAGCTGTCTGGTCATGTGAGCTCCCCCCCCCCTGCTGGGAGGTTCAGTGTCCCAGCATCACCACAGCCTCTTATGGAGGCTCTCCTCCATTAGCTGAGTCCGGTTCGCAGACACGGACTGCTCAAAAAGACTCTCCCCGGGCCTAAGACTGCAAGCTGTGACAAAAATGCGGGGGGGGGGGGGGGAGAATGAACAGGGTACATAAATGAAAAAATGCAGAATTACAATAAAGACTAAAAACCAAGCATAAAGTATATGGTTACAAGCTTAAACATAAGAACAACACTAATAACATTAAATATTCCTTACAATTATAACTATACTTAATTGTAAAACTAACCCAGAAACCTTAAAGCCAGGGTGGGTGGGTGGTACGCAAGCCCAGCGTGCTGTCATCCTGCCGCCCCTGCCCATCCGTGTCAGCAACTTTTGCGGCCAAGCGGTGAGGTGCGGCCGCGATTATAATTAATGCTAATATACGTGTCACAAGATCCTAGATTTTGAGCTACCAATGGCTAGCAATGTAGAGGCATAATGTCTGCAACTTATTGAAAACTATGAGAGTGAATACAGCAAAATGTAGATAAATGTAAATCAAATCAATTCTGGAATAATTCTTTGTTTATACCAGGATAAAATTAGTTCCTAACGCTTTAAGTTGAGAAATACTATTTGTACCCTATCAATTAAACTTAAAACATCAGCACTTCATGTCAGAAGGTTTGTTATAAAACTAGAAGGTGTTCGGTTTTGTTGTATATATTATGATTTTTGCACTCAGCTTCATTTACTTTGGTTACATTGAATTAACAAAAGAGTGATTGTGTTTTCAGTAAACAAGATTTTCATTCTCTTACATCGATAACAATAAAAATTAAACTTGTGTCCCATGTCTTAATGAAGTTGAATGTCCTGAAAATTACTTTTCCTCCTGTTTTATTTCTAATGTCGATGTCGAAGTCGCTGCCTTTTTAAAGCACATCAGTATGGAAAGATGAATTAAATTCTCTGTGGTGTGGTAGTACACGGTTTTAACAGATTAGGGTTTGGCATTGCATTCAGGTTTATCAGGCATTTTGAATTTAGGATGTGCAATTCATCAGTCTGTTTCTTGCCAATTATATGGGCTTCCCTCGCAGTTTCTGGTTTGGCAGCAAGATTGCTGGTTCACCCTGTTGCAGAACTGCCTGCCAAGGAGACGTGGCCAGCTCTCTGCTTCCTGTCTTCTTCTTTGTCCTGGCCTTGCCTCTGCTAAAACTGCCAAGTCATAAATGCCAAAAGCTTCTTGCAGAAAGGTCAAGCTATTAAAGTTTGGAATTACCTGTGCCAATATTTGTAGTTCTTTTTATCTTTTGCTGTTTAGTGTAATGAAAAAAAGGAGAAATCATCTGCCAGAAGACTATCTGGGACGTTTTGGCTAGTATTTATATGCTGCACTGCTGCCAACTATTTAGGGTTAGTCAGCATAAGGTGTTTGAAGTAGTATTCTATTTAAAACTGTGCTACACTCAGAAGAATTAAAATATCTCTAGTTTACCCTTTATGTGCTCTGGATTTCACAGTCCTGTGCATGCTAAATTGGCTTTTATCCTGCAGGATGTGCAGGAAGATTGCTTAGATAGGAAAAGTGATGTTAATACTGTCCCTTTGAAGACACTTACACTGTTTTTCCTATTGACACTTACACTGTGGCAATTCTAGTGTGTGTACAAGTGCATGCAGATGTTTTAGCAGTCAAGGTTATTACAGTTATAATGTTCAGATATGTTTGGCTGCTTGACAATTATTTTAATTATTACCTGAATAAGGGATATAATTGGACCAGTTACATTCTTTTTGGACTGTGCGAAGCTTACTGCCTCTCATTCAAAGTGCATGAATGTGATAACGGTTGCACCACAGTCATCATGACTTCAATAACCTCCATTTTCTATTTGTAAAAATCAGTGGCCCAAAAATGGAACACTGGTGTAGGCATCCAGATCTCTTCACAGAATCTCCTTGTCAGCATAACTTCCTGTGTCAGCGGGTTACAAACGAAAATAGATATTATTATATGCCACCTCACTAAGGTCTGATATCTTAGCAGGGACATGTAAAAGTTGATTTGGACCCACTATCAACAGTAGAACCTTATTGCTTTACTTCTGAGAAACAATCTAGTTAAAGTACTGGTTTCTCTACAGTGGAAGAGGAGTTGAGTTGGACTTTGCTCAGGTGTGCCTTGTGCTTAGTTTAACCCTTCTAGAGACGAAAAGATATGTGCCTAGATACTTGCTTGCACATACTGTGGTTCATTCACACTAAATTAGTAATAATTGGAAATGGCTGTAAAATTGCTTTGCTTTATTTGAAAAATTACCAGTTACAAAGCAGAGTAGTGCCATTAGTTGAGTGAACAGCAATAATGAAAACTTGTCATCGGGTGCAGCATTACAGATCAGATGATAAAGCAACCTTTCCCTTTTTAACAGGTCTTATTTTCAGCAATTTGTTTCTTCCTGTTGCTTATCACCTTCTAATTTGTAATGACTCTTTAGGAAGTTTGTCCTGTGGCTATTCAAGTTTCAAAGCAAAACTTAATAATATTTTCAGATATTGTTTTGTAACAGAAGTGTAGAAATTCATGACAATGTGAGCCTGAGTAGGTGGATGCCAGAACCTTGTTCATGTGTTTTATAGGGCAGCTCAAAGTCAAAAGTGCACTTTAGAGATAAGCTACCTATTGTACCATGATTCATTCATTAAACTACTCTTGGGCAGTAGATGGACACATGAATTTGGTAAACATTGAAAATAAACCTGAGTCCTGTCTCCACCCACAGTTTAATTTCGATTTGAAGCAGTATCTCTTTAATCCTCATTCTGTTCGCATCTGTTCCTGTCCTCTGCATCTGTGTTCTTTCTCAGATATTCTCCAAAGTGCAGCATTTAAATCTGCGTGCTAATAAGAAAACCCGGATTGCCAAGATTTTTTTTCTTTCCCTGCCTCCATTTGTTTGAGCTATTAATTGGTCTCTGTTGATTGGTTTCCGGCAGGAGCTGGGCTTTCTCTTCTGGGCTTTGCATTTTGCATTTCAGTGCTTCTTGTCTTAAAGTTAAGGTGATGCTTAATACTTTCTTTAAAAAAAATTTTTTTTAGTGGGGGGAGTGGAGAGGGAAACACTTTTTAAAAGTCTTTATTGATAAATCACCATAGACATACTGCATTCAAAGTCTCTGTGCCAGGTTTTCTGGTGTCTTTTCTCACTTTTTTCTGAAAGTAAGTCAGATTATGTCTCCTCCTCACTTTAAGAAACAAATTGAGAAAGTGAGAGCAACCAGTTTCTGCTTTCCCCTCCCTGTGAAGCATGTGTGGACTAATCTTTAACTCTTTCTTGTTTGAGCATTCTCGCATTACTTAGAGCAGGGGTAGTCAACCAGATGTCCATGGACTACAATTCCCATGAGCCCCTGTCAGCATTTGCTGGCAGGGGCTCGTGAGAATTGTAGTCCATGAACATGTGGAGCACCATAGGTTGACTACCGCTGACTTAGAGGACTTGTACATTAAGGGAAACAGCTTAGCTCAGACAAGTTTTAGGCAGCACCAGAAATGAAAGGGTCTGCTGCAGCCAGGAGCCAACCAATCAGCAGAAATCTCGGCACAGTGTCCATGCTGGAGGTGTGAGTGAACTGCACCGAGGTAGAGAAACCCCACTCTTTGATATGCTGGGGAATAAGTAGTGTGACTGCAGAGTTAATGCAGATAGGAGAAAAAAAAATAGGAGAATCAGAGTGCAAATCAGGGTCAGGTGCAGATGGCTTTTTTTAACCGAGACCAGCGAACTTTAAAAGCCCAATGCACATAAGCCCCAGGTTGGAAAATTAAGGCTTAAGAATAACAGAAAAGTAGCCTACCTGGGGAAGCAGTGCATTGTATCATCAGTGTTCTGCGTTCTTCTAAATCAAATATTAACTGTTAGCAAAACAGTAGTTCAGCATGCTGACAGGGGTTCTTGATAATAGTAGTGCATGGACATTTGGAGAGTCACAGTTTGGCTACCAGTGGCATAGAGGGATTTAAACCTGGTCCCTAGTTTGACACTCCATGTTACATTACTTGACAAGGATAGCCCAGGCTGGCCCAATCTCATTTGTCTCAGGAGCTAACAAGGGTTAGCCCTCATTAGTATTTGAATGTAAGACTACTGAGGAATGTCAGGTTCACTACATAGTGGCAAACCAGCACCAAACATTTCTTGCCTTGAAAACCATATGAGATTGCCATAAATCTTGATTGCAAAAAAAATTCTTTTATAACAACCATGGATTTTATCTCATTTAACATAAAAATGAAATTGTTTTTTTAAAAATATTGATTACAGTGAAAGGATACAATTATATAGTGAAATGTATATGGATTTTTAATTACTCCCATCTCTTCTTCCTGATTATTGTTTCTTGTTCTTATGCAGTACCATGGCTATAAATTATGTTTTTATTTACTTAACTTCATTTATAACCCGCCTTTGGGTTTCAAGGTGGATTACAAAGTATGTGAGGAACAAAAGAGGAGAAAAATAACCCAACCTGTATAAACAAACTAGGAACCTTAGAGGTTGAGCAGCAGAAGAATATATTGAATATTAAAATACGAATATTTATTCCAATCATGTGCACGTTCAAAAATTTAAAAAAACATCAACATTAAAAGGTAAAGGTATCCCCTGTGCAAGCATTGGGTCATGTCTGGTGTGACGCCCTTGGTGTGACGCCCTCCAGCGTTTTCATGGCAGACTCAATACGGGGTGGTTTGCCAGTGCCTTCCCCAGTCACTACCGTTTACCCCCCAGCCAGCTGGGTACTCATTTTACTGACCTCAGAAGGATGGAAGGCTGAGTCAACCTTTGAGCCGGCTGCTGGGATCAAACTCCCAACCTCATGGGCAGAGTTTCAGACTGCATATCTGCTGCCTTACCACTCTGCGCCACAAGAGGCTCATTGCAGAAATCCAGAGTATATCGACACATGGATAACCTGTTACAAAAAACAAACAAACATGTTTCAACCCTTCTTGGGGTCTTCTTCTGGCCTAATATTTATATACACTCATGTAATGCAGTAATGGGGACTATAAGGTTGTAAAACTATAAAGAGGCTCCCACACTTATGAAATGTATCCAGATATTTCTGCCTTGGAGCCCCCAGTTAAAAGATTTATTCTCCAAAATTGTCACCCTCATAGCCCTCTTTCAGAGTGCATTCTCATGTGTCCCATAGAATAATACAGTAAAACATTACACATACGAAGTAGTGCAGTATCACAGAATCACAGAGTTGGAAGGGGCCATACAGGCCATCTAGTCCAACCCCCTGCTCAATGCAGGATCAGCCCAAGGTATGCTACTATCCTATTCAGTTTTTAACTATTCCATTACAATACTGCAGTAATTTCCTTATAAAGATAAGCTTCTGAACTGTTTTGCACTTTCTACAGTATGATAGAAGTGTAAGGGCCATTTTTTTATATAGGAAAAAGAAATGGAAAATCCTTACCTCAAGGAGTTTTCAGAGCCAGCTTGGTGTAGTGGTTAAAAATGGAAGCCTCTAATCTGGAAAGCCAGGTTTCCTACTCCTCCACGTTCAGGCAGCTCGATGACCTTGGGCTATTCACAGTGTTTCTAGAACTGTTCTCACTGAGCAGTTCTGTCAGAGCACCCTCAGTGTTACCGACCTCAAAGGGTGTCTGTTGTGGGGAGAGGAAGGGAAGGTAATTGTAAGCTGCTTTTGACTCTTTTTGGGTAGTACAAAAATAGTATAAAACTCAACTTTTTCTAAAAACTAAGGAGTCAACAAAGAAGGAAGGAAGGGATATGATTGGTTATTGCAGTAAACAAGGTTTTTTAACTATCTTCACACAAATTAGGACATCAGCCAAACAGTTCACTGTGCATTCCACATACATTGCTGAAAAATAACTATTTATAGACCACCAACAGGTTTGTAGTTCCTGAATCTAGTAGAAAGATACTTTTCAATATGTTTTAAACAGAAAATTAACTTGGTAAGTTTAATATGTGGACATGATTTATTTATTAAAAATCATGTTTAGAATAGGGTTGGGTGACTGGGCGTCTGAAGTCTAGACCTAAGCTTGTTTGTGGTATTAAATTTGTATTTCACTTGAATAAACCAGATTATTTTACAGAACAGGTACTGACATAACAGAAAGTTGAAGTAAATGTATAAATTTGTTTTTTTAAACAAATATATCCTTCCTCAAAATTTTGGGGGTTGTAGGGAATATTATAATGTCCCAACTATGAAATGTTCAGAGACTTTCAGATTCCAACTTTTGAAATAAACTGCTAGATCTTCTTAACTTATTTAAAACAAACAGCCAGAATTATTGCCAAGCCCTGTGCATTTGTGTATGTGTGTGTATGCGCATACACATTTTATTGATTCAAATGAGTAGCCGTCTTGGTCTGAAGTAGCACAATCAAAGAGTCCAGTAGCACCTTTAAGACCAAAAATTTATTCAAGGCGTGAGCTTTTGAGTACAAGCACTCTTTGTCAGACTAAGTACTGACTATCATAACAGTAGGAATATATAAGCAAAAGTTAATCCTGTTACAAGAGCCTCTTGTGGCGCAGAGTGGTAAGGCAGCAGACATGCAGTATGAAAGCTCTGCCCATGAGGCTGGGAGTTTGATCCCAGCAGCCGGCTCAAGGTTGACTCAGCCTTCCAAGGTCAGTAAAATGAGTACCCAGCTTGCTGGGGGGTAAATGGTAATGACTGGGGAAGGCACTGGCAAACCACCCTGTATTGAGTCTGCCAGGAAAACGCTGGAGGGCATCACCCCAAGGGTCAGACATGACCCAATGCTTGCACAGGGGATACCTTTACCTTTTTAATCCTGTTACATTAGTAAACTGTGTCACAGCATCCAAACACAGCCACGTGATAACTCCCTGCCAAACCAGCCAATCAGACCCCTTGAACCCATTTGTAGTTCACAAAGACATATCTGTAAACTGCTCTGCAGGAGCGGTAAAAATAAAAGGGTAAGGCCTATGTGGGAGGAGAAAGGGGCGGGGCAAGTCCAGGATAAAAACTCGAAGGGGCCAATCAGGACACGCGAAGTGACTCCCGATTGGCCCCTCCGAATGTCAGTCCGGGGCCAACCGGGAGCCACGCAGCGCGCAACTCTTGATTGGCCTTTTGGCCCGTCCCAGATGAATGGGCTCTGCTTGGGGGGGGCAGTAGACCCGCCTCAAAACTGGGGACTCAGGCGGGAGGGGGGCGGGGGGGAAAGGCTTCGGGGCAGGCAAAGGAGCAGGCCCGCCGCATCAGAGACTTGGGTGGGAGGGGGGTGGGGGAAAGGCTTTGTGGCGGGGGCCCCACAACCGGGAGGGGGGAGGGAGCGCCCAGGCCAGGGGGGCCTTCCCGCACCCAGCCACCGACCCGCTAGCGCCCACTGTATTGGGCCTACAGCAGGCCTTAAACCCTAGTCAGAAATAAAACTGTCATAGCCCATGATCCACGGCTCACACCCTACTATTTACTGCCGGCCCCATCTGTCTCCATACCAGTGTGAAACATTGTTACAAGTAGAAGCTAAGCTGGTAGTTATCTTGTCCTGGGACCAGAAACTAGAATTCAAAATTATATTATATATTACTAACAGTCACATAATCCCAATTTAAATAAATTGTGATTAATGTGGATACACGTCACACAAGGTTAGCATGCATAGTGAGATAAAAAAACCTTTGTCCATGTTGAGTACAGGATATGTCAAAGTATTGAGTGTTTTAATAACTTGCAATTCTGCAATCTCCCTTTCTAGCCTGTTCTTGAAGTTTCTTTGTAATAAAACAGCTACTTTCAGGTTCTTTATTGAGTATTTTATTGACTATTGAGGAAATACTTTCGGGGAACATGTGCTGCTGTCTTGGTTATAGTTTTATTGTTAAACTAGTGACTCATCTACATATAGCATTGCCCACAATGTTAACTAATAGCAGATATGTGTCATTGCCACTGTAAAGCACAGTCCAATTCTAAGCAACATTTTTTCTAGATTTGTAACTGGTATACACTGCATTGTGTACAACGATACCTGACTAACCCTATCCTTAGTTTGATGTAATCCTCATATGCTTATCCAGTTTCTATTCAGTTTACATGCAAATATCTGAATTCTCCCATGATTTGGGGGTGGGGCAGTCTTAACTCTTGGGAGAACATAGTGTCCAAGTGGTTAAGAGTGGTGGCCTCTGATCTGGATACATGGTTTGCTTCCCTACTCCTCTGCATGCAGCCAGCTGGGTGACCTTGAGCCAGTCTCTATTCTCTCAGAGATCTTTTAGGCCCACCTACTTCACTGGGTGTCTGTTGAGTGAGAAAGTTGCTTTGGGACTCCTTTGGGTAGTAAAAAGTAGAATACAAAAAAACAGCTCTTTTCTGTCTTCTCAGGAAAATATGTTTGCTTTTCCATCCGAACTGAGAGTGTGAAGGTGGAAGGAGACTCTCTCCCTGATTCATCAGTAGATGTGGCCCAACAGATTCTTCTGGGTTAGGTCAAGGACTTGGTTCAGAGTTAGGTGGAAACTGATTTCTGTAACTCTGCCATATTTATAGACAAATGACCCTCTCCCCCCCCCCCCCATACACACACACACTCTACAGCAGGGGTAGTCAAACTGCAGCCCTCCATATGTCCATGGACTACAATTCCCATGAGCCCCAGGAGCTCATGGGAATTGTAGTCCATGGACATCTGGAAGGCTGCAGTTTGACTACCCTTGCTCTACAGTATAGGAAGCTTGGAAAGTACAGTTTAAATCTTTGTTGGTCATAAAGGTGCTACTGGACTCTGATTTTAGTATAGGAAGCATTATTTTTGACATCATTCATATCCCACCTTCCTCTCCAATGGGGATCCAAAGGAGCTTACATCATTCTCCTCTTGTACGTTTTATCCTTACCTCCAAGGCAAAGAATGCTGACTGTCTATGACTGGCCCAAGGTTACCCAGCAAGCTGCCATGACTGAATGGGGATTTGAACCCAGGAGTCCCAGAGCCTAATCTGATGACACCAACCACTACATTGTACTAGCATCAATCTAAGAGCAGAAGCTGCTTTTGCTCCCTCTCAGTGACAAGTACTTCAACAGATGCTCATAATGCAGCACAATGGTCCCCAACCTTTTTTCGGCTGGGGACCGGAATCGCGCATGCGTGGCCGTGCCCGCACATCGCGCATGTGCGGCCAGGCTGCGCATGTGCACATGCGTGCTGCATGGCCGAAATTGCACATGTGCGGCGCTTTCATGATTTCTGCAGCGCAGCACGCATGTGTGATGTGCGGTGCGACCCTGATTCCCTTTCCCCCCTCCCACAGTAAGAAGCTTCCCGGGCCGCAAGTTTGTGGCCTGGGAAGTTTTTTACTGCGGGGGGGGGCGGGGAGAGGGAACTGCGGCCCGGCGCCCTGGCCTTCGCGGCCCGGCACCGGGCTGCGGACCGCAGGTTGGGGACCACTGATGCAGCAGATAACGAATGCCTCCTCCCTTTTGTTCCACAAAAGAGGGGGGGGGAAATAATCTCATTAATTCACCAGTATATAGAGCAGCCAGAGCCAGTGAGCATAGCCATCTCCTGGACTAAGAGTCACTGACATTGATTACTCTGTTTCCTCCTTACAGTGGGATGGAACTTTCATCTTTCACCAGGAAATTTTTCCTATGCGACTTCTGAGGGTTCTGAGAGTCTCTTAGCACTGCATACAAAATATCCATGCGCTAATTCCCTTATTGTAATTGCAACTGAAATGCAAAGGGATGATGCATGGATATCCATGCATCTGCTGGGCATGGATATGTTGGGAGGTACAAGGGGCTGCAGCTGTGTGCAAGGGCAAACCCTGGCACACATTAATGAAATTATGTTGTGCTCAGTTTGGCAGCACATGTACTGAAATTGGAACGACACGTGAATTAAAGTATGTTCTGTTTAATGGACCCTCTGTGCAAATTATAGTAGAAAAACTGAGCAGGAGCCCACAAATGGTTGAATGAGATAACGCATTTTCAGTAGTTAAAGATAACAAATTATGCTGTATTGTGTTAATCTTGTTTGTATTGCATCACTCTCCTGGGATAATATAGCCTGCAGAATTTTCTTTATAATCATACCTCTTCGTTTTGTCTTCTTCCTTAATGAACAACATGGGCATTTCTGCATATCGTTAAAAATAGCGTTACACCAGCTGAGTGGCATAATACTACATATAATCGCACCTCCCGTCCCCTCCTCACCTTTTTTGCTGTTTGGCTCTTCTCTGCTGCCATTTTGCTCTTCTCCCCCTCCACAAGTGCTGCAATGCGATTTATACGCAACTCTCTTCTGCTTCCAGAGAAGGAAGGAGGAAGGGTGCGTGGGAAGTGCAAAGGCCATGCTGGGTCCCATAGGGCTGGTGGGAGGCCTTACGCCTTCCCCTGCCCCCAGACTCTTGAGGCCCCACCTTCAAACCTCAAGTAACAATCACAACTCAGGTGTTGCCAACCTCTAGGTGGGGCCTGGAGATCTGGAATTGGAGTTAATCTGCAGACTATAAATATCAGCTTCCTAGGGGAAAAGGGCTGAGAGATGCAGGTGGGAAATGGGGATGCCTTGGAATTGTAGCTCATCTCCGATCTTCTGATCTTCAAAAACGCAAGGAAGGATGACCCGGGAAACTACAGACCAGTGAGTCTGACCTCTGTTGTGGGTAAGATAATGGGGCAGATATTAAAGGGAGTGATCTGCAAACATCTGGAGGACAATGATCCAAGGAAGTCAGCATGGATTTGTCTCCAACAGGTCCTGTCAGACCAACCTGGTTTCTTTTTTTGACCAAGTAACAGGTTTGCTGGATCGTGGAAATTCGGTTGATGTTGTTTACTTGGATTTTAGTAAAGCTTTTGATAAGCTTCCCCATGATGTTCTGATGGATAAATTGAAGGACTGCAATCTGGATTTTCAGATGGTTAGGTGGATAGGGAATTAGATAGAGAACCGCACTCAAAGAGTTGTTGTCAGTGGTGCTTCATCAGACTGGATGGAGGTGAGTAGCAGGGTACCTCAGGGCTCGGTGCTTGGTCCGGTACTTTTTAACATATTTATTAATGATCTAGATGAAGTGGTGGAGGGACTACTCATCAAGTTTGCAGATGACACCAAATTGGGAGGACTGGCAAATACTCCAGAAGATAGAGACAGAGTTCAACGAGATCTGAACACAATGGAAAAATGGGCAAATGAGAACAAGATGCAATTTAATAAAGATTATGCATCTGGGTCAGAAAAATGAAAAGCATGCCTACTGGATGGGGGATACGCTTTTCGGTAACACTGTGTGTGAACGAGACCTTGGGGTACTTGTGGATTGTAAACTAAACATGAGCAGGCAGTGTGATGCAGCGGTAAAAAAGGCAAATGTCATTTGGGGCTGTATCACATCAAAATCACAAGATGTCATAGTCCCATTGTATACGGCACTGGTCAGACCACACCTGGAGTACTGTGTGCAGTTCTGGAGGCCTCACTTCAAGAAGGATGTAAAATTGAAAGGGTACAGAGGAGAGCAACGAGGATGATCTGGGGCCAAGGGACCAAGCCCTATGAAGATAGGTTGAGGGACTTGGGAATGTTCAGCCTGGAGAAAAGGAGGTTGAGAGGGGATATGATAGCCCTCTTTAAGTATTTGAAAGGTTGTCATTTGGAGGAGGGCAGGATGCTGTTCCCGTTGGCTGCAGAGGAAAGGACACACAGTAATGGGTTTAAACTACAAGTACAACGATATAGGCTAGATATCGGGGAAAAATTTCACAGTCAGAGTAGTTCAGCAGTGGAATAGGCTGCCTAAGGAGGTGGTGAGCTCCCCCTCACTGGCAGTCTTCAAGCAAAGGTTGGATACACACTTTTCTTGGATGCTGTAGGATGCTTAGGGCTGATCCTGTGTTGAGCAGGGGGTTGGACTAGATGGCCTGTATGGCCCTTTCCAACTCTATGATTCTATGATTCTAAAGAGACCAGTCCCCCTGGAAAAAATGGCTGCTTTGGAAAGGGGACTTCATTATGTTTGACGTGGAGATTTCAGGCTTCAGGTGGGATATGGAGATTTCCCAGAATTACAACTTATTTCCAGGAAACAGATCACTTGCCCTGGAGAAGATGTTTGTCTTGAAAGGGGGACTGTATGACATTAGACGTGCAGATGCCAGCCTCCAGTTGGGCTCTAGGGATCCTTGGATCATGAAATTGGCTTCTCTGGAGTAGAAACTCCACATGATCACACTCCAGATCATACTTGAATGATTCTGTCTACCTGAAATCCCTCTCACCTGAACTGCCAAAGTCTCCAGGTATTTTGTATCCCAGAGTTGGCAGTTCTCCCCCTGAAGCTTTCTGACCACATAGCATAGGTGGACACTTGAGAAGCAACCGGAATGAGGGGGAGAGGAAAGCATAGAGTCCAACCCGCCCCTGCAGTGAGGGCCGAAGCGGAGACCCAGCATGGGATAAAGTGGGGTTCAAGGCAGCTGAAGCAGCCAGACCTTCTCCACCCCCTTATCAGCTTGGAGGCTCTTCACCTTTCTGGCTACAGAGCATGGCCTTCCTCTTACTTTCCTGGTGGGTGTGAGGGCTTTTGAATGTGCAAAAGCTGTGATTTGTCCTATGAGGTTGGTGTGTGGCCTTTACTTATTCTCCTCCCCCCATCAGACTTGGGTGGGCAAGAGAACACAAAGGACACACTCGGTGATGGGGACTAGGGGGTAGGGGAGGAATGGCCTTCTCAAATCCTCCCAGGCTCCAGATCTCGGGTGAGCACAAAGGCTGCTCTCAGGACCTTGGGGCTTGTGGAGGGAATTGACCTCTTCTCCCTACCCCCTATGACTCAGGCCAGTGCAGAGAAGGGCCCAAAGGCCACCCTAGCCCCTGTGGGGCTGTCACCTATTACTCAGGCCTACACATGGAGAAGTGCAAAGGCCACCCTCACCGGTATGGGACTGCAGGGTGGCCTTTCCTCCTCTTGCCCACATGACTCAGGCCAGTGCAAAAAGGGGTGCAAAGATCTCCCTCGCTCCTGTGGCCCTTCCTTCATCTTCCACCCCCCAACCCCACCCACTTTGGCCTGGAAGCGAGGGCCATGGGAAAGTTGAGACCTTGCTTGCCAGCTGGAGGTGGCTAACAGCCCGACTGTCTTCCCACCCCCATTATCTGAGGAGGGATGGAGGCTGCAAGCAAGTGGATGCTCAGCCGGACAGTAGGGATGCCAGGGCAGGCCCTGTGTTTGCAGCTTTGCTTGATAGTTGGTAGTTTGCTATGGAGCTTGGCTGCTAAGCCTGGCCCTCATTTTCCTCACCCTCCTTCCGTCTCCCTGTATTTTTGTAGACATAGTTTGCCATTTTCAAAGCCAGTTAGCCGTGCAGTGCCAGGTCTTCACCTAGCAGCAAAGAGAGAAAGGAGGGGGCAGGGAAAACTCACTCCTCAGTGTCTGCTCCCTATAGGGTACATGTCTCCCAGTGCAGGTTTTACCCAGCGTGTCGTCCCTCACACAAACTGGGTTTTATCTTCCCTAAAGATAGTAAAATATTTAGGATAGGCACCTGGTATTATGGTCCATGAATTTCATAGCTTTCTCTGCATATCTACAAAATTTAGTTTAGGGATTAAAGTGGGCAAAGTGTAGACTCATATAAACACTTGTTTTCCACTTCAAATAGGTTAAAATATGTGCAAAATATGTATAATTGTGAATTGGCTTCTAAGCTGGTGGATTATTTATGTCTTGTGAGAGAAGTCTGGCTGCAAACTAAAACAGGAGGGCAGATTGTGAGCTCGGTGGTCTACGAGGCCAGGAGGAGGAGGTGTGGCCTTGGCTAAAACAGAAGAGAGGTGGAGGATGGGATGGGATGCTGGTGCATCCTTTGCATAAGCGCCCCATGCACAGGAGTAAGTGTGCATGGTGGGTTGGACTCCTTGATGCCTCAGCCCAACAAGGCCTACATACTGGGCTATGCACCAGCTCCAAGCCTCTTCCTTTCTGGGCTTTGGAGCTTCCCACTCTTCCACCCTACATTTTGTTGTAGGATGTAACAGATTTTGTTTCAACTCTATTATAACACTGTGTCATATTTTACAATATGGGACTGGAGTGTGGACTTTCCTCCTCTTGCCCCCATGACTCAGGCCAGCGCAATATTGCTGTTGTTACGTGTATTTTGTCATGCATGTCTTCTGCAACATTGTCACACACAGTGGTTGTTGTGCGTGGGGCAGATCCTTTGGGGGAAGAGACTAAGGCCTGTGTGCTGGTGTCTCTTATTGTAGAAGCCTCCATAAGAGGCCATACGGATGGTGGGCCACAGAAGTGCCTCCAGCTGGAGCTGGCTCACATGTCCAGATGGAAGGGGAAAATAAGTAGAGGCTAATGCTTGTGGGGTTTCCCTTTAACCTGAGGGTGCCAGCAGGTGTGTTGAAGCTGGGCTTCAAATGAAGAAGGATTGCTCCGTTGGAGCTGCTGGACAGGGTTTACTCATGGTCAGCTGGCCATACACATAAGCTGTTACTGTAGAATTCAACAAATCCCAAGAACCAGGTTGCCATGATGCCTAAAAAGTTCAGCGTGACACCTTGTATTTTGAGCATTGATTTTATTATAGTATTTCTTGGCAATTTCTCATTGAGGCACAAGCTTACCAGTCCTCAGCTTTTATCATTGCTTTTTAAATTTCTTAGCCAGTTGCTTCCAATACTAGCTGAAATGTTCAATTCAAGAAGCATTTTAAAGTGATAATGGAATTATTACAAATTGGGGGAAAGTTTAGCTGGGTTAGAGGTTACCTTTTGTTGTGGTGATGACAGCTAGGATTACCCCATGTTTATTTACATTCTATACTACAACACTTTTATCATAGCTTTAATAAAATTATGACAAACTATTTAAAAGTTATTATTAGGTTTTGTGGTAGTAGTAATTAGTCAGTTAAAATATGCTACCCTAAAGGCTGAAAAATGACTGACTACTAAATATTTGGTTTAAAAGTTTGGGTGTTAGTGAAACATTAAGTCCGGATAGAAAATATGGCATTCAGGGATCAGAAAGTACTCTATATGGAGGGGCACAAACTGGTTCAAGTGCCAAGATCTGGCATGAATGTGACCCATTTTTGAGCTCCCAAACCAATATTCACCTTCCCTGAACATTTATCAGACTTTTGTCCAGTTTGTTTTGGCTGTGCAAGCCATTTAAGCTGCACAGCTGAGCATCACAAGTCTGCATCTGACCTGATAAGTTTAAATGGCTGCAAGCCATTTCACGACAAGCTGTGGCCGGGTGAACTAGCTAGCTCTGTTCAGGGCATTGTTACTTGGTTTGGAGTTCAGTTCAGGGCCTTTCTTGACTGGAATTTTTAGGTTCATACTTGTGGTGTTCATATGCAGGCTTTGGTTATTGCTATGTGGTTTGCTTTGGCCTTGATCTGGATGGCTCAGGCTAGCCTGATCTTGTCAGATTTCATAAGCTAAGTAGGGTCTGCTTTGATGGGAGACTAAAGAAGTCCAGGGTTGCAACATAGAGGCAGGCAATGGCAAACCACCTGTTTTATTATCTTGCCTTGAAAAGCCTACAAGAACATCATACGTCCATTGCAACTTGACTGCACTTTCCACCATTACCAGTTAGATTGGTGGATTTCACACTTTTTCTTTCTTTCGTTGCTGGATCCTGACATTGCATGTTTATAATTTTTGATTACATATGAAAGCTAATGCAGCATGAGATAGGTAGAACAATATTAAATCTTTCCAAGATAGTTTCAAAAGTCCCCACATACAAAATGCCATTTGAGGTGGAGTCCTGTAGCCTCTGTTCTAGCATCTTATTCCCAGAAATATTGTATTTTGACCAAACAAATGATTATCCGTAAACTAGTACTAATGCACTTGATACAATGAAATATGATGAATTATATACTACTAGTTACACTACACTCACCAGGAATGTTATTTGGCTCTACTAAATGAATTGCAGCCTCTAAAAGCAATACTGCAAAAACAGTGGAACTCCAAACAATCACCATGTTCACCTGATGTAGCAGAAACTACCATCGTTTGGCAGCTTGGATACTACTTATAATTTACTTATTTTCTGGATGATTCCAGCAACTGACATCTCAAGAGTCAGACACAACCAATTAAAAAGTTTGTTTTTGAACTGGCTGTACTCAGAGAACTTTTGGTTTGCTACTGGAGTTAACTGCATCCTTTTAAGGGCTTCTTTTGTGTAGATTTACTGCTTTAATTTATTCAGAAAGTCCTTTACATTAATATCCCCTTAACTTTCATACCATAATACCTTCTTGAAGATGATGATGATATATTTACATAGATAGTAGACACCTTTTTCAGCAACATGTTAACAAATCTAAACATTTTTACCATGTTTGGAATTGCTGGTTGGGACTTGTAACATTTACTTGCAAGTAATAATGATGGAAATCTGACAGTCATGTTTGTAATTTATACTTGTGTTGAGATGGCTATATGGAATCCCTTCTGTTCCGGGGGGGTCTGTGTAATGCTTCCTTTCTTCCCTTCTAACTATAATTTTATTTTAGAGTTGTGTGGGCAAAGAATTAGTCCATTTGCAGAATCTTGAATCTAGTAAAGAATCAAAGTTGATATTTTTAGCATGAATTGTCTGGATCTGATGGAAATCTGTCAAGTTATGTAACAGTGTAGATGCATTGTAGCGGTGGAAATGAAAATGCACAAATGAAGCTGTATATATGCGGCTGTTGAAATTGTTAACATTTGACCTTACAGTTAAGGCTGCTGCTTACATTACAATTGCTTCGTCACGTTAGCATTCTCCAGACCATTCACGTATCTGAAAAACATGATAGGAGGCAAAATGAACATATCATGATCAGTGGGAGGTTCCTATACGTTTCTCAACGATGAAACATTGGGGTAAAAATTTAGCTTTCTATTTTTCCACTGTTCCTGGAGTTAACGTTTATAGACTTTTTGGCAGTTGATGTGAGCACAGATTAGGGAGGGGAGTTGCACCACATGCAAAAATGAATGCTGCATTTCTGAACTGGAGCAGAGATGTAAAAGCTTTTGTCTGCAAAGGTGCAACATTGGTGGAGTGCTTATGTTGCACAAGCTGGACTTTTCCCCTCCTTTGATTGCTGCTCATTAATGAGCACCTGTAAATATCCTTGTTGGAACCTGGAACAGGGGAATGGCAGGTTGCTGGGCTTTCCCCCTGCCAAAGCAGAGCCAGAATATGGGTTATGTAAGCAGGGGACAGTTGAATAATTGCAGCTGGAGCTAAGTGCTGTGGAGAGGGAAGCATTTCTTTCTCTTCCTCCAGGGTTCTAAAGTCTGGAATATATTGGTTCTTCCACCTGTGGGGTGTGTCTTTAAAGAACTTCATTGTGCTTCACACCCATAGAATTGAGAAACATTGCCTTAAGGTACACTACATTTTTTTCTCATGCAGTTTTTATGAACTTATTTTCCAATTATTTTCTTTTTCTTTTTTCTTTTACTCATAGAGTTGGAAGGGGCCATACAGGCCATCTAGTCCAACCCCCTGCTCAACGCAGGATCAGCTCAAAGCATCCAAGAAAAGTGTGTATCCAACCTTTGCTCGAAGACTGCCAGTGAGGGGGAGCTCACCACCTCCTTAGGCAGCCTATTCCACTACATTCTTCCTGTATCAGATTGCAGGATTTCTAGTTCTTGATGCTTAAAAATCCATATTATCCTTCTGCTTAACTTATGATTGTGAATTCTCTTTATATTATGGAACTGAAGTTTCTATATCACATCTTGGTTACCTTTTCAGGTCTTTCTCATCATCTTGGCTAAAAGGTTTAGAACTGCTTTTCCACAACTCTTTGATTAGTGATAACAATGTGTCTTTACTTGAAGAATGTATTAAAATCAGGTTTTGGACACAAATGACAGTATATTTAATTGTACAACCTTAAGCTGTGCAGATTTAGCTCTGTTTAGGATCACACTATTAGCGTACAAATATAACAAACAGAAGAGCCTCTTGTGGCGCAGAGTGGTAAGGCAGCCGTCTGAAAGCTTTGCCCATGAGGCTGGGAGTTCAATCCCAGCAGCCGGCTCACGGTTGACTCAGCCTTCCATCCTTCTGAGGTCGGTAAAATGAGTACCCAGCTTGCTGGGGGGTAAACTGTAATGACTGGGGAAGGCACTGGCAAACCACCCCGTATTGAGTCTGCCATGAAAACGCTGGAGGGCGTCACCCCAAGGGTCAGACATGACTCAGTGCTTGCACAGGGGATACCTTTACCTTTACCTTATAACAAACAGGGGTATGCAAAAAAACCCAAACAACCAAAAACCAAGCTGGTACTTTTCAGGTATGACTAATTGAACCCCAGAAATATTGTTATGTCCTGAATACCAATACTGGTATGGTATTTGAAATCAGTAAATATTTAGGAATGCCTTTTTTATGGTGCTGTTATAGCCTATGGAAAACATTAGATGCACCAGATTTGCAGCATAGTTTAGTGCCTCTCCCCCCCTTTAAATAACATTGGACCAGGGGGTCCCATTTTGTAGTTCCCCAAAGAAGTAGCCCTCATCCTTCATTATTACCAATGGTAGGGGAGGCATTTGAACTTTAAAGGGAAAACAGTCTCTTTAAAATTTAAATACCTTTTGCAAGCTATGTAGTTTTTTCAGCTTTTATTAGCTGAGTGCACACAATGCCAAATAATATGTTGATAATTTATTAACATAGGGAGTTACTATTTTATTGATGGGTATGACTGTTCTGTCATGTATTTCATTCCAGTTAATACCGTTGAATATTAGATGTTTCAATAAGGAGTTTTCCTGGGATTGCCAACCTCCAGTTATGGCCTGACATTCTCCTGGAATTATGTCTGATCTCCGGGCTACATCCATCAGCTCCCCTTTATGAAATGCCAGTTTCAGAGGGCAGATTCTGTGACAGGAGTGTCAAACATATGGACCATGGGCTAGAACCTGCCCATCCAGGGCTCTTATTCAGCATATGAGGAACTGATCATTAGCTTTATTGCCAGATACAGAGGCTGTGAATTATGCCATTGTGTACTGTCCCAGTGTTAATACATAATGGGTGATGGAAGGGCAGGCATCAGGCAGATACTGTAAGAATGTTGTAGCATTTTCATATTTTGAGTGTCCTTTATAAAGTTTATATTTCCAGTACCTGACATTACATTTCATGGCACATATGGCTATAATAAAGTGACATTGATGTCAGATCCAACTTGTAACAAATAAGTTCAACATCTCTGTTCTTAGCTCCCTCCCTATTTACATCCTCTGAAGGCAGCATCCCAAATATCTCGGAATTTCCAAAGCGAGAGTCCACAAGCATAGATCGCTTGCATCAAAGTGTGAATTGTTTACAGCAGGGGTAGTCAAACTGCGGCCCTCCAGATGTCCATGGACTACAATTCCCATGAGCCCCAGGAGCTCATGGGAATTGTAGTCCATGGACATCTGGAGGGCCGCAGTTTGACTACCCCTGGTTTACAGTAATGTTCTATTAGCAGTGCAATTTCTGTGAGATACACTGCTCTTCCTTTATGAATGGGACCATTCAGTGCAGTGTGGAAAGCCAGTCTTTCTTTGTTGATTTGGTTTAATATTTTAATACAGATAAAAATATGTGTGTCTGTTGAAGTATTTTTTCGCATTCAGCTATCTCTGGATCATGCCCCCGGTTGCAGAAAACGCTGAGGAAAGCAGATTATATCTTTGCCTCAGGACTACAGATATACAATAGCAGCCTCCACTGTCAAAGGAGGTAAAGTCCTGAAATCTGTGAGAATCAGAGTGCTTATAAACAGTGTATGTGTCATAAAGGAGGGAATGTAAAGACTTGCAGCTGAAGCTGTATCGTCAGGTTTGAGTTCTGTCATAAAATGGGTTTGGCATAATTACAATATATAAGCTTAGCTCTTTTAAGAGACTCTTCATCTGATTTTCTTTCGGGCATTTTATTTTAATGTCTTTGAAAAATGATACATAAAGTTGCAAAGTCAACACAGTCCTTACACATGCTGTATTCATGAGGAATATTATCTGGCTATGTATATAAATGTGGCAAGCTGAAACAGGATTGTGAAACGGGAGAGAAATTGGCATAGTCTGGAAACAAAAAGTGTACAAGTTAAACATGTGCATGTAGGAACTCTTGTGGCCTGCTGATAGGAGATCACTGAACAAAATATATGGCAAGGATCTGAGCTGCCCCTCCCCCCAGTAAAACAAAGTATAGTATGGCAGGCTAGTTTATGACTTTCTAATTCCAGAGCAATAGTAGTAGCAGTCTGCTAGAGCAAAAATAAATAGGAGTCTGGTGGCCCCTTTATTTGTGTTGCTTTAGTTCAGTGGGCGATGGCAGGTGGAGGAAAGAACAAACTAATGATCACAAATCATGTAAACATTATGTCTAGATTCAACGTGATAGAAACAAATTGTTGTTTCTTAAAACGGAGCCATAAATACTTTGTTCATGGCCATAATTTAGAGTTCTTCTAGGGTGAGGCTGAGAGTAGATACCTGTGGGTTATAGAGATATACATTAGAACATTTTATTGTCACATATTTAGATTAATCTCTACAACTGATAGAAATCAAAGCATGCCTTTAAAAATAGCAGGTGATAATCTTACAGCCCACTCATAGGATGTTTCTTCTGAGGCAAGCCCTACTGGATTCAATTGAGTTTACTTTCAAGTGAGTATGCAGTGTATAAACCTTTGGCCCAGCCACATTCTTCACAGCCACGTGGTATGAGGGGAGGAAATTCAGTTGACCACTGTGCCATTTTCTTGACAGAAAATAGCCACATGAGGTGTCATTTCCTTGGCCCCAGTGCAGCATATTCACTGAATGCTGCACTTAAAAGCCTCAAATGAGGGCAAAGTGCCCTAATGGCCTTTTCAGGTGAGGAAAATAGTGTGTGTGAGGAAACCTAAAACCACTTAGATAAAGCTAAAGCCAATCCGAACTGGGTCCTGTAGTGCTTGATAATTAGTGATGGGCACGAACCAAATTTGTCTGACTCAGGGGTGCAGCAGACAGCCATTTAAGGCCTACAACAGAGAGGCACATCCACCCTGTTGTCAGGAGCCAGC
Organism: Paroedura picta; assembly: GCF_049243985.1. NCBI lineage: Eukaryota > Metazoa > Chordata > Lepidosauria > Squamata > Gekkonidae > Paroedura > Paroedura picta. Next base: position 78,640,379 of record NC_135375.1, on the reverse strand, counting down.
TTGGTGTTGTGGTTAGGAGTGGGGACTTCTAATCTGGCGAGCTGGGTTCGATTCTGCGCTCCCCCACATGCAACCAGCTGGGTGACCTTGGGCTTGCCACAGCACTGATAAAGCTGTTCTGACAGGGCAGTGATATCAGGGCTCTCTCAGCCTCACCCACCTCACCGGGTGTCTGTTGTGGGGAGAGGAAAGGGAAGGCATTTGTAAGCTGCTTTGAAACTCCTTCTGGAAGAGAAAATTGGCATATAAAAACCATCTCTCCTTCTGAAATGGCTGCAAGCCGAAGTGAGGGGAAGTGAAATAGACTATTCAAATGCTGTCAGCAGACTAGAGCATTTGCCCTGTTGTCAGGCTAAAATGGCTGCTAGCTATTTCAACAATCAATTTAGCTCCCTCCTGCTTAGAAGCAGAGGAAGTAAAATGGACGGCTAAAATAACTGCCAGCCATTTCAGTCAGACCACAGATGAACATACTTGTCAGCTATTAGCATTAAATGTCTGGCAGCCTTTTAAATCCTCTGCTTCGCTTCCCTGCTTTTCCAAGCAGGTTTGTTTTGGTGTTTTGGACTAGATTTGGTTTGGGTGTTCAATCTGTGAAAACCCTGAATTGGAATTTTCCAGTGTCCATTTATTTATGCCTGACCACATCAGTGGTCAGGCATAAATAAAGCAGCATACATAACTATATAGTTGGCTTCTTTACATAAAGTGATATAATATGTTAATTATGTAGGTCACTAAGGACATTAATCAATTCTATGGACCAGAAGGCCAGATAAAATTCTTTGAGGCTTCTTATGTTTCTAAAGCAGGCCCTGGTCCAGATGAACATTTCCAGTGTCCAGTGAGGAGCCAGCCTTTCTCCAAAGCATACTGGGTGACCTTGGGCTCACCACAGCACTGATAAAGCTGTTCTGACTGAGCAGTAATATCAGGGCTCTCTCAGCCTCCCCTACCTCACAGGGAGTTTGTTGTGGGGAGAGGAAAGGGAAGGCAATTGTAAGCTGCTTTGAGGCCCCTTCTGGTAGAGAAAAGCAGCATATAAGAACCAGCTTTTCTTCAGAACAAAAATCTTGACTTGTGTACAATTCATTGTGTATAACCTCATTGGTCCTGGCCTGTTGTGTTTAAGAAGAATTAGTTTTATGGTGAAAAACACCAGTAAATTCAAGGATAAATAACTGAAGGGTCACTAATAGCAAGTAGGTAGGGAAGTTCTGGAGAAAAAAACCCTTTGCCTCTTCTGTTTTTATGTGTATAACTAACAAATACTTGCATGCATATATTTATTCTTTTCTTCACTCTTTCTATAATAAAATTTACTAAAAAATCTGACGTGGAACAAAGCAGGAACTTAATCTGTTTTTCCCAAGGAAAGAAAGAATTGACTTAATAAGTGATGCTACATACTCATACAGCAGGAAGAAGACAACAAACCATGGAGGGTTTTTACCCTGATAAACACCTTGGATATAAAATTGGACTCTAGGGGACCATCTCATTTTCTCAGGCATTTATGAATGAACTTAAGAGTCCTAGGATTTCAAATAAAATGTACAAAGTAAACCCAGGATAATAAATTCAAGTCAGATGATGCATGTTGAAATACACAGCTCCTGTAGGGAATCGAGCAGTTACAAAAAAAAGCAAAAACAAAACAAACAGACAAACAAACCCAGCAGTTCTGAAAATACCATTTTTTACCTAAAAGATTTGAAGACAGACTCTTAGGATGCATGGCCTTTAGGATGCATGGTCTTTATAATTAAAGTACTTTACACAGTTGCTTACAACATCTGTTTTATTCAACGGTTGGATGGAACGCTGTTTTGAATGGCTTAGGTCTTACAAAGTAAACGCTTATAAAGCTTTCCTTCAAACGCTACAGAATCATTGGCAGACGGCAATGTACACTATATGTTGTTATCTCACATTAACTATTCTGTCTGTATACTTGGTGTACAGAACATTCTTGATTTTTGAAGGGTTGCGCTCTTCTAATGGATGAGTCTCCTAAGTTGAAGGAAGGCTTTAAACTTGAGTCAGAAGTGGGGATAAGTATATCTTCCTAGAAGCTAAAATGACTAAACTGAGGCTATCATAATTTGGTAACATTATGAAAAGGCAAGAGACACTGGAAAAGATAATAACTCTAGGAAAGGTTGAAGGGAGCAAGAAACGAGGAAGTCCAAGTGTAAGGTAGATTGACCTAATAAAGGAAGCTCTGGCCCTCAGTTTGCAAGAACTGAGCAAGGCTGTTAATGACAGGATGTTTTGGAAGTCATTAATATTCATAGGGTCACCATAAGTCAGAAGTGACTTGATGGCACTTAACATGCACAGAGACATATTTTAATTAAATTTATAAACTTTGCACAGTGAGTGGTAGGATAGGGGTGGGATTCTCCATTATTTGCAATTTGTAACATTTTGTATCTTCTGTTTTTGTCCTTAATTTAAAGAATGTGTCTCTGGTGAGAGATGGAGCAACATGGGTGGAAAATCTAAATACAATTGTACATTTGTAGCTGGCTTATTAGTACAATCTCCATCAAACAGTTCATTGAAATTTAGCCTAATAAAATAAAATAAATAAATGAATGAATAAATAAATAATTGATCAGAATATAGGGAATATATCACGAGCTTTCCCATGTGAGTGAGCATCTCTGGAAAACTACTATTAGAGAAAATTTTATAGCCATCAGTAATGAAAGGTTATTTATTACTTGATTTGTAGCTTGGTGAGTTTGACTGAGAACCATTGCATTTGAAAAGGTACCCACGTTCTCTCTCGTGTTTGATCTATTAAAAACAATTTGAACATGCACATCATAGCTGAAGGATACAAGTAATGAACCTGTAAGTGTGAACCATCTCTTAATAAAATGATACCATTCTTCTTTCCGCTATCAGCTCATTGTCAGTGGACTTTGTGGACTTTGGAACATGTTTGAAGAGACAAGTACCTTTTGATCTTAGTTTATCTTGATTATATTTTAAAGTTAATATGAGTAATCATCAATGAAATTTAAAAGTAACAACTAAAATGTACAACCACTTTATTTTTTTTGTCGCACATCTGTGACTCATTGTAAAGCAGCTTCTTGGTAAATACGTTGCTTGTTTCTTCTGTCTGGTTTTCCTGCTGTTTTATTAGCAGGCACAAATTCCTTAATGACCCCTGGTATAACCACTCAGCATTTTTATAAAGCTTCTGCCTAGGGACTAGTAAGCAATTAGAATTCAGCTCATAAGTATCTGGTTCACTATCAAGTATCCAGGATGAGCTTAGGCACTGCAGTAGCTGGCCTATTAAATTGGCCCCAACAACTTGAAGAAGTAGGAAAAGAAAATACTTTGATACATAAAAAGAGCCCTGCTGGTTAATGCTAGTGGTCCATCTAGTGCAGCACCCCATTTCACCTAGTGGTTAACCAGTTGTTTTGGTGGACCAACAAATAGGACATAAAGGCCAAATGTTGCCTTCTTGCATTAATATTCAGAAGATGTTGCATTTGTTTTTGGAGGTCCCTTTCAGTCATCATGGCTAATAAACAAACTCATGGTCAATGGCTAATCCTGCATTCCGTTGTGGCCATCATACATACACTGGCAGTGAACTCCACAATGTAAATTAGTCATCAGGTAAAGAATTACTTTTTTGTCTGCCCTGAATCTAGTGATGATCAACTGTTTTGGGTGAGCCCAAGTTCTAATATTATAGGACATGGAGAAAAAGTTTTCTATACCCACTTTCTCTATCACATGCAGACATATATAAGCCTCTATCAAGTCCTCTTATTTTTTTTCCTATACTGAAAAGCCCTGAACTCTCCAGTCTTTTTTCTTATGAAAAGCAGTCCAACCCTTTAATCGTCTTGTTTGACCTCTTCTACACTTCTCTTAACTCTGCAATATCTCCCCCTGCCCAGATTGCGTGACCAGAAGTATGAGCAGTATTCCAAAGGCTGCACCACATATGTATACATTACAGTATCAGCTGTTTCCCCTTCTACCCCTTTTATAATAATTCTCAATGTAGCATGTGCCTTGTCTGCTGCTGGACGTTGAGTTAACAATTTCATCAAGCTATCCATTACATCCCCAGGATCTCTTTCTCTTTCAGTCTCAGCCAGTTCAGACTTCATTCGCATATATTTAAAGTTAGGATCTATTTTCCTACCATTTACCTTCATAGAACTTCATTTGTTATGCAGTTACCCACTGATCCAATTTAGAGTGATCCTTCTGGAGCCATTTATTATTTTTTTGGTTTTCAGCTCATAAGTATCTTTGGTTCACTATCAAGTATCCAACTTCAGTTGGAGTTTCCAGAAGGCTAGTCTAGAAGTGGCTGTTGACTAGTCTGGAGGTGTGTAGGGGAGTTACAGAAGCCTAGTCTGGAGGTGACCATTGTGTGGATCATAGTGGCTGGTTGGGTGCCTTGAGGTAAGGTACCAGATGTTGCACCTGGTGAAGGTGGTAGAATGTCAGGCACTCGATAGTTGTGACTTCGGCCTCCATAAATAAGGAAGCAACCAGGATCACACTCTTGACTACGGCCAAAGGTATTAAATGGACCCCATCAACAGCTTGGAGTTGCACTACTGCCCTCTGGCACATCTACCCAGACTGAGGATCTCCATCTTAGTTGGATTTAACTTCAGCCAAATCTGTTTGAGCTAGTCCATCACTGCTTGTAGACATCTCACCAAAGAATCTCGGGGTGCTGATGGATGCCCACCCATCAGCAGAAATAGCTGAGCTTCATCAGTGTACTGCTGACAACCCAGCCCCAAACTCTAGTCCAGCTGGGTAAGGGGAAGCATAAAGATGTTGAATAATATCAGGGAGAGAATTGCTCCTTGTGGGACCCTACACACTAAGGCTTGCCACTGGGGAACCTATATCTCCTTACGACCAGCTTTCATCAGTCATGAGAGACATGGGTAAAGGGGACACATCATCACCCTCCTCTTGCATATTTTCCTGATGACTCCGAGGAAGGCAAAATTAAGAGCCTCCTCTCTGGGGGAAATAGGTTACCAAACAAATAGCCAAATACTGTGCCATATCATTCAAATATGACAAAATTGTGCTATTGGAAATTTGCCTTAGGTAATCCTTAGGTATGTTTTTATCGTTTTATGGTGTTTTAATTGAACATTTGTACATTGCCATGATTTGCTGGATTATAGTTTTGTAAGTTGTATGGGTTTTATAGCTGGCTTGGAGCCATATTACAATAAATCTATGTATCAGTTGCCAGACAGCTGCCAATCCTGTCCACAGCAGCCAAAGAGAGTAGGCTGAAGCAGTCTACAATAGGATCTTGTGACAGCCAAGGGAACTCTAGTTATCAGTCTGTTTCAAACCAAGCAGATAGGCCCTGGCAGAATGAAGTTTTTCTCCACAAAAAAGTTTGCAAAAGCCTCACAGCCAATGTCCATTTGGGCAGTTTTGGACAATCTCTTTAAAGGATGTCAGAGAGCAAATTGTTCTGAATAATTGAGCTGGAACTTTTTTGTTACCTTTACTGCCATCCCATTTGAATTTATATGCATCTTATAATATGTTCTTGAGGCCTTATTGTGATTTTTCCATCAAACTCACTCTAGCCGTCTCACTTCATATTCCATTTGCACATCTCTGATGCATACCATGGAACTGGGTTAGGATGGGAATGGAGAGGGCATCAGGAAGCAATCTCATGAATGGCCTCAGAGACAGCAATGCCAATCTTCCACTAGAACATTGTGTGAGTCACTGAGAGACATCAGATTTCACATAGCATTCCAGAATCCAGTTGGATTCATAAATCTACTTGGGTGAGCGTAAATCAGCTCTCTGCTTAAACAGGGAAGAAGCTGAGTATTGATCCAAGCCTTAAGGCAAAATGGTCTTCATTGGGCTGATATGTATCTCTGATCTAAAGATCAAATACTTGATGTGTGGGACCAGCAACAAATTGGGAGAATCCTGGTGTTGTCATGGTGGACACTAGGTCCAAATTCTGCAAGGTGGTCATCTCTACATGGACTGAAATCTTCTAAGATCAACAACCTCAGGTTGGGCAACGCCTAGCCAGCAGCCATCTTCAGGAAATTCGGCTGGGCATCTGCTGGTATTTTACTGATCAGCAGACCAGACAGATGACCAGACTCTCCACTGCGCCCCACAGTAGACCCAAACATTCAATTCATGGAGTTGTGCCCTAAATTTAAAAGATTATCTGACCAGTACAGCAACACCTCCCCCCCCCCCCCAAATCCTCTTCTCCAGGATTCATGGAGGCCAAAGACCCCAGGTGGAATTAGTTCTTTCAGGGATACTGTCTCGTCCTCTCGGATCCAAGTCTCCATCACATAATCCACCATATTTTGCTCCATGAAAAATGTCTAGGGAGTAAATTTCTCTCTAATCTAAATAATCAGGTTTCATTCCTCACTTCTCCACATGCAGCCAACTGGGTAAAATGGGCCAGTCACAACTTTCTCAGAGCTGTCTCAGCCTCACCTACTTTGCACAGCATTGGTTGAGGTTAGTGGAAGTGTACACATTTATAAGCCACTTGGAAACTGCTTCAAGTATTAAATAGCAGGGTACAAAACCCTGGCTCTTATTCTGTTTTTTAACAAAATAATTAGAGTAGCATGGTTGAATTTTGTAGTCACTGTTTTTCTTTCCATTGTAACTCTCTCTCCCCCAGTGGAATGCTTATGTCACCATGTTCTACTTTTAAATGGTGCCTCAATTGCCTAAGAAAGTTTCCTTTGTCTTGGAAAGAGTCACAAAGAAGAACCTTCTCTTTATTGTTATGAGTTTAGCAAGTCAGAAGTACTAGAACAGCTGGAGATTTTTTTTTTTGTTGGACAAGGTTACTTTCATTATCATTGACACCTGTAATACTTTTTTTCCAGTCACAAGGAATATTTAAACTATTATAAAATATTTCTCCAAAGTACTATCAAATTAGGTTCTGTTTTCTTTTTTGGTTTCACATTTATTATCTGTACTGTATGTACTAGTGTGTACTAGCAATCAGGACTGCCTCATATGTTACTTATTTTTTGCTTGGAAATGACCTCTGTGTAGCAAAACATCTGTTCAGTTTGCCATATATATTATGGCACAAATTTATCTAGCAGCAACACTCGTTTTCATTAACATCCTTAGAACTTTTTGCCTACGCTTCACAAATGATGATACATGTACATTCCTATACAGAAAGACTTTCTGCTTGGAAAATTGTAATATGCGAATCCGCCTTCAGGCAGCAGTACATGTTACATGCATATGCATGTACAAAAAGCTTGGTGGCTGCTTTCCCCAGAGAATAAAGGCTTGGTGAGGCCTTGATATTGAGTGGGAAAGCAATGCAGATTGATTTAACATCTTCCTACCTGCCCTTTCTGCATTCAAAATCCCTGTTGCAGAAGTTTTGTTTTACCTTTGAGCCTTTCTTATACACCTGTGTTTAGAATGTAATTCAACCCTCAATGTTCAGACAGAATGCAATACATATTCTTAATTGGCAATGACAAGTTTTTAAAAAGGTTTTATTTTGTATTGCTTCATCTGTATCACGCCAGTTATACCAAGGATTGGTTAGGGCCAGTCCATGCATGACAAAGGCCACTTCACTGATTCACACACATGGTGTGGAATTCTTCACACACAACCTCAGATTTTAAAGGCATGGAGGAGAGGGGCTTAAGCCTTCCTGCATGTCTGCCATTTTACTGATTTGAAATGCCCAAGGGAGTCACTCTTTGATGTGTTGAGGAAACTTACATACAGCCATCAGTAGACATAAGTTTCCCTAATGGTGCATATAGCAACATTTCAGGTTAGGGAAATGGGCTTGGTGGAAGGCTTAAGTTAATTTCTCCCTGTGTGTTATAGTTCTAATCCTGGTATTGAGCTGGACGTCCTCATGGTAGCAATGAGGACTGTGTGAATCTGTCCTTATTCATCTATAGAGGATTTTTAAAAAATGCAGTTTCTGCCTTTTTCTAAGCCAGTATTGAATGTAGCATCAAGGATCCCATTCAGCTGTTGTATCCACATGGAGTCTTTGGACAAATCTGTTTAGTGGTTGTAGTGGGAAACAAAAATGGTCAGAAAAGTACTATTGTTAGGAATAAAATATATATTAATGCAGCAGTATTTTCTGTTTTTAATTGTTGGTTTCAGCACTACACTATCATTATTTAAGCACCCATTTATGGTCCAGAAAATCAACTGTTTTCTACTAAGTTTGCATTCTTAAAAATCCATTATTTTAATAGGAAAAAAACCCAAGAAAGGATAATGTTATTTGAATTTGGGTAAATAATGTGAGTATTCATTTCACATTGCTCTTGAGCTATTTGGAGTAAGAATTTTAAAAAATGTCTGTAGAGGTACAAGGTGGGGCTGGGAAGAAAGTGTTCGCTGTATTTTGCTGCCTGCCATGCAGTGGAATTCTGTGCTAGTTATTGCCCAATACTCGAGGATTACCTCATTTGCAAATGTTTACTGCACAAGGACCTTGTGAAACTCTACAGTGACTATCTGAAAGGTAAAATATTGAATCTTGTGGCATCTTAAAGAGTAACAGATTAATTGTGACATAAGGTTGTGTGGACAGATGAACTCGTCTATGAATGCATACCCCCTTCAGTAAATTTGACTGTTTAATATGATAGAAGTCTCTTGAATTCAGTTCCGATGTGACGGTGTGCTGTAGTTTTCAGTTCTGGTTTAGAGGGGCATAGTTTGCTAGTTCAGACCTGTGGTTTTCAGACAAACACTGTATGGAGGATGGTCTGAGTGGGTGAATGAGTCTGAGGGACAGCTGACAATGTGACAATGCCAAACAGTAGCTGCAGGGAACAAAACTTTAAATTTTCTAGGGTACAATGCAGCCCATGTCTGCAGTATAGGAAGAGGAAAGCTCCAGCCTGTCCCCCACATACACCATTTTCATGAGTCAAAAGAATACTGGGGAGAGATATATTTGCTCCATTTTGAAGCTGCACATGTCATATTCTGTTCTTGCCGAGTTTGGCCCTGAGTTTCCATAGCATAATGCTGAATGGCATTTTGTCATTTTGAGTCTGTTGGAATGAAAACAATAGATATGGTAATTTTGAGTATCTTTGAGGACTGTGGCTGGAAGATACAAATTGCAAAAAACTGCTTCATATTTTTATTATCTGTTTTTCCCCCTCAGCAGCATATATCAATGCCATTACAAATGTAACCACTGAAAATAAGTTTTAGGCTGGGTGCATTGATAGGTTGTGACTCTTCCCGTAGCGTACACCTTTGCTCAGACATTTCATAGATGGTCCAAATCCAATCTGTAAATTTCTCCTTTTTCTTAGCTTTTGGAAAGACCATTGCCTGCCAGACCAGTAAGTAGGGTTAGGGCCAGTAAGTAGAGCAAGAGAATGCAAAGATAGACAGCAGATGTAGATCATGAAATACTTGTTTTGAGTAAAGTAATGTTAAATTGAATTCCAGAATAGTTTGATTCAGATAAATTTCTTATTCCGTACCAGATTGTTTTTATTTATGCGTTTCTGGCTATGTGCAACCTTCCTTCTTCTTCAGTACTATGCAGGTTACTCCAGTCTAGGCCTACTGATTTGAATGGATGCATCCTGGAGTAACTGATTAGTACTGCAGTGCTAGCATGATAGCATTCAAGCTTTTGTATTCTAAAAATGTAATATGTTCTCTTTGTTCCCTATATCTGCATGTAAAAGTTCGTTTGGTTTCTGAGAGCCATATTGGAGCACAGCTGAAGTACACAGTATTTCTCAAATGTTACTACAGATTCCATCAAGTTTAGGAAAGTAATTTTGTACTTTCATATCCATCCACACGTGACCTATATAAATCTCCTTGTAAAGTACATGTCAAAGAAGAGATCATCCAATATTATGAGAGTCAGGAAGCTTATTTCAAGTCCTCGAAAAAGATATAAATCTTAATTTCAAATAGAAAGGATCTATGAAAAACATATCTTATTAAAGCAGCTGGGAAATATTGTTCATTTTCCAAAATAACATAGTTGTCACAAAATATTTTTAATAAATAAGCAAGAAAAATTAAAATCTTATACATGGAACACAAAGTTGAAATGTTTGCTTAATGATACAGTGATTCTGATTTTTTAAATTAATGTCTTTCATGTGTATGAAACTGGATTTACTGCTTAGTGCTCTACTTCTTAAGTAGGGCACCTAAAGAAATTGAACCAGGACTGAGTCAGTTAATTAATTTAAAATAGATTACAAATCAAAAACATATTACATAATGTTGATTTAATTGCCACTTTTTATTTACTTAATTAAGAACACTCTGTAGAAGTTAACAGTTTGGACAATTGCTAGTTGGGTAACTTGACATCAAGCTGCCACCAGAAAATGTGTTGATGAACCTGAAGGTGAAACCCATAGGCTTAAAATACGAAAGTATAATTACTTTAATTTTACACGGCAATTAAATAATATCCGGGTTACTGTTTCTAGGTAACAGTCATAAAAAGGACTGGTGACAACGTGATGAAATTATGTAGGTGGTCATTAGGGAGAGCTTGAAGCAGGAGGGTTCATGTAGGGAAGTAAAAAGGAGACAGAATAACTGAAACTCCTCCCACAAAATTTAGCATGCTTAAATTAGAACGTATGGGATAAAATTAGATGACATGAGTGCCAGCAGGAAGGCCAGTTTCACAGTAAACTAGCTGAAATGTTCAGTAAGTGTAATTTTGGAGCACCCAGTGAAAAAGAGAAGGGGAAAGGTCCCACACATTTATGTATTGGACAAGAAAAGCATTTTCCAATGCCACATATTTTTGGTGTGACTAAAATATAGAGATAAATGAAAGTGAGACTTTACCCAATGTGTAGATGCCACAACAGAAAAACTTGTATCACCTATGTGAGTGAGGCTAAATTACTAATAAAATTTACATATGCAATGTTAAAGCTGTTAGTCATAAAATTGGTTATTTATGTAATGTTAGCTGAAGCTGAGGTGATGTGAAATTGCTAGGAAATTTCTAAGTTCAGAGAGGTTGTAGAAGTAGAAGGTTAATTATAATTATGAACAGAATGATTAATGGTAATTGTCAAACACAGAAAGAGAATGGATATATGTGATTTGCTTTCATGCTGATTTTATACATGTCCAAAATATTTTTGGTTTTACTGTTTATTTTAATCATAACAGCCCAAGGTAGATATGCTAATATTCTATTTATTTACAACTGTTGAAAGATAGTTATTTTGGAATATATAAATAGTCTACCTTCTTGTTAAGTAATTGCTTTTTATGAATTAACAATTGAGAAAAGTTAGGGAAGTAATTTTAAAATATTAGACAGAGGTTGAAATAGAGTAGTCCTGAAATAGAGTAGTCCAGTGCTACTCCTGGATTTAACCAGGGATCCACCATCTTATCATGCAGTGATGGTATGGACTTTCAGTTCTTTCACAATCCCCTCTGTTTTAGTAGTGCATTCTTGCCCTACCACTGAATAAGATAAACTTGTTTTTTATTCTCTTTTTTTCTCCAAGCTTAAAGCTAAAGCAGAACATACTACTTAAGCACTGAAAAATAACTAGGAATTTATTCTCAATTTCTAACAAATCCTAAGATTTTGAAAACTAAATTTTGAAACTAAATATGATGATGGGATACCAATTTGTTCAAACTTCAGCCCACAAATGAAGTCAGTTGGGAGGAGATTAAAAAGGGCCATACGGGTAGGATATGTTGAGCCATTGCCCTGCACTGGTTTACCCCTACATTCTGATGCTGAAACTTCTCCCTCCCCCCAGGTCAGTTGCACCACTGCTAGTGAACAGAAGACAGCAGGGAAGCGGCCAGTGGAAGGGTGGGGACAGTAAACATGTACTCCATGAGAGTGTCAAAGTTTTTATTCCTCTTGCCCACCAGCATCCCCCCTTAAAAAAAAAGAAGAAGATTAAATCCTCCTTGTTTTGTGTGACTTGTGGTAGGGGAAAGTGTCCCCAAATTGCAGCTGATATATGGTGACCCTGTGGAATTTCAAGGCAAGGGACGTTCAGATGTAGTTTGCATAACAGGGCCAGAAACAAGTTAAATATACTAGTATTGCCTTTAAATCTGTTTTGAATGAAAATGACAGTTTGGCATACTTGGAATCACACCCACAAATTTATTTTGGCTAGGAAAACCAGAAATTGTTGAAATTTACTAACATTTGTAGCCTGCCTTTCTGCCATTCATTTCAAGGGGGGGGGGTTCAAAACAATTGTCTATTGTCACGCAAAAAAGGAAATTAAAAACCCAATAAATACAGTAAATATCCCAAGATTCATTAATTACCTCCTCATAACATATAATTCACATGAGTAGCTCCTAATAGTAATCTGAATTATGAGACCGGTACTTGCATCTGTAAATATGCCTTGAGGTAGATAACTTTAATCAAGATGAAGAATAAAAATATAAAAAAATATCTATGTATAAATATATATTGCAGATATCTTAACAAAACTGTCAGCTCTGCTTGGAAATTTTATATAGTGGTTAGAAAAGCTTAAAGAAACAAGAATAAAGAACCAGGGCAGAACCCTAGAAATTAAGCAGTTGACAACCCAAGGAGGAACACAACATCAGACATGGACACCTCTCAATCATCAAGTCCAAATAAGGGCACAGTAACAACAAGGGGGAACCCAAGGGGGTCAGGGATAGCAATAATAAGGGGAAGAAGTATGGACAGTGGTCGAAGGAGGCTGGACAATAGAAGGGGTTTGAGAAATAACCACTCTCAAACTCCTTCTAACCTCCGCTCCATCTCTCAGGCCACTAGGGTGGAGGCAAAGGTGAACAACCCACCTCGGACACTGATGCTGTGCAACGCCAGGTCAATCAACAACAAAGCCTCCACTCTGCAAGCGTATTTCACAGAGCAGGGGATAGACCTGGCATGCCTGATGGAAACCTGGACCAGGGATGGCAACACAGTCACCCTTAAAAAGCTAACCCCTGCTGGGTTCTCCGTCCACCATCAGTCACGGACCACAGGGCAGGGAGGGGGGGGGCAGGCCTCAAATGGCTGATCTCCTTCCTCCAGGGTCGCGGACAGAGGGTAGCAATAGGACAGAGAGTATCTAGCCATCACCAGCTCACATGTGGAGTACCACAAGGAGCAGTCCTCTCTCCTATCCTATTTAATATCTTTATGCACCCTCTTGCTTAGCTGGTGCAGAGGTTTGGGCTAGGTTGCCACCAATACGCAGATGACACCCAGCTCTTCCTCCTGATGGATAACTGCCCTGACTCCCCCCCCAGAATTTTTAGTCAGATGCCTGGAAGCAGTGACAAAATGGATCAAGCAGAGTAGTCTGAAGCTCAACCCTGAAAAGACAGAGGTCCTGTGGTTGGGTAGGAAGGGACCATAGGAGGAAGCGCGCCTGCCCACCCTGGATGGTGTGCAGCTCCTAGCAACTCACTCCGCCAGGAACCTGGGCGTGATCCTGGATGCTTCCCTTACAATGGAAGCCCAGGTCACAAAGGTAGCACGGCTGGCATTTTACTACCTCCGCCAAGCCAAAGTACTAGCGCCCTACCTGGAACCTGAGCACCTAGCCACAGTGATCCATGCAATGGTCACCTCTAGACTAGACTTCTGCAACTCGCTCTATGCAGGCTTACTCTTATCGTTGATCTGGAAACTACAACTGGTGCAGAACGCCGCGGCCAGGATTCTCACTAAGACAAAGAGAGATCTCATATCCGGCCAGTAATCCAAGAACTCGGCTGGCTGGATTAAGCTTAAGCTTTAAAGCCATACTCGGTCTGGGCCCAGTGTGAGAGACCGCCTCCCTGCCTATATCCCCAGAAGAGCTCTACACTCTGCCACTTCCAACTGGCTACAGATCCCTGGCCCTAAAGAGGCATGTTGCATCTCAACAAGGGCCAGGGCCTTTTTAGTCCTGGCCCCCACCTAGTGGAATGAGCTCCCCGAAGAGATCAGGGCCCTGCTGGAACTTCCACAATTCCGCAGGGCCTGCAAAAAGGAACTCTTCCACCAGGCATTTGGTGGGGCCGACTGACCCATAACATCTACAGGTCCCCCCCTCCCAGACTGAGAGATCGAACCTGCTGAGGGAGTGTCAAAGTTACTGTTGAAGTGCTGTACTAATTGTTCTAGTTGGTGTGTTGTTGTTATACTGTCATATTGATTTTGATAGTGTTCTATGTAAATGTTCCAAAACGTTTTATGTAAACCGCCCAGAGCCATAGGGAAGGGCGGTATAAAAATCTAAATTAATAAAATAATAAAATTAATAAAGAAAATAAAGAAACAAAAAGGCTATAGAATTATAGCAAATTGTGCATAATATTGCAGCCTCAAGTCTGCATATCATGTCTATAACAAATTGTCATACTCATCTTTTAAAGTCACAAAGCTAACCAATTTAAACTGCTATTAAATACAGCATTTTACTCAAGGACTAGTTAGAAAAAAAACTGTCCAACCTCATCTCCCAAAGTGATCAATCTGTTTCATTGTCTCAGATATTTCTCTTCTCATCACTCTTGCCTCTCAGAGACCTATTATGCTCGCAGGTGGCTGTGCCAGGCTGCCACTGGTTCCCTGCACTGGGGCAACAAGCCCCACCACTTCCTGTGTACGAACAGGGGAAGATTTGCTCTGCCATGCACGGTCCACCCCAGAGTGCTGTATGTACACACACAGTCAGGCACAGTGACTTTACCACAGTGGTGGTGTGTGTGTGTATTTTCACGATTTTTGTGGAAGTGAAAAAGTGTCCTGTTCAGCCCTGCGAAGCGTTGTAGACCCAAATGGGCGTTTTCTGTCCCCGCATAGGCCTGGCCAAGGCTGGCTGCTGATGGTGCCCACAGCGAAAAAAGGAAAGCAGAAACTATCTGCTTCCCTTAACACAGGGCACCAGAAGCCCTAATTGGATCCATGCCCAAGAGAGGGCCAGGCCAGCGGTGACATGCATAAGCGGGGTTAATCCCCGCTACCATACAAGCACCAGTCCAGCATTCCGCCCCCCCCTCGCCCCCGGTGCATAATTGGTCAGATAGTAACTGGAAACTCTGCAAGTACTCCTGAAGTGATGAAATAGTCTGATTGCTGTTTTTTCTTCTACACTTTATGGTTCAAAAATTTCAAAGGAAAGGAAAATATGAATATATTCTCAAGAAATTAACTGTAGGATTTTTGGATATTTGTGGAAAGCAGTATATATCTGTAACTATTCTCACAGCTATATTATATGACTAGAGGACAT
This sequence comes from Paroedura picta, assembly GCF_049243985.1. Classification (NCBI taxonomy): domain Eukaryota; kingdom Metazoa; phylum Chordata; class Lepidosauria; order Squamata; family Gekkonidae; genus Paroedura; species Paroedura picta. The sequence continues at coordinate 78,625,065 of NC_135375.1, read as the reverse complement.
TTTCTTCCAAAGATTTGGGCCTTTAGAATGTTTGGTTCACAAATCAGAGTTTCATCAGAATACCTTTCCTTGAATGGTATGAGAATGAAGTCCTTGTGACACCTGCAGGCAAAACATTTGCAGATCAGTAATGTGTTTCTTCAATTCTTTGTAGATTCTGGACAATCGGGGAGTCCAAGCCACAATGATCCTGCCAAGAATCCACCAGGTAAAAGTGTGTTCTGAGTCATTTTGCGACTGAATACTGTTTGAGAACAAAAATTGTGATATTAATACAGCTGATCAGTAACTATTTGGTGCTGCAAGTAGAATGTGAACAGACATTCTGAAGTGGCAAATTCATTCAAAACAGGGTGGATAAAAAAAAAATTAAATTGGACCTTTTTAATAGAACACTTTTTGAGGGAGGCAATCTGTTTTCTATTTAAGATATAGTCCATAGTTATTCATCATGAAATATGGATTTGTTTTTAATCATGTAGAATGAGGCTGTATATTCATGCAGTGTGTATAAAACTTTTTGATAATAGATTCTATTAATCCATTCACAATCTCGTGGTTTCTCAGAGGTTTCTGTAAGATTGGTTTGGGCAATATTTATATCTCAAAGATATTATCACAGATGCTTGTGTTTGCAGTTCTCAGAAATGTCAATCTGTGTCAGATCAGATAACATGCCTCTTTTTTACAGCAAAAATATTATAAAACTAGAATTAAAGCCCGTTATAGCGGATACAACAGGCCCTAGCAGACGGGGAGGGAGGAAAATAGCGAAGAGAGAGGGAGGTAGAAAGGAAGAGAGTGATTAAGATAGCGAGAGCTTGGAAGAGTAAGGGAAGGGGTTGTCCAGTCTATAAGGGCATGAGGTTGAATATGTATGTTGTGTGGGGGGTTGTGGTGGTGTGGTGACAAATGAGGGCATGGGTGTGGAGAGGTGGGTGTCAAGAACCTGTGGTTTGGAATGTTAGTTGAGTGAACTGACCTTTGGGAATTGTGGTATAATGGTTGCATTTGAGCATTCAAGACCCATGTCTTCAGAAATGTGAAGGGAATATCAAACTGGAGACTTTTCTTAGGTTCTTAGGAGGAGATTACATGGCAACCAATTTCTACCAGTTCTGTGTTCAATGTCATTTCCCTTGTGTGAATTAGGCCTCAGACACCAAAATGTCTGCATGCCCTAATGGGGTAATCACTGTACACAGGTGTCCGCCCTGCTCCTTCTGTCTCCATTTTTTTTACAGTTAATAAAATGTTCGGACCAGGGTCAGTCAACTTCCAGGTGGGGCCTGGAAATCTCCTGGAATTGCTGCTCACCTTCAGACTATAAAGATCAGCTCTCCAGGCAAAAATGGCTCATTTGCAAGGGGTGACTTTGTAGCATTGTATCCCATTGAGGTTTAGGGATGCCATCCTCCTGGTGGGGTCTGAGAATTCCCTGGAAGTACAGCCCATTTCCAGGAAGTTAGGCTGAAGAGAAAGCTCTCTCCCCTCACATGCATCCCTTCAAAAGGAATGCACATGTTCCCAAACACCCCTTGGTTGCTTGACTGGTGATCTCTGCCCTTCTGAAGTCTGAGGCCTACTGCTGGCAACTGGGGGAGATTAAATGGCAACCAATTCCTCCTATTTCTGTGGCCCTACGCCTTCTGTCTCCATTTTTTTACTGTTGAAATAATATGTGCCTACATGATTCTTCCACTGTTGCCCCTTAGAAGAATATGGATTCTTGTACCCTGCTGTTTACTACCAAAAGGAGTCACGAAGTGGTTGACAAACACCTTTTTCCTTCCTCTCCCCATAACAGACACCCTGTGAGTGAAGTGGGGCTGAGTGCTCTGTGAGAACTGAAATGGCCCACAGTCACCCAGCAGGCCTCAGCAGTTTAAAATCGCCTTCCCTTCCTCTCACCATAACAGACACCCTATGAGGGAAGTGGGGTTGAAAGCTCTGAGAGAAGTGGGAATGGCTCACAGTCACCCAGCATGCCTCAGGTGTCACTAAGCAGTTTAAAATTGCCTTCCCTTCTTTCCCCCATAACAGATACCCTATGAAGGAAGTGGGGCTGAGTGCTCTGAGAGAACTGTAATGGCTTACAGTCACCCAGCAGGCCTCAGGTTTCTCTAAGCAGTTTAAAATTGCCTTCCTTTCCTCTCCCATAATTGGTCTCCTGTGAGGGAGGTGAGCGTAGGGGTCGGCCCAATCAGTATAATTAGTTCTGTTTTTCCCAGAGAATCCTAGTCTTAAATGCAATCCAATAATATTTTTTTACTTGCACACAAGAAATGTGGAACAGCAGACTCGTAGTACTGTATTACCAGCTGTTTGTGAACCTGGAGAGCTACATAGCAGCATGCAGCGTGGTAGAGAAAGGTATAGAAAGAGGACATAAAAAATGCAGCACCTGTGATGTGCATCCCTTCCCCTTAGCACCTTTCTGAATATCAGTACTTCAGCAGAAGAAATATTTGACTTGGGTTTGCCTAGAGAATGGAATGTATGTTGGTGCTTTCAACTGCAGTCCAAACAGAGATTTATACTACAGCAGTGCCAGTGACTGTTTTCAAGAAGGCTTACACAAAGTAAAGCAAGGGTTATTTTTGTTTATTAATTTGAACTTTTTGTAAGTTTGAGAGACAGTCATGTTTGTGTGTTTTTACGGGACTGTGTATATTGTTTGTGGGCTAGACAGGATGATAGGGGAGATTGATTTTGGGGGAGTGGGGGGAGTCCATGTGCCTTACTTGGTCATATGTACAGTGAGAATAGTCTTTATTTACTAAAAAAAATCTTGAGCGTGAAAGGAGCTATTCTTGACCATATATTTGCCTGGTTCTTTCCTTTTCTTTAAAGCAACAGAACACAGTAAGACAAGATGCCCCTGGGTGCCATGGCACCTGCCAGTACTTATCCTGGTGCCTGTCAAGGTTTTTAGAAAGTGGGCAGGGCCATTATAAGGCAGGGCTGTATTGGCTGCTCTCACTCAAATGACAGGGGTTTCTACAGCTGCAAAAACAGCTGCAGCCACTGGAAGATCAGGAGGACTGGTAAGCGCTTGATCTTTTGGTTCCATTCCCCTTTCGCACTTTTTTTCTTTTGATTTCCCATTCTCTTTCTCTCTCCCTTTGAGACTTTCAGACATTTCTATTTATTTCCCCTCTCTGATTTTTTTTTGCAAAACAAGGACGGAACATATTGCATTCAGCTCTGACTCCCGTGCCAACCATTTTAGGTTGGTGTTCACTACTCTCTCCAAAATTTCAAAGATATTTACAAACTCAACAAGGTTGAGGACTCCTGCAGTAAAGTAAGGATTTTGAGGTGGCAGGGTTTATTCCCCCTTGTTCTTACACTGCTTGTCTGTTTTTCAGTTAAGCCCCGCTTCCTACTTTATATATAAAAGCATGGATGCATGAATAATAAATACACATAGATCCTGCTGTCAAATCTGATTTGGCCCCCAAACTTATCAAATTTGGAAGCATAATTTGCTGTCTCTCTCTCCCCCCCCCCCCCTTCCACAATTATTAGTTGAAAGTTTTATCTTTCTCTCACAGTCCCCTGTATCTTCACATGCTGTCAGGGCCATTGCTATGTCATGTTTGGGGATTCATCTTGATTATGAAGAAGCCAGCATGTTGGCAGCATCATTTTGCAGTTTCGGATGCCACCACCTTCTCAAGGGTTTGGCAAGACAAAGGGAGTTTGGAAGCACTGGAGTTATTTGGCAAGACTGCTGGCATTACAAGTTGGCTTCTCTTAGGTTGGCTAGGCTATTGCATTCTTTGGGTCTCTGGTAATTTCCCTTCTTAACTAGGAAGGAGGTATATCCTTTGCCAAATAAAGGAACATTATGCCCAATTTAAAAAATAATTATTCCTGAAAATACACCAATTGCATAGATAATTCAACTAAAATTAAGACATTACACAGTCAGTATAGTACTGGAAGTCTTCTTTTATAGTACTGGAATGCTTGAGTTGAACTCCATATGCACTTCAAAAATAGCTTGCAAGCTCAGTTTGTAAAATTACTTTTGTTGAAGAAATATCAGTGGCAGGATGGGACCTGCACTAAAGGTTGCCTTCCAAGTTTCTTCTCCGTGCATCCCTTCTTTCTGAAGTTAGGTGGGTGTTTACAAAAAAATGGGGTGATATTTCTATCCTGGTATCCTGATATACTTTCAAGATCCACTGGGTCTGAATCCAAAGCTGTCTCACTCTCCAGGGTTGTTTTTTTTTTTTGGACACATACCCAGGATATAGCCTCAGAACAGAGCAAGAGGAGGGGATTTCCCCATACTGGTCTGGCTCCTCTTCCCTGGCTGCTCCTGGGCATGCCTTTGAAATGCCTCACCAAGGTAGGGGCAATTCTGGACTCAGCCAGTCGTCTCTCCCCACCCCAGTTCTGGGAAGCAACAGGACCCTGGGCCAATGGATACTTGCCTTCGACTAGTGAACTCCCTGGCTGTTCCTCCTGAGCTTCTTTAAAGAGCTGGCTGCCCTGGCTGATACCCTCTATAAAGTCAGTGCCAGGATCCCCTGTGATAGAAACTGGGTTGGCTTTTGCTGTTGAGCGTGCCACTGAGAGCTGGCTGGCCTCCTTGAAGCTGGATGACTCCTCTAAGTACACCTGGTCAAGGCCATGCCCTGTTGCAACTTGATACGCACATCCCCCAGCTTCAAGGTTTGCTGATGTAGCTCACCTTTGGTAGGGTTTGTAGTCCCCTAGGGTGACAGTAGTGGCGCCAAACCCAGAAAATACTTTATTTTTTTGGTGTCACGCAAAGACAGTTTTATCCTTCTGTACTGACTTCTGCAAATAATTTTATCTGCTGTTTCCTTTTTTTTAATTTAGTGTGCTAGTTAATTATTCTGATTTTACGTGCTTGTTTTGTGTGATCTTATGGAGGTGTACATGTATGGATAAACTTAGTAGAAAATCTGAAAAACTATAATCTGTAACAAATTCAGTTAGTTGTGCTTATTTTTTTACTCGTGCTGCTGACACACGATCATGTCAGAAAATAAAGGCACAGGTTCTCATATACACAATCATGTCAGAAAATAAAGGCACAGGTTTGCAAACTATTGCAAACAGTTTGAAAAGGAAGTAGGTAATCTTCTAGATAGAAAGATTTGTGTGATGTGCTAAACTGGCACACCTGAAACACATAATAGATACTTGGGCTGTTAGTCTTAACATACAAGATGGGGTGGCAGAACAGCTGTTTGTCCAAAATAGTGTTAATTACTTAAAGCCTTGTTATTTACAAATGAGAGCCAGTGTCTTGATGGGTTCAGGATCAGATTGGTTCCTGCTATGCATTTTAAAGTGTATTCTTCTGGTTAGTGTATTGAACAGTATATTTTAGAAAAGGGGGATATGTAACAATATATATCCTGCATTCAGTATTCCTGCAGTTATTTCAAACATAGCAGCAAAAGGAGATAGATTCAGGTGGGTACCATATTGGTCTGAAGCAGCAGAAACAAGTTTGAATCCAGTGGCACCTTTAAGACCAACAAAGTTTTATTCAAGGTATGAGCTTTCATATTTAAACACGCGGCTTAAGATATACATGAAAGCTTATATATTGATTTTTTTAAAGGAGAGGGTGCATTAGGTTGTCCCTATAGCTGATTCCACATTCAGCAACTTTTGTTGTGCAATCTTATTTTGTCCACATGGTATTTGCCTCCATTCTTGTTTTGCCAAAAACTTCACATTTCAAAAAAACCTTGAAAAATTATTCCCTGACATGATGTTGTTGGGATGATATTTTTCATGTGTCTGGAAAGGAAAATACAGTTTGTGGTAGGGCAATGGTGGTAGAGCAGTGTTGTAGTGTTGTTATTGCATTGTAACAATAGAAGGGGTAGGTTTGTTTCTCTGCTCTCTTGATTAGCATCTCCAAATTTCCTGAAGTACTTTCTCCCCCTCCCTAGGCTGTACAAGGCCTATCTGTCTTTTCAGTGTTGATTACCTTAGTGGAACCCCCAGTACCTCCCATCAATTAGCATTATCAAAGGATTCAAGTATTGTGTTATTAGAGCAATACTACTCAAATGCATCACCTTGTTTTACAAAGGGGGTCAGAGATTCATGAGTGTGGCATAACAACAGGGGGCACAGTATATAATTATTGTATGAAAGGGAAACCACAAAACCACGGCTAATGGGGTGGGAAAACAAATTATCCTGTACCTTGTGGAATCCTCCTTGCAAGTGCAAACTCCATATATAGAATTATTATAGTGGTGGTGGTGTAGTGGCTCCAAAATGGGCTCTTGAAGAAAACAAACAGAAGGACTCATTCTAGCTGCACTCAAAACAAATCGTATGAAAGCCAAGATTTAGAAGAGCAGTGATAACAGCAAATATCAACTTTGTAAGACCAAAGATTAAACAGTCGTTCATATGGTCAGTGTCTGCAGTAAAATAACTTGAACTGCAGTCAAACTTTGCAAGATGTATGACTTACTATCAGCTGGAAATTCATGGGAGTACAAACCAGACAAGGATGATGGAACAAAGATTCTTTGGGATTTCTGATTACAAACAAAAATGCCTAGAGCATAACACCCCTGATATCACAGTTGTAGAAAAGAATGAAAAATAGGGTTTGGATCATTGACATTGCAGTCCTAGGAGACAGCAGAAGGGAAAAGGAAAAACAGGGAGAGAATCAGGAAATAATGAAAACCTGCAAATATAATTAGTGTGTCTCTGGGAGAAAAGGATGTCCACCATGCTGGTTGTCATTGGGGCACTTGAAGTAGTGCCTAGAAGTCTCAAGAAACAACTTCAGCTTCAGAAGACAGTGTTGCTTAGGACAGCAAGAATCCTGCAAAGATGTATCTGCAATTCCCCAAGAACTTGGCTAGATCTAGAATTGCCGAATAGTATCTACCAGTCGAATATTTGACTGTGACAATTCATAGTAATAATAATACTGTATTACTATTATTAGGTATTATTAATGCAAAATCAATTGGCTCTGTTTAATGTTGACTGTCTAGCCACTACAGAGGAGACAACAGCATTCTGTATTTGCTCATTTTGACAAATCCTTATTTCCTTTTCTGTAAAAATTAGAATATCTTCCTCAGATGTGGAGCACAAGAATCTTACCAAAACACTCCAATGACCTGGTAGAGCTTCATTCTCCTGAGTCAGACCATAAATGTTACATAATCATTCCCCATTAGCTATTTAAGAGAAGGAAGGCTTTTGTGATTTACTTTTAATATAGACTTCCAGATTAATCTTTTAATAGTAACAGGTGGTCTTTGTCTTTATAGCTCTTCTTTTGAAAATATAATCAGCAGTTTTTCTTGAGTTACATGCAATTCTGAGCACAGATGGCCTTGTTATTTTATTGCACTTCAAGTTACCCTCTTGTGTGTAGAGAACTAGCCTCCATAGTAGGAGTGGAAGAGAAAATTCTGTCTCAAAATCCCTTGCGTCACCATCGTTTAAACAATTTCAATATACATAATGTCCTATATAATATTGGAAATGTTTGGCAGAATACTGTAGGAATGAATACATAGAATCAGAACATATTTGTACTTGTTTGCTTTCTGGGCACCTGCAGTTATGTTAAGTGAACACTACATTGATCTGTTTTATGATATAACTGAATAGATTTAATTATGTCTCTTATACATGCTACGTCTTGGGCTCCAAAAAGGGAAAGTGTGATGGATTCTGACAATATTGGTGCTCCTTCCAAGTCTGCTGCTAAGAAGTGTTTCAATCTTTATTTGTAGTGCTGGATATTATGTTATTTACCACTTGTCCTTAAAAAAAATTAATCCCTTTTATGATTCTAGCTTAAAAATAATTATAGCCTTTTAATGTATTTTTTGCAAAAAAAATTTTAAAGCAAAAGTAGACTCCAGCTAAAGATTCATACTTTCATGTTCCCTTATCTCAATGAGACACTTATAAATGATATTTTAACGCCATCATGTACCAGATCAGCCCCTGAACAGAGTGTGATATGTACCTGCATAAGAGCCAAGAGTGAATGGCTTAAAAGTTCAAATTTGATACAGAACTTAATTATTAAAAATACAAATTTGATAAACTTTTTTATACTTTACTATGTATAACCTTTTTTTCTGCTACACATACCTGAAACTCTCTAAAATCTGTGACTCCTTTGGGGATTTCTGCACCCTTTACAAATAGTGAGATACTTACCTTTGGTTGTTATATTCCAGCCTCTCCATATTGTGTCGCCAACATGCAGCGTCTGAGCAGTAAACATCCTCCATTTTAAAGCTCTAGTTGGTGAATCCCAAAAAGTTAGTGAATCTCAAAAAGATTCATCAACATATGTAGTGCTACCTACTGAAGAGCAACCAGCAGGCCATCAGCAAAAAAAAAATGTATGGAGGCAACAAAACGCTATTTCTGCATCCAGTGTTCCATCCTCGCACCTGCCTCCCTCTCCTAGGGATGGGAGTTGTTTTTTTTAAGTGAACTGCCTGGAGCAACGAATAGGCGTTCGATCGTACAGGCAAAGGCAAAAAAAAAATGTTTCCCCAAAGTTGTAACACAGAGCATGTCTCTCTAAGCTTCCCCCACAATCAGGAACGAGATTTATTTTTAAGAGAAGCAAGACTTGTGATTCCATAAGTGGTAGCAGTAAAGAAGCACTATGCATAGGTGTTTCAACGGAGAAGTATTGATTTAAAAAAATTAATGGGCATTGTGGTCCCTTTAAATCATGGAGAAAGGGGATTGGCTGCCTGGCTTGATTGACAGGTGAGAGAGTTATGTATAAATCGTGTTGCTTTCTTCCACCATTTCCAGCAACACTTGTGGAGGGGACAGAGCTCCTTAGCAGGCCCAGCCTAGCAGGCCCAGAGGACCTCGTTAGCAGGCCCTCCACCATGACCCTTTGCCCAGGGCACTCTCCCCATACCTGCTGCTGGCTCCAGGCAATAAGGCTCATTTGAGAGCAAAGAGGCTAGACCTCAGGGACAGAGGGTGGGAGCTGCAGGGGCAAGGCCAGTACCCTGATTGGCCCTATTCCAACTTGGACAGCCGGACACGTTCCCCCCCCCCCCAAGCTGTTTTATAAATATATAGAGGAACCATGGATGGATAAGGATGGTGGGAATTTTGCTGTTTAAGAAAATATTATGACCACCTTCACAAAATGGCTGTAATGGAGGGTAGGACAGAAAGAAGAGAAAGGATCAGAAGGAAAGCTATAAATGTGTATTACAAGCACAAAACCCGATGGGTGAAACTGAAAACAGGTATTAAAACATGAGAGTGCAGTTTATGTACTTGTTTTTCACTTTCACCAGCTTTATATGAAAAACTTCTAAAATGTTAATAACTTTGTTGCCGAGAGGAAACAACTGATTCCTAGCTTAGGGCCAGAATCTGATTTAGTTTGGGGCTAAATTCCCTAGATCTATCCCTATACACACAAAATAACTAATGTATCATGAATGAATTGGATGAACAGCAGTGGGGGAAATGATGTACTAATTTCATTAAAGGTGGATTTAATCTGGTGGCTGCCACAAGGTGAATGCTATCACAGAATTTTTGTAAACCAAGCATATTCCTAGAACAGAGGCAAATTCCAAATGGGTGCTCCCTACAGAAACAAAGGTGATATCTCCAGGTTTGTAGGAAAGCTGGAATCCTCCTTCTACTTTGGTAGACAGCTAGATTAGAGTTCAGTAGAGACCAATAGGATTTTTGAAACATAAGCTTTTGAGAGTCAAAACTACCTTTCAGCTACCTTTTCTTGAAGCATACACCCAGCCCTCATGAGGTTCTCCTGGCTTTGACCATGGTTTAATTAACTATGGTTTAATTAACTGCCAAAAGGTATACTGGTGTGTGTATCCTCTTTGTAGTCCCCTAGTCATATCATCCCGTTATTCCCTAATGTTTATTTATTCTTAATATTTATAAATATTATAATAGCCTGAGACCTATAAAGTCCACTTGACAGGATCCATCCAGTCTCATTCCCTGGAGGTACAAAACTTACCTAACTCTAAACAGACACCACTCCTGGTTCACACCTGGCCCTTCTAGAAATCCATGGGTCTTGGTTGGCTCTTAGCTGCCCTGCATATAAATCAAATAGGCATACAGAGATGAGTGAGTGACAGAAAGGGTCAGCACTTTTGTCCATCTGTCACAGTGGCACACAGGTGCATCATGTTCATGGTTATGATAGGGTTTTTGTTTTTTGAAAGATCTGCTGGAAGGGCTATTTTAATATTTTAGTTTTGAAATACAGAACAAAATTTAATCCACTTACTGCAGTGTAATTTGAGGGAATAGCTGTATGGCAGGACAATATAAAATGACAGTATATCCTGGAAACTAAATTACCAACATAACCAGCTTAACCACTTCTGTCAAGCACATGAATAGCCCTTTGGTATTCCACATCTATCAAGCATGTCCTGCAATTTTATTTTTAAAAGTTCACAGCAAACCAGTTCTGAAAAAGATTTAAAAAAAACAACTGAATTACAACCACTGTTGGATTATTGTTTATGGTACTTTAGTCTATGTTATATGTTTAGGTAATTTCATGTATCACCCTGCAACGTTATATGTAAACCACCCTCAGCCATATGGGAGCGTGGTGTAAAAATCTAATAAATAAATAAATAAAATAACTTGTCACCTGAACTACCTGGAATAAAGAAGCACATGAACTGTTGTTCTAGTCAGTGTTTTCTCCAAGCTATGTACATGAGTGGCTGCTCATTAACACAGGAATCCCTGCTCAGCAGCCATCTGGAGCCATGCTGGGTCTTGCATTACCCATATTAAGATCACAACAGTTCTGTTTTGCTCAGGACGTGATCTGCTCCACTCAGTATTGGGTAAAAATTAAAGGAAATATTACTTATAGCAGAGAAAAGTACAAGTCTGTACAATTCTTCTTATTTAGCCAAAGAAAGGAAGCACTCTATTTCTCTGGTGTTTGTTTCCTAGACAGCTAGTGATTACAACTAGGGATGGGCACAAACCTAAAACACCCAGTTGGGAGTAGCAACCAAACCCAAACAGAAGGCCCCCATCCAAACCTAGCTAGTATGACAAGTTTGGTTCCTCTTATCTCCACCTCAGAAAGGGAGCAGCCATTTAACTTGTCCATTTTGCTTTCCCTGCTTCAAAGTGGGGGAGAGTGCAACCAAAGGGTTTAATGGTTCATTTAAACCTAAACAGCCATTTAAACCTAATAGCCGATTGATGAGCCTCTTGTGGCGCAGAGTGGTAAGGCAGCCGCCTGAAAGCTTTGCTCATGAGGTTGGGAGTTCGATCCCAGCAGCCGGCTCAAGGTTGACTCAGCCTTCCATCCTTCCGAGGTCGGTAAAATGAGTACCCAGCTTGCTGCTGGGGGGTAAACGGTCATGACTGGGGAAGGCACTGGCAAACCACCCCGTATTGAGTCTGCCATGAAAACGCTAGAGGGCGTCACCCCAAGGGTCAGACATGACTCGGTGCTTGCACAGGGGATACCTTTACCTTTACCTTTTAGCCGATTGGTGGTCCCACCTATTGTTAGATTGAAATGGCTGGCACCATTCAAGAAAAATGGTTCTCTGCCATTTCAGCCTACACAGATCAGCAGCAGACCCCATACTACTCATCTGTTATGTTTAACTGGCCCCAAACAACCAAACTGGACAAAAGTAGAATAAACAAGATATTCTGTAACCAAAGCATTAGGATTCTAGAAGTTTGGAACCAACAGAAAGAACTGAAGCATAGCATATTAGATCAGTGGTCCCCAACCCTGGTCCAGGGACCGGCACCGGTCCGTGGATCAGTTGGTACTGGGCTGCGGCTCCTCCTCGTCCTCCTCCCCAGCTACTGCCTTGGGGGCTGCCCTGTCACTCTGCAGCCGGTTCACCTTTGGTGCTCTCCAGCAGCCACCATGGTTGGGGGCCCACCCTTGGCGGGGCACTGCACAGCTGCTGCTGGCAGCGCCCCCCAGCGGGCGGCGGGAAATCAGGGGCGCCAGCAGGAAAGCAAGTGGAGCAGGGGCTCAGGTGGCGGTGGCAATGTCCCTTGGCAAAAGACTACCTCCCTCCCCCCCAGACCTCAGTAATATTTGCCAGCATTGACTGGTCCCTGGTGATAAAAAAGTTGGGGTCCACTGTATGATACGTTAAGTGGTACCGAAATAACATAAGTTTGATCCTACTTAAATTAACCTAAACACGGCAGTATAGTCTGTAGTCCATAATCATTTATCGAAGAAAGTTAGTAGAGCCATTTTGTACAATACAACCTCTTTTTTTTTTGCCGGCATCACAGCTGACTGATGGTCACCTCATAGGGTTTTCAGGGCAAGAGGAGTTCATAAATGGTTTGCTATTGCCTGCCTTCATGTCAGGACATTGGTATTTCTTGGAAGCCTCCCATCCAAATACTAATCAGAGCTGACCTCAACCCTATTACCTGCTCAGAAAAGCTCTCTAGAATGGTTCACGTTTTTTTAGTTTGCCAGAGCCACTATGTTGCCTAATCGTCCCCAAAACACAAGAACAGGGAGAGAGATTTACTGAGAACTTCAGGCCATTAGCACGTCTCTGAGAATGAAGAAATCTCAGTTCCCACTGACCTATTTTTGAAAATATATGCTACACTAGGTAAATCTCTATTGAAAAATTGTATTATGTTATGTATGTTGATTTCTCCTTTTCTCATTTCCTGATATTGCTACAGGGCAACAACTCAGATGGCAGAGCTCCATATTCAATTATGAACTGAGCTGTTCTTTCCTGGAATTATTGCAGCATATTAGGTGTTTGTTGTTCTTGACTTTGCATTGATGGGCAAATTCTACCTTGTTTGTACACCCCATAACAAAATCTAGTCAAGGGACTCGGTTTAAATATGCTTGCCAACTAGTACTACGGAACAGTTGAAACTCAAAATTTAGTGGCACGACTTGGTCCTACGTTCTGTACAAGTCAAGTAGGAGATGCTGAGCCATGCAAGTGCTGTTGCATTAGCACAACAAAATACACAAGATGTTGTACTAGTATATCAAGATAATTGAAACTTGGGCTGTGCAGCTGTACTGTGGTTATGGATCTCAGGGCCAAGCAAAGGATCTTACCTCACCACTATCTTCCCTGGGTTTTCACAACAAATGTAACATCTACAAAACACTTAGTTGTTTGAAACCACTAAGAACATGCCAAATTTTCATATTGCTTGTATCTGTGTATCAGTAGAATAGATATAGCCAATATGAGCAGGTTAAATCAAGATACATCATTGGTTAAAAAAAATAGGATCCCATATCATTTCACAGAATAAAGGAAACAATAGATCCAAAATGTAACTAACAGGTGTTATTTGTGTATGATAAAAAATGTCAAGACACATCCCTATGTATATGCCTATGTGCAAGGTAGTAAAAGTTAAGAAACAGTTCCTCAAAGCCTTAGAGAGTTGGTCACCAACCTCCAAGAGTATTCACTGAAAGGGAGAATCAAGAACAGTCAGTGCACAACCAAGACTGTAGCTGTAACTGAAAATCCTTGTTCAAGATTTCCCATGTCCTGCCCTTCACCTTGTAGTTAAGAGGATTGACCACATTTGTGATGTAAAACAATACATAGATGACACACGTTCAAAAAAAGGCCATATAAATTATGTAACTCAGAGTTGCATTCTATAAAACGTGATTACAAGGGCACACAGACAAGCAAACCCTTCTTGGCAGCCTCTTCTTCTAGAACCCCCTATGATCACTGAAAAAAATGCTATGTTGCAGGAACCTGAGTGATAAAATTGTGTTGGACATTGGGGGGGGGGGGGCTCTGGTGATATGGAATAAGGCAACCCCCCCCATTCAGTGTCCACTGTCCAAGAGGCTCTGCAGGTGGAAGTGAAAGTGAAGGTGATTTCACCCAGTTTCCTGTTCTACTCCAATTCCCATGCCTTGTGGCTTCTTGCCCACAAGAATTTTTCCTCTCCTGGCATCAGCTGTTTTTTAGCTGACAGGCTTGCTAGGGAAAGGATAAGGCAAGAAAGATCCATGTCAGCAAATATCTTCCACTCACAGTTCATAGAATCCAGCTCCCAGGATGTCTGAAATATCAGTGGTCCCCAGGGGGGAACACTTCAGTAGATTGGATCATTTCCAAATCCATATGAAATGTCCAGTATGAAGGCCTATTAAAGATGTTCTATAATAATTTTTAAAAGTATCGCATTTTTAAATTATGTTCTGCTGCCTTTCTTTTCCTAAAGGAAATTCTTCAGGAGCCAACAGAAGATACACATACACACACCCAGAGTTGGAATCAGCAGGGTAATGGAAGAAATATCACCCTTATATTAAAACAAATGTAGCAGAACAAAAATGCTATTTCCCAGCCAGCATTACCACCCCACATGGAACCATCTGAGAACTAATTTAAAACCAGCATTTTCACTGACTGTAAAAAAAAGGCCCTTCTTATACAAGAATGATTTGGGTGGGTAGTTGTGTTTGTCTGAAGCAACAGAACAAAGCTTCAGTTCAGTGGCACCTTTAAGACCATATATATAAATTATAAAGCACACAATAGCTTATACCCAAAGTGGAGCTTTATTGGTCTTATCAGTGCTACTGGACTCAGAATTTGTTCTCATACAAGAATGTGTGATACTCAAATATGTGTTTCCCCACGCATATGCTGAAGCGGTAAACTACTGCACCATGTTCAGTTTTGCCTCTTACTTTCATAAGAAGCTCAGGTTCTGGTATTGACTGATTTCCAGAGTCAGGATCTTCCCAAGCACCACTTCCTTGTTTGAACTTGATGGACATAATTGTTCAAAGGATGCCATTTGGTGTTATTAGGAATATAAACTATCAAAGAGAATCTTCGTCTTCTAAGAAATAATTCTGCACTATAGTTTAATTCATTGCTTTGTTGTTGTTAGGTGCGAAGTCGTGTCCGACCCATCGCGACCCCATGGACAATGATCCTCCAGGCCTTCCTGTTCTCTACCATTCCCCGGAGTCCATTCATTGCTAATGATATTAATATAAAATTGGGGAAATAAAACTAATCAACTTTAATGAAATGGTATTGCAAAAAAGAGTTTTTTGCCATACAATTAAAATGTTACATAAGGTAGTGGCTAAGCATACTTCATCCTGACGTGGTTAGCCTGCTCTCATCAGATCTTGAAAGCTAAGGCGAGTTGGCCCTAGCTCGTTTTTGGATGGGAGACCACCAAAGGGAAACTAAAGTTATGATGTGGAGGCTGACAGTAGCAAACCACCTCAGTATATCTCTTGCCTTGAAAATCCTATGGGGCCCCATGCTATGACTTCACAGGGGGAAAAAAAGGGGGGGACACTTCAGTAGATTGGATCATTTCCAAATCCATATGAAATGTCCAGTATGGAGACCTATTAAAGATGTTCTATGATACTATGAGCCTCTTGTGGCGCAGAGTGGTAAGGCAGCTGTCTGAAAGCTTTGCCCATGAGGCTGGGAGTTCGATCCCAGCAGCCGGCTCAAGGTTGACTCAGCCTTCCATCCTTCCGAGGTCGGTAAAATGAGTACCCAGCTTGCTGCTGGGGGGTAAAACGGTAATGACCAGGGAAGGCACTGGCAAACCACCCCGTATTGAGTCTGCCATGAAAACGCTAGAGGGCGTCACCCCAAGGGTCAGACATGACTCGGTGCTTGCACAGGGGATACCTTTACCTTTACCTTTATGATACTAGAGACAGTTTCTGATTTTGGAATGTGGCAATGAGCAAAGTGCAAATCCATAATAATTTCTGTTCATAAAAATATAATGAAACTGAAATGTGTTCAGTGGGATAAGTTTTGTAAATACTGGAATAAGTATTGAAGTAAGTGGAAAGGCAGGTCTTTTGTTGTGGAAGTTATTGCAGTGATAAAGTATACTGAAAAAGGTAGGCCTTGGAAGCACTTTATGTTTTATATATAGTAAAAATGTTCAAGACTTACAGTTGATATTTCACTATGTATGAGTGGAAGAAAATCCATTTTTTAACTACCAGCTTGCCTTTTCAAAAGATAGCATAACCTCCAGGTACTCCTTTACACAGGCAGTGTTATGACAATTTTCTCAGAACCTGTCTCTGAGAGATGGGGTGCACACAGTACTTGGTTCTTTGCCCAGTATTCACAATGACACCCGCTTCATAATTGTAGTATTAAAGTAGGGGTTTTCATACCTCCTTGAAAAAGAAGGCAATTAACCTCTCCCTTGTCCCAGCTCTTTGCTCTATAGATATAGAAGCTTCTTATTTGATTGACCCTCTGATTATAATAAATTATATTGTTCGGATTTTTGCAGGCAGATTTCTTTTCCTTCACCAGATTTTAAATTTAACAATGATAATAATTAGTGAATTATACTCTTCCACATGACATTATCTCTTGAGAAAAATTAGCTTTTAGTCACTGACACCACTGTATTCTTACATTAAGTTTGAATAGTGAAGACTCTGACCATCAGACTGGGATAATTTAGAAATAAATACCAGGAAGGTGAATTTAAATGTCTTTTTGTGTTAATGTAAAAAATACAAGACTACTTCATCTATTGATGAATGTCTAAAATCACCATGCTGTTTGGAGAAAACAAAAAAGTATTTCTGTCTCCTTATATGCATGATAATCTGATGTAAAACTGAAGCATTGTTCCTAATAAAAGTTAGTACCCAGAAGCTATGTATAGCATAGTCACTCATGCATAACATCAAATGCTTCCATGTTCAAGAGTTAGCAAGACTTTCCTGCCAATTATCTTTTACTGCCTCTACAATATCAGCACTTTACTCATGTAAAATGTTTTCCTGTCACACAGCTGGAAGTCTAGTACCCAGTCATGGTGGATTTACTAACTAGATATCATTATCAAATTCTCCTGGTGCTTGAACGTTTTTTGTATACCTTCCTGTTCTCAAAGACACCTTTGAAATCCAACTTGAATTGTAGAACACAGTGCTAGGGATGATGTATATTTTTGTACTGATTAAGCTCCTGATAGAGTTGTCAGGTCCGCTGGCCTGGGAGTAGGTCCCCTACTTTCTGGATGCATCTCGTCCCCACAAACAGGAAGAAAGCCACAAATTAACACAGTGTGCTGACATCACCCAGAAGTGATTTTGGAGGGTGACACACTGACTTCTGGGCAAAACTATGATTAGAAGCTAATTCTAGCCTAGAATTTTGCCCAAAAGCCAGAGCACCTCCCTGATGTTGCTTCCAGGTGACATCACCACTTCACGTCATCCCTCCCGACTCCTGGATGGTGCCCCCTTATCCTCCACTGGCAATACTGACAGACCTGGCAACCCTAGTTATTTGACCACATTATTCTTATCTAGAGAAGATGGAAAAACAATTTATGTAACTTTTAAAATAGAAATTGTAAGGGGAGTTGCCTTTTTGTTTCTAAGATAGTTTTTTGTTTCAAGCTAGAAAAACTTTTTGAGATACAACCACACATCTTGACTGGTTGCTTTCATTTTTCAGAAAAATACTGTGTAAAAGTAATATTAAAAATAGTAGTGCTCCCTCTTTCTCCCTTGACTGCATTGGAAAGTGCTGAAGAAAAGAGAAACGTTTTCTTCTTGTTGCTGAAATGAAACAAATGGCAACTCTTCTTTATCATTGAAATATTACTTCACTCTCTTCTGCCTTAGATCTCAACGTTGCCTATTGTGGCAGATAAGCACAGAGACTATGATATAGTCCTCCTCTGTATTTACCATGATTCTGTCTAACAAATAATTTTGTTTTCTTGTAGCTGCTGCTGAAACACAGAAAGAATGAGCGCTGTTATCTGGTGCACTCAGCTTGATTAAATGCCCTAGCACAGTGATCCCCAACCTTTTTCAGGCCAGGGACCGGGGGGGGAGAGAGGGAGAGCAGCGCTCGCCTGCAGGCACAAATGCACAGGCGCAGAGCTGCCCGCGCCTCCCTCCCCCGTAGTACAACGCTCACTGGCAGGCGCAAACGCACAGGTGCAGAGCTGTTGCGCCTGCCCCCGCGCCTGCCCTGGCTAGGCTTGAGCATAGCTAGGCTTGAGTGATTTGGCCGCCGAAGCAGCCAGTCGCTCCCGGCACAGTGAGCGCTGCACCGCGGAGGGGGGGCACACCTGCGCCTCCCTCCCCTTGACGCAGCCTGGTACCGAGGGCTATACGGCTTGGTACCGGGTCGCAGCCCGGGGGTTGGGAAACACTGCATATGCTAGACTTTTTTCCCATTCCTAAATTTACTTAGAATTTATAAGGGAAAAGTCTAAAGAAAAGCAAATAAAATTGATGACAAAATAGTGATGCTTCAGGCTATCACCTTATCCAGTTGAACACATTGACTTCATAGGGCTCTTTAGTGGGGAGGAAACTTGATTTGGTTGTTTAATTTTAAAAACAGTTAATGTAGGGAGCCTATATTTTGGGGGTGGAAGTTGGTATTTTTTGAAGACTCATCTGGCCATAGAAACTACAGATTTGGAAAATGGTGTCCACTGAAAGCAATGATTATTTCCAAACCAAAATATACATTTTAAGTTCCAAATTAGACACAATAGTACTAATTGTCCAGCAATTCTAACAGATAGCTTGTTTCAAGAGGATAGCCGTGTTGGTCTGAAGTAGCACAAAATTTGAGTCCAACTGCACTCAGATATCATGTTTGTTCAGTCTGCCTGTGGTGTGATCCACAGAGCTGGGACACTGACATTAGCTGCATGCTTATAGTTCCTACATCCTCCCTCCTCCTTAGGAGTTCACACATTGCAGGATTTACCTGTTGGAGATTGTAATGTTGTCATTAGGCCAGTATTTACCCATCCCTTGTAGAGAGTTGCACTGGATCCTCAATACGCCCAATCAGACAAAACAGTCTTTACTCAATGGCAAAATACAACAACAGAAAGGGACAGATGAGTCTGCCCAGGGATAGAGTTCCAGAGTTATGCTGATATCGCTCTGGTATTCTGCCTGCAAATCACCAAGGTCTGTTGTATGATGGACTGTAACTGCTGATGGAAAAGGCCTTGTGGAGAAAATACATAATACGTACATATTGCAGTTCAGGGATGAAGAGAAGGTATTTGCAGTTCCAAGAAACAAAAATTGGAGTACTCTTGCCCATCTGTTTGGGGTACTTTGTCCTTACATCCTCAGTTGGAAGAGTTAAAGATCTGACTGGTGTTTGAATTGCGCTTTATATGAGTAGAGTTCTGAGAAGCCAGTGATAGGGATATGACAGAATAATGCTTGTTTATTCCTGGGCTGTTTGTGAAAATTGCCCTTTTCTCTAGAATTTCTTTCATAAGTTTCCTATGTGTTCTAAGTGTCCTTGACATGATCATACAGATGTAACCTAATGCTCTTGAGGGGATTTTAACCCCCTCCAGGCTGTTTTTTTAAACATTTTTCAGCTATTTCTACAAACCTGGGGTTCTTCCAGGTTTGCATGGAATTTGTTTTGGCTTAGTATGGTTCCATGTTCAGATTTAGATATTTACAGATTGGGCCACCCCTGACTAAGATATCTCCAGATATGCCACCATATCATATCTCTCAACTATGCCAATGTGGGGCTTAGTTGCTGTTTCAAGCAGTTGATTGATTGGCTTGAAAATTGTTCCCTTAATTTGTCAATGTGTTTTCTGGAAAGATTTCTTGCATTTGTTAATGCTAAATTGTTTATCTTTTTATCAAAAATTGATTGTGCATTTGTGTTTTTCCTTTTAGTGTATCTTGAAGATAGTTTTGTAAAATCTGGAGTCTTCAATGTGTCAGAACTGGTGCGGGTGTCCAGAAGTAAGTGTATTCTTCTTGACATAATTCATGTAATTTTTTCTAATTAGATCTACAAGGATTTCATGTTACTCCCAGACCAAAATGCAAAATAAAAAGGACAATAGAAATCTGGAGAGAGATCTGTGAAGTATTTTTATTCCCCATTCTCCGGACATTTATAAATAAGGTATCTCAATTGAGAGGGGTTTGCTGTTTTTATTAAGAACAGAAGTTCAGTATAATATAGTGTTTTAGGAACCTGTGAGGTTGTCTTGTTGGCTTGGATCATAGCAATGAAGTTTTGTAAATTCGTTGTTTGGTTTTGGGCACCTGTCCGTCTTTTTGAGTTCTTTAGATTATGTATGCAGAATGAATATTAAATACAGCTCATTTACCATAGGCTCCATAATAAAGTTTCACAGAATAAGTATGTCTCACTGCACCAACTTTTTGATGAAATTATTATAAACTTGTGAAGTAGTTGCCTTATAATAGTATGTACTGTTGTTCAGTATTGACTGGTAGCAGCTCTCCAGGATCTCTGGTTAATGTTCAGATACCCTCTTAACTGATCCTTTTAACTGGAGCCATTGAGGACTGAACCTGGATCCTTGGATGCCTTAGCAGATATCCTAACACGGAGCCCCATGCCAAGGAACTGAGGTTCAAGTAAATAATGTTGTATGCATATCAGTTATGATTTAAGAGGTTACAGGTAGAGGTATTCAAATGATTTCATTGTCCCAAAAATTAAAATAAATTTCTTATGGGATATCCAGAAAGTATTAATAATAGATCATGATAGAAATCAGTTAAGCAAATAATGTATTTCTTTCTGCTAATAAGTATTATAAGAATTTTAAAAAGTCTCTTTAATGCAAACCATGGTTTGACATTACATAAGGAATAGACATCCTATTATTTCCCTTGCTGTACAATCCAAGGTTACAAATGAAGTGAATTAGAACAGAGAGCAGAGAAGAAAGAAATGCATAAACCAAAGGTCAAGGCTCCTCTTAACACTAACATGGTCTGGTGCTACTGGTATGCATTCTCTATGGAAACGTAAAGACATTTAATTGTCTCCCATGAATCAGTGGTGATTTACATGATGTCTATTGATACACTGTGTTTTCTTCTGCTGTAGAAGTTCATCTGATCTGTCCCCAAAGCTATTGAGCAAGAAATCATGTTTGCCTATTTATCTGCCTTCATACTATTATCTGAACTAATAAATACAATTTTAAGCATTGAACATTATATAAAAGTCACTCTTATTACAAAGAAATAGTAAAAGCTACATGACTATATGGCCTACTGGGTATTAGCTACCTATCTGATCTCTGGAGAGGTAGCATGCAGTCTTTTGAAATGCATAAATAGATAACTTATTTTCAGATCAAACTAGTTTCATACTGACCTCCTTTACATGTAAAAACATCTTGCGGCCTTTGTACATTTAAAAGGTAAGAATGACCCTTTCAATGCTGTGTTGTTTAGCGCCTATAACCCAGGGAGCTGGAGTGAACTTCCCAATCGGAGAACTTCCGAGCCAACCGTACTATCATGATATGAACTCAAGTGTAAACCTACAGAGATCACTGTCCTCACCACCAACCAGGTGAGCATGCTACCAAAAAAGAAGCATCTGTAGCTAAGTAATATTGCAGATGGATTATGATTTTTCAGTATAACTTTGCCCTCATAGTATGTACCATACAATTATATTTTTAATTAATGATGTATAGACAGATTACAGTTAAAATCATTGTGCTTGAAGGGAAGTGTATTTTGACTTCTTTTCACAATATTATTTTCCTTAATTAATTGTTTAAATTGTTTCCTGATTTATGAATTATCTTTATGGTGTTATCTTCATCCTTATGAATTTATTTTATGTACACTTTGGTAAAAATGTAAATAAAGACTAATTAAAAATGACGACAAATACTCAAAGAAAATCTTGAGAATGAAAAGTATACAAAGACATGATGCATGTTATGACATTCTAAGTCACTAAAATAGAATGGCAGCTTTTAAATGTCAAGTTTTTAAAATTCGATTCTCAATACACTAAAGATATTTTGCGGCAAATGCTAGAAAAAATAATGTGAATTTAGAGAAATCTATACTAAAAGTAGAAATATGCATAACCTCAGCATACTAGGTGAAGCATAGGATTTGGGACTGGAAGGCAAGCTAATTCAGATTCTAGTTTATCAGTAGGTAGCCCTTGACATGAAATGTAATGTTCTGGTGAGTCTTCTTTGCTGGGTCTCTTTTAAATAATATACAGAAATGTTAATAAAATTACTTCATAATTCTTGTTCACTTACAGTAAGAGACCCAAGACTATATCCATAGATGAGAATATGGAACCAAGCCCAACAGGGGACTTTTATCCTTCCCCAAATTCACCAGCTGCTGGAAGTAGGACATGGCATGAAAGAGATCAAGGTGAGTAAATCAACATCATATAAAGTTGTTTCATATTTTTGTTGCTTATATTATTTTCTTTTTAATCTTTGGATGCATTAATGCTTTATCATTTGAAATTCAGCACTAAAATCTACCACTAGATTAAAGTATTTTGGAAGTTTTCCAACTGGAATGCTTATGTTCATTAGTAGAAATAAATAGGGATAGGCACAAATGGGAAAACCTAATTCAGGACATTTTCCAAACCCAGCTGATCTACCAAACTTAACCAATTCAGCATGCCAGGGGGAAGCCCCCCAGGGCCCTAATTACTCCAAAAATAGGTGTAGAGAGGCACGCTGACATACACAGAAACAGGTCAGTTGAGTTTCAATTGCAGAGCGAAACAAAAAATAGCCCCATATGTGAGAGGGGGATAAAATAGCAGAAAACAAAGTTGATGGCTTCCACCTAAGTAGTTCCTCAAACCCGACCCAAATAGCCATCCTTTATCTTACTGCAATGGCCCTGGGGGTTGGGGTGGGGGGTTGAAATGAAAAGGGAAGGAAACCACCAAAGAAGGAGACAGCTTCTATGTTAAAAAGTAATCCAATCCCAATTTTTCCACCCTTTGCAACAAACAACAAAAACTGTCAGGGACAAAGCCCCTTGTCTCCTGGCTGAATAAATTGCCTTGCACGGGGATATTGACTGCCAGTTTGGTGTAGTGGTTAGGAGTGCGGACTTCTAATCTGGCATGCCAGGTTCGATTCTGCACTCCCCCACATGCAGCCAGCTGGGTGACCTTGGGCTTGCCACGGCATTGATAAAGCTGTTCTGACCGAACAGTAATATGAGGGCTCTCAGCCTCACCCCTCACAGGGTGTCTGTTGTGAGGAGAGGAAAGGGAAGGCAACTATAAGCCGCTTTGAGCCTCCTTCAGCTAGAGAAAAGGGGCATATAAGAACCAACTCTTCTTCGTCTAATGAGGACACTGACAAGCCTCCTGCACCCTGATATGACACAAGCTTTGGCACATCATGCAGTTCATGCCCATCCCTGAAAATTAATCTCATCAACATTAGCCTCCAGGGAGGGCGGTATATAAATATAATAAATAAATAAATAAACATTATTAAAGACTTCCAGCCATTACTAAAATTCAGGTATTGCATGAATACATACTGATAATTTTAATGAAGTAGGTTTCATTGGAACCTAAGCTTATCAAGTTAGAAAACTCTTAAGAGTTATTAATCATCTGTCTCCTAGGGTAGCAGAATATAAATTTCAGTAAATAGTTGAATAAATTATAAAAATTGAACTTTTGCATATATTTCAGAATTGGGGGCTAACTTCACAATTCCGTGCACACCAACTAGGGAGTAAGTGCTGTTGAACTTAGTGGTATATTCTCCTGATTAGATGTATTTTGGATTGCATTGTAACAATTCAGTACTAAGCAAAGTTACACCCTTCGAAGCCCGTAGAACTTTAAAAGGATGTAATTAGGTTTAGGATGGCACTGTAAGGTTCCACCTTTTCTAGCATTGTTCCTGTTGTCCCTTGGTTTTTAATAGTTGTTTGAGGGCTAAAGAAGGTGTGGCAGAAGTGATGGATTTCTGGTGATTTCTAGGGATGCAATTTGAATTGAGGATTCATCTTATAGGGAAAGCGGGTTAAACCCTTTGGTTCCCATTTAGATTTGCTAATGGACAACCACTTGTTCCCGTATACACACATGATATTAATTATACTTTAAAGTTTTTAAAAACCCGCAGTTTTTCAAAGGGCTTCTTTCCTGTGAGGTGCTAATTGTATGAGGGGGCAGATAATTTCAGTTAACAAAATCATGATGGGAGGGGTTAAAGGGTTAAATGCTTGTCATTATTTCCATATGCGGCCTCAACCTGGAATGCACCTGTCATTCAACATTTAAATGCAGAGATGCATCATGTCTGTAGTGACTTCAGTTCACTGTCAGGAAGGTAAACCTTTTTACAGCATAGAGAAACAGAGATAGATGGTTTTACCAATCTTGTTTCAAAATATAGGGCTGCTGTTACAGGCACAAAATGAACTCCAAAAAACTTCCTTAATCTGGGTGATACTGTTCTACCTTCTGATTCCTCAAATCTGCAAATTGCCCAGTTCTCAAATTAAGAATATTTAAACTTGCATACAAACTAGTCAACATGGTAATTTACCTACCTCTCCTACAAACTGCTTACTTGCCCCCCAAGCTGCCAGCTCCTGCTCATTTAAAGTTCTAGGCTCTTGTAAATAATCTGACTCAGTATTACTTCCTGTGTACATGTATAATTTAAATGCACCCTCCTAGGCGATTTTTCTGTTCTATTTTTGTAAATCCACATGTCTTATTGTTTCCATCAACTAGTGAATATGTTTAAAGAACTATCTAAATAGGAAACTCTATTTCAACCACGTCTTTCATATGTAGTCATTACATTGGGGATTTGTAATCATATTTAATTTGGGACTCTGGAACGGAGCAAAACAGTGTTAATTCTCTCCATCTTTGATGTTTTTTTCAAATTAAACTACCACCCACCCACCCTGGAAGGGGGAATTAGGCCCAGTAAAGAATGAAAAAGACATGCAAAGACAAGTTCCTGTTTTCTTACCTACCATGAGAGCTGGTTTTAATTAGGAAAACAACATGGGGGAGCAGAGTGGGCTTTTGTTGTTGTTTTTTAAGATTAAAAAAATACATCACCCTAGTGCTGTGATCTAAATTACATTGACCCTTCTTGTTCATGAATTGTTGGACTAACTATCCTGTCAGGATAGACAGTAACTGACCAGCATAACGTGCTGTTGGCCCTTAACTGGTTTAATTGGTGAATTAAACCATTTCCTTCTGTTTTGCAGAATTTGCCAATGTTCATGCAAAGTTTGTGAGTGATATGGCATGAACTAACTAGCTTGTAAATGAATGATGGCCTACAATATTATGAAGTTGCATTTCTGTAGACTTGATGAGAGTTTTTAAAATAGCATTAGTTTTAAGCGAAGTTTAAGCATGTATTTAACTCCTTCAAGTGGCAACCAAAGTCCTAATGTAATAACTTTGGTGGGATTGCTTTTTAGTTCTTGCTTTTTAGAACTTGCTTTTTAGTTCTAGTTTAATTTCTTCTTTTGATTTATTTCCATTTAATTTTATGTCCTTGTTTGGTATTGTAAAGATCTTTTGTGCTACAAAAAAGTATGTGGACTATTGGAATATGCTTTCAACAACACAAGGATCTCATCGTTTCTTTTGACCTTGAGACAGTTATCCATTCTCAGAATGAGCAAATGTCTGTCTTGTCCCTCTTTTTTCCTCTCGCAGTTTTATCTTGCTATGAAAGCTACCCAGTCATCTATTTCAAATAGCAAGCAGATGCATTCCAGAAGTATAATCCAAATTTGCAAAAATGTTTGTTTCTGATTTATATTAGTTATGAATTTCTTTTTAAATTTTCTCCTAATTTAACATTCAGAATATAATTGTTATGGCTTTTTAAGTCTTGTGCATTTTTTCTAGAGTGAACATTATACTATAAAGAGCAGCTGTGGTGCCAACCATAAAAGTTCTTATTTAGCTTTCCCTTGATACCGATTTATCTCATTCAGTACTTTGTCCCATAGCCAAAGGTCCCTCTCCTTTATTCAAATATCTTTTCACAGTGTATTTAATCAAAATTTTAATGGGTTCCTTTCCCATCCTTTTTGCTGATCCATCAATTTAGAATGCTTCATTTATTTACTTCACTTTGTGCTGAATATACTATGAACACTTATTTAAAAGCAACTTTTGCACATGCATTTTCAAACAGAGGAACACCTAACACTGTAAGTTCAGGAGTGGTCCTTTGAAGGCCATTTATAAACCATTTTCCTCACCACACATTGAAGTGATTGCCTTTACCAGAAACTATTGCAGCTATTTGACTGAGGAAATCTTCTTTACTGTGAAGTTGAAACCACTAAAGAACTAGGTTTCAGTATCCAAAGTTAGAGGCAATCCCACATTGAGGGTTGAATAATTTGAATAATATGCCACCTTGAGGAACATATGTTCAGATAAATAAACACATAGTGAGAAGAAAATAGAGGAAGCAGACAAATCCAACGCTCACTTTCTAATCTTACTATGTGCTATCTTTTGTGATTGATTTAATGAAAGTCACCCATTCTGAAAACTGAATGTTTGTTGAGAGAAGGAAGATTTTAAGTTCTTTCTCAAGGTGGTCTCTGCATAGTTCTGGTTGTGGAGTGCAGAGTTCTGTGGTGCTTAAAGCTTTGGTGACCTTCACTTAAGAAGAAAAAATGTGTCTGGATATATTCTTGAGCTTAGTTGTACAGGTCATTTAAGAGGTTGGGGGATATGCAGGGACATACTACCTTTTGTTTTTCCTTAGTTTATTGGGTAGTTACAGGTGTAGAAACAAGTTTTTTTTTGTTCTGATTCTTTCATTTTGCCTTTTTACAGAGCCATTCTGATTGATAATCAGTACCACTTTACAGTAATGTTTATGTTATTACATAGATTATTTTGGGTGGTAATAGGTTGGTAATTTTTGCATTGCTGTACACTGCATAGTTACTGAATTCTTTCCCATTCTCTATCTTCGTCTAGTCCAGATAACATTTCTCATGCCACTTTGCCTTTCTAGACCTAAATGTGTGTATCTTCTGTTAATGTGCTTCACTTATAAGCACTCACATCATTGGTAATTAGACTGCCAGGCTGATTTTGAGTGTGCATCTTCAATGCACAAATACATGTAATTCCAACTTTTAAAGAAAAAAGATCTTTGGTGCTAGACAGCATGGTTTGTCTTTCAGACAAAAACTTGATCCATTGCATTATTAGAATAGGGGGTTTGGGGGACTACAGATATTCAGAGGCAGATGCATTTGTTGCCATTGTCAGACATATTTGGGTTCTGATTTTGTGGCAACCTCAGTACCAAGGATTGTGGCTTTGATGTTCTGAGTTGGTAAGTACCAAGGGACCTGATGTTGTTTGTTCCCAGGGATCATCATGGCTCCAAGGGATTTCCTTAATAGTTATGCATCTTTCAGTTTCAAGCTCTTCTCAGATTCAATTACTGGAATTTGTGGAGGCTTTGGTCCTGCTTTCCTCTAACCTCAGACATAAGGGTAGAAAGAAGCTACACTTGCGAAGGGTCTCCATGCGAGAGGACTTGGTACCATCACAAAGGAGAAAGAAGAAACTCTATTGACCATAAGATTCTGGGGCTAGTAGCAGAAGATGAGGTCTTTTGTAACCTCACTTTCCAACATCCAGTGCCATGAGGCACTGTGCCATCTGACAGGCACAGCTTTTCTAGAATGTTCCTGAAGCTCAGCAGCACCTGTGATCTTTGCTCCACAAGTATGAATATGCAGAACCACAATGATTGGTAAGTAATACTTTTTAAAAAATTGATGACAATTTGTTGTAATTTGAGAAAAAAGGGCATTATATGGATATTTTTTAAAAAGTATATTCATGGAATTTAAATTTCACTCTTTTTAAAAGAAGAAAGATATTAGCTTTAATCATGAACATATCAATAGCTGTCCCAAACCATAATACTCGTCTTCCAGGCACACCTGTGTAAATAAGCAGAAAACAGTGAGCCTGTTTATTGCTTTAGCATATGCATTCAAATCCCAGAAGAACCCTTTTAACAAATTAACTAATTTGTAGTAGTTCAAACAACTTTGATAATAACTAATTGTCATGTTTGGGGGTGGGGGGGAAATCAGGGAATTAGATATATGAGATTCTCTAATATTAGTGGAGAGTTTGCTGTTCATATAGCAGGAAGAGTCTATGGAAATCCATAAAAAGAAGACAGGTGAATAAAAAGTACAAGAATTTTTCAGTAACAGACCAGAGATCCATGAAAGTTTCTGCCATAAAATTCCTTTTTCTGATTTATGCCAGTTGTATACTGGAAGGGAAAGTGGTTTATTGTTTACCCAAGTATACACATTCAGCCAGGATCACATAAGCTACTGAAATCTCACGTTGGGATGCCAGAACTTATATGAACCTGCTGCCTGCTGTACGTAGACATCATTTGTGCAGTTAAAGATACTACGGCTTTTGTTGAACCCACAGCAGATAGCCAGCAGGATTTTAGGTGGACCTTCTCAGTCTGAACAAATTGTCATTGGTGTGAAGAGAGTCCATACCTGCACAGTTCTTTGACTGCTCAGTGTTACTTTTCTGCTGAATTATCAGCTTTGACACACTCTCTCTTGCAGATGACTATGATCAGAAAACCAATGAGGTTCTGGAACATAGTGCTTGCTTGCCCCTTAAGGGAGCTGTTTGTATCCTGATCTATGTTGAAAATAACACTTGAAATGTGGGGTAGTGATGAAAATGAAAGATGGAGAAATATTTTGTTTGTGTGGCATAGTGGAAGACCAAGTTCTAATTCCCAGTTGTGCCATGGAAGCTCACTATGTGACCTTGGGCCAGGAATACACTCACAGCCTAACCTACCTCACGTAGCTGTTATTGTGAGGATAAATGGGAGGAAAAGAGAACAATGAAAGCCGCTTATAGTCTCCATTGGGGAGATATATGGGGGTACAAAGGAAGTAAATAATTAAGTATAGTGTAATATATAGTGCAGTCATAAGTAAGGCCTCTTTATCCAGCATATAATAACAAAATGATAATCATGGCATTTCAGTAGCTGTAAGGTTTCTATGTAGCTGTATTTAAAAGAATGGAAGAAGTCCTCACTTAGGAAGGGAAGTTATGTAAAACAAGCAGAGACACTGCAAGGACACTTCATTTCCCCTGGATCCATTCTCTCTTTCCTTTCTCCTTAGCCCTAGTTACCACCCTCCAACCTCTGAGGCATGGGGGTCTCTTGGAATTATAGGTGATCTCTGAGATCAGTTCCTCTGGAAGAAATTGCACTTTCAAAGGCCAGGCTCTATGGAATTATGACCCAACTGAGCTTCATCTCTCTGCCAACTCTGCCCCCTCCAGGCACTGCTCCCAAATCCACAGGAATTTGCCAAGCCAGACTTGGTAACCCTAGGCAGTCCCCATATCCTTTCCCTGCTTCCTTCTCCTTTTCCTACTCAGCAACCAACTTCTTTTCAGCTTGACTAATTTACTTGGTTTATATCCCACCTTCCTGCATCCCCCCCCCCCGGCACATACACACACGCACACACAATTGAAAGCATTCCATGATTTTTTTTCCCTCCATTTTATCAACACAACCAACCTGTGAGGTAGATTAGGCTGAGAGAGAATGACTCAAAGTATCTGCCTAACAAAAGCCAAGCCAAGTTGCAAAAGCTGTACTGTAGCAAGTCACTCAGTGAGATTTCTGATTACCACCACTGGACCTAGGAAAGACATTCAACTTGTGAGAAGGCTGCTGCTGGACCCAGGCATGTTGTTTGACATCATATTGCAGCCACTAACTGTAATTGGGAGAGTTAAAGAAGTAGAATGGTAGCAAATTGCCCAGTGTTTACTGCTTAGGCTGACTGTAATAAGTACTTCCTTCAAGGCAGGTGGGAGGGGAGCAGGTGTAATCTGTGAGGCCAAAATAGCCCTTCATAGGACTTCCCTTGCCTGTTAATGGCAGTAACCTAGGTTTTAAGACTGGCAATAGTGTTGTGGTTGATTGGCAACCTCCACAATGACCACCATAAATTTTCTTTTTTAAAAGTTCAGGCACTATTTTCATTGGGAGTGGGACGAGTTAACCCCCTTGCAGTGTTCTTTTTTCTTTTTAAAGATATTAGATTTTTCTGCAAATTTGGGGCTTTTCTCAGGTTTGTAGAACAATCTGTCTAGTCTTTTCATGGCTTCAATTACATGTAACAGGCTTCACTTACTACAATGCAGGGGACCTATAAAAAAAAAAGCTGGCATGGTTTAAAGAAAGCTCCTGTACCTATTTTTATTACTTTCTGGTGAATGGCACACTTTACTCTCTTACAGTTTGCCGAGACGTAAATTGGTTACTAAAAATTAGACTAGAACAAAGTGCCTGCTGAAGAATAGAAAAGAATAGTTTTGTGCTTTTACTGGCTAGTATTGTTAGTAGCATCATATGTTTTAGAACATTTACTGTAGATAGAGATGTGTACAAATAAATGAATTTTCATTTTACAGTTACTTCATCATGTTCATTTTCCTACGGTTCTCCTGCATTCATCACCAACCAACAACTAGAACCACAGCTTATCATTAAAACTGAAGCTCTTGGATCCCCTTCACCTGTTCTTCCTCTGCCACCTGCTCCACCTTGCGATGAGGAACGAGTATCTTCTGCTGGATTTCCCTCATCTGGACCTTTGCCATCTTTTGCTATCTCACCAACTTCTGGACTTACTTTTCCTGGAATTCCTTTAATTACAGGTCCGTCTCCAGATGGATCTTTCCTTATTAGGCCTTCTTCTCATGGTTTTTCTAAAATGGATATCTTAATTTCTGAGTTAAGAGAATTAAAAGAGGAGGTAGGTAGTGCTGTACAGGAGTTGAGGACCATAACTGGCCAGCTAGGCCACTTGCTTGCTTACACAGGACAAAATTCAAAGAGTCCCAAAGTACCTACTGAAGGATAAGCAATATCACTTAGAACTGTCTCCATCTGACAAATGCATTTATTCTGTAAGAAAGATCTTATTTAATATGCATTAATTGTGTTATTATATGTTTACTTCTTTCAAAAGCATGAAGCACTTCTTTATATACACAACTTCAGCTAGCAATCTGTTGTATTGTAAATATTTAATATTTCACATCATATATATCTATATCTATATATACACACACAAAATATAAATAAATGTATACATTCCTATACCTCAGTCTTTATTGTGTTTTTTATTACATTTAAAAATGAACACTTACCCAAACACATTTACTTGTGCTTTTCCCATCTTAATATAAGAATTATTCTTCACTATATGCAGATATAAGACTTCTTTGGAATGAGCTCCCGGGTGAGCTGCAGGCCCTGCAGGAACTTTCAACATTCTGCTGGGCCTGCAAAACAGACCTCTTCTGCCAGGTTTATGGTTGAGGCTGGGGATGGTGAGGAAGATTGATGCCCACCCCTCCAGTGTTAAGCAATAACTCGAGTCATCTTGACCCTCTTTCCTCCCCCCTCTAGAAGTAGGGATGGATAGGGGGTAGTATTCTGCCAGGTTCTCTGTTCTAATGTGATTTTATTTCTTGGGTTTTTGTGTCCTTTTAATGGGGGTTTTAATGGGATTTTATTGGACATCTGTAACCCGCCACGAGCCGGTTCCAGCAGTGGCGGGGAATAAATCAAATAATAATAAGAATAGTAATAATAACAATAACAATAATACTCTTTGCTGTGTCCTTCTCAGAGACTGGTACTACACTAGTGTCATTTCAGTGGTAATCTTGTACTTAAGCTGGAAAATTCCAGAGTTTCTTCTATTGTAATTACTAGGACAATTCTTATTTATTTCAGAACATTAAGATTCCTTCCACAGGCAATGTATTTCTTTAAGAATCACAAACTAGGAATGCTTTTTTAAAAAGAAACTTAACAGTGCATTCCTATGCAGAGTTGTTCTAGTCTAAGCACATTGATTTCAGTGTGGTTAGAATGGAGTTGCTCTGCATAGTATTGCAGTATATTTAACTATGGCCACTACTAACGGTATTAGGTTTGAGTGCAGGAATATTCAAGTAGGAAAGTGTTTAGAAAAATATTTTACTAACTAGTCTAATTGGCATGGACTACTGTTTCTAATATTTATAACATTAAGGCCTAGTTTTGTTAACAGATAAGCAGTTAACTTGGTTTCTTCAGGTGAGAAAACCAAAACAAATCTGGGGGGGATTAAAAGGAAAGATAAAACACTTCTTTTAAAAGAGCAATAAATGCACAAGCTTACTTCTTGCACAAAATATCCTGGAATATTTATCACTTCTTTATTTCATTTTTTTCAAATACTATTTAGTAGCAGGGTTCCCACAACTCTGAAGCATATTTTTGAAGAATGGAGTCAATTCTCTTTCAGAGTAGATTCATGTATTTCCTGGAAACAGGTAAATAGTAAACACAAGTGACCGGCAACATTTTCTGATGTAACATGCAAAATGTGATTTGCACGTTACATGTACAGTGAGATACCTGGTTTCGTTGGGCATGTATTTCCCCCATTTAGTTAACATAGAATGGGCTTTTATTATGATCGTGACAGATGGGAGTCCTGGCAGTGACTTCAAAATTCAAAAGTGGTGGAAGAGTTAGAAATTAGCTTCCTTCACTTTATAAAATGAACCAACATTCAGACCAGCTAGTAAAACCATACAACAATTTCCCATCACCACCACTATCCTTGACCTCCTTGCAGGCATAACGATGTGATAAATAAGTAATAAAATGTCTTTGGTTTCGATTTTAAAAAATGCTAACCACTAGTTCTAACCACCTTTCCATCAAAATACACCTTGCACATAGAGAAGTGGCCAGGAGAGCTGCCATCAGCAATTTAGGCATCATTTAAGCCAGAATATGTTCAGTTTATTCGATGTTCAGTTTAGTTGCTCACATATCTTTGAGTGTTAATTGTCTGGTATCCGTTCTCTGTCTTTTCTGTTTTCTGAACATAACACTTGCTTCTTCACAAACATGGACTAAGTACTCAATAATCATGGATGGTTATGCATGAAAAGGATGGGGGTAGCTCAGGGCAATCAGATAATTACCTATTGTTATTCCCCAAGGGATATCACTTTTGATGCTTAAAAATATTGACATAATCTGATTTAGCTAACAGTGATAATATTTGGGGGTATAAAATGTATTTTGGATTGCACTTACAGAAACAAGCTTGCATCAAGCTTTAACTGATGATTTTGTTGCCTCTGTTGTTTGTCTTCCCCAGTAATAATCTAGCTATTGTAAACAATAATAAGTGACCTGAATTCATTGACTGGTATAACAAACCTTTATTGCCATATTTTCTTTATATCTACAAATAGGAGAGTTTTTCTTCAGTGTAGCTGATTTCATTGGGATTAAGTGTGCCTATGTTGCATTTTGACCTATGTCTCAATGTGGTTCTTAAAAGTCTCTAAAGTTAGTTCTTAAATCTGTGTCCATTTTAAGTAAGGTTTTTTTGACAGTCTTTCTAACTTGTATCACCGAGGTTAAAGTATTAATGTTGCTTTATTGATTTTATGTAGGGAACCAAAGGGTTTTTTGTAGAGATTCTTAATACTCATTAAGAAAATGCAACACTCAGCAATTTTCAGCCATAGAGGCATTATGTATCTATCTCAGTGATTCACTAGTTCATAATGGATGAGCAACATATTATCCAATATCATGTGCAATGTGTTTGGCTTTTAAAATTAAATTTCCTTATGTCTGCCACAGTTTCTCTCCCCTAAGTTTAATCTCTCTGCTGTGAAATCAGGAGAAGAAATGACTAGATGATATAAGCAATAATGTCTTTGCAAATCTAATATTTCAATGTTACTATTAAGTAGAATTTTTTAATCAGATGTTATAAGAGTACTTATGTTGTTTGTGCGGTTATAAGGTAGAGTTAAAAGCTGAGGCAACATACAAAGATTTATCTCAATGGGCATTGTGCAGCATTCTGAGTAAATATAAAATCCTTCGCATTCTGTTCTTCCAATAAACATAACATTGTAGGGAAACCCCTAATTGTGTTATGTATGAGAAAGTGATGGCATATACATTGTATAGTCTCCTTGGAACTGCAGCTGATTTCTGTGTAACTCTGAGGACACAGGATACATTATGTCTCCTAAGTGGAGAACCCCTAGTTTTTTGAGGAAGGAAACATTTTGCTTTGTTTCCTCAATGATGGTACACATGAATACAAGATTTTATTTTTATTTTAATAGGGGGAAAGATTTACCTGAAAAAAGTTAGGGTATGTGTAAAAGCACACCATTCATTCATTTAAATAGCTTTACTGTGCTTTTCCCTCCAGAGAGATATAAAGTAGGTCACAAGACCAACAACAAAAATACAATATAAATCAACCTGCCAATAAACAGAAACGGGCAGAATATGTTTTGATCTAGACCTCGATTCAGTGCTTGGAACATCCAAAGACACAGACTGGGCTAGAATGTTCTTCGGCTTTCACCAAAGGCTCATGCCTCTGGCCTTGTCTAACAGGAAGGAAAAAGCAAATGCTTGGCAAAGATGTTCCTCTTAACCTTTCCTTTCTTGCACCCTGTTTTGGATGAAGTATGACATCTTACTTCACCTTCTATATATCAGTTACGGAGTCATAGAGATATGGTTTGTTGCTGCATCACAGATTTTGTAAATTTTGTTTTGGATATTTTGTTCTAATTATTATTGAGAAAACTTAGTTACATGTTTGTTTGTTTTTTTAAATAGTTACCTTCCTGAGACTTTAGAACAGGGCAGATATGAAAGGATTTTAGCCTGGCTGGTATTTCCTGAAACATTTTGGATGGGATCCAGAGGTGTCGTGCTGCATAAGGAGAATATCTTCTGTTCCCTGGAGGGCTGTTTTTTACCTTAAAGTTCTATCACACAGGAAAACAAGAATGAATTCAAGATACTTTTATACTTGCTCAAAAGTTTATACAACCTTTTGCAGAAGATGAGGCATAAATACTGCAGTGGAACTGATCTGTTAAAGTCTGATTTGAGTGACCATCAAAGTGTCAGATGAAGTTCAGTGTAATTAAATATAGATTGATGTATGTGGGAGAAATCCTAATTGAACATATACTGTAGTAGACTCTAAACTGAAATCTTGGAGTAGTGGTAATTACCTCAGTAACAGTAATGGCTCAGTGTCATAAATGAACTTGGAGCAGGTTGGTTTGTGCAAGATCTTGAGCAAGCACCTCGTGCTTTCTTCCCTATAGTGACTAGACATTGGTTGCACAAGCAAAAATTCAACTAGGGATACAGTGGGTTTTACCTAATGCAAGCAGCTCTCTTCCCTTGGGTTTCTATTTGGGCATGACCTCTGAGGAAAACAGAAATTATGCTCTGGATCCAACCCAATATGGGGCAGCTGTGAAAAAAAAGACAAATTGTACGGCAGAGATAGTTAGGAAACAGGTTGAAAATAATTTAAACAATAGCCAGTAGCCTAATGCTGTTGAATATATTGAATGCTGTTGAATGTTGTTGCTGTATGTTTATTTTATATAGTTCTATATATATCAGGTGGTACATTGTAGAACTTGGAAAGGTGTAGAAAGGACAATTGAAATGGTCAATGGACTGGAGTGTTTTCTCATTGAGGAGACATTAGAAGAAGACGAGTTGGTTCTTGTATGCCTCTTTTCTCGACCTGAAAGAGGCGCAAAGTGTCTTATACCCTTTCCTCTCCCCACAACAGACACCCTGTGAGGTGGGTGAGGCTGAGAGAGCCCTGATATCACTGCTCGGTCAGAACAGTTTTATCAATGCCGTGGTGAGCCCAAGGTCACCCAGCTGGTTGCGTGTGGGAGAGTGCAAAATTGAACCCAGCTCACCAGATTAGAAGTCCGCACTCCTAACCACTACACCAAACAAAAAGAATTCTTTAAAGGGCTTAGATGAAAGGAAAATGGCAGAGATATATAACAATAATATACGGTGCAGAGAAAGTGGACAGAAAAATTTCTCCTTCCCTGAAGTAACCCAACAAATGTGGTATTGATGAGCAGTATGTTGAAAATGAAAGGAAATTCTTCTTCATGTGACAATTATTTTATGGAATTCACTGTTGTACAGTGAATAGATAGCGTAGCATAGATAGCGTAGACTAGAAACATTTATGGAAGGACTATCAGTGGCAATTAGCCATAAGGTTCACTGGAACCTCCATATTTGGAAGTGGTATATATTTGAATACCAATAACTGGAGTACCCCAACTGTGGGAAAGCTTTGGCCTCTGTGTTACACTTGTAGGCGTTCCATCTTGTTGGTCATATTTTTCTGTATATGACCCTCGTATGAGCATATGTGGGCCAACACCAGCAGGTTTCTTTTTTCTCCTGGTCATGATTCTTTACATTAAATCCAAAGAAGGAATTTACTATAAGAACTATGAAGGGGTGACTAAATAAAGACAGGGTTGAAATTGAAGCTACAGTAGAAATACTGCAAAGCTGTTTTTTCTGTATCTGTGCTTCTGTTGCTTTGCGACTTCCTCTCTTTTAGCATCATAGAAAATTGAACATGTTGCACTGCTGTCTGTGAAAGCTGAGCAGGTGTCCAAAGTCGGCAGGTGGACGCCTGAACTCTGCCTGGCTCACGAGTTGACTCCAGTAAAGTTCTATTAACAGGTGGCTCACTGATTGGTATACCATGTGACATTTATCGAGGGAGCTACTTGGATGGCAGGCTGCTTCGTACAGAGGCAGAGGGTCTTTGCTTTTGATGAGGAAATTGCTGAAACTCATGTCTCATTAGTGTTTCCCAAGGTTCTTTGGAAGCAAACAACAGTTTAATTAAAGTCTGACGTAAACACATTTCTGCACTCTTTCCCTGCAGCATTTTATCACATTAGAATTGATCAAAATAGTTGCCTTGGGCTGACTTGAACAGATATACATCTGGAGCACCATTTGTGCAAGCTGCCGTTGAACAGGTTACATACGCTATGCTTCACAGCAACATTGCCCCCCCCTTCCTTTGTGGAACTGAATTACCTTGTTGGGAGATGATCTAACATTTTTAAAAAATAATTTGTATAAGCCTTTATACCTTGATGTGCTAGTCCTTTAAAATTTATAACACGATGCAGTCCAGACATGCATATTGTTTTATTTTGTAGCATTATACAAGTTTTTAATCTAGCCATGTTGCGTTAGGTCTTTTCAAAAATGGGCCTAGATATTGTACTCTGCACTGCACTGCTATGATACTTACTTCTAATAGTGTTGGAGTCAGCCAGATATTTGGACACTAGAAAGATTCAAATTTTTATTTAAAAAAATACAGCTAGGTAAGCCTCACACAAAAACAAAACCTAAACATGTGATTCCAGAATCTCATCTGGCACATATAATCTCATGACTCATTCTATTGAAATTCTGTTTTATTTCTGAAGTAACATAAATAGGCTAACATCTGGCTTAAAATTTCTGCTGACAACAAAGATTCCTGTCCTTGGAAGGGAGGGGAGACAAAAATGTCCTCAGTGCTGTTCTTGGAGGACAAGAGACCTCGAAGGATAGTGGGGTGAAGTTGCAAGGCTGCTGAAGGATCTGAGTTCCCAACTGTAGGTGTTATTCCCAGCTGTAGGTGAGGTATTTGGGGTGCAAGCTTTTTGAATTCTTGTCAATGTACATCACAATGGAAGTGAAGTTGCATGTTATTATGATGCTAAAGGGCTTTCCCCTATCCATGCAGAAGTTTTAAAAAAGGTCCAGTGTGTAGACTCCATCATGAAAATAGATTTGCAGGCAGAGCTGTGCCTCTGGACACCTGTAAAGTGTATCCCTGCCATCACCTCCTGGTCCCTGCAGTGCTGTTTTCAGAATTTTTAATACATTTACCTGTCAACATTTGTAACACGTTGTTTGCAGTTGCTCATTTAATTAGACTGATTCAGTATTTGAAATAAACTTTAGCCATTTTGAAGAAATGAAAAATATGTTGGTAGTATAATAACATTTGTTTCTGCTGGAGGTTAGCAGATGTTTTGATATATAAGAAAACATAGAGTCCTTAATGTCACACCCAAGTTGTTCTAAATAAAATCAGATAACTTGCTATAGTTAGTGCCACACCCTAATGCATCTTACTGTGCCTAAACTCGTAGTCAAGGAGAAACCGCGAATATCCTCTCTGTTCTCTATACAAACAGTTTTTGTTTTGCCTGAGTTGTACACTGCCTCTATTATTCCATTGAGAGGAGAACATAAGCATTCCACTGTGATGTCAGTGCATATTAGGGACACTGAAGAAGCCATTTGAATAACTTCACAGCACAAAGAATGCAGGAAACTATAGCAAGTGTTTCAACTTCTCTGTGCTTGCTGCTTAAAGTTCTGCATATGTTTCTGTAAAAGTACATTATTTATTCCATTCTGTTGATTATTTTTAATTCTTTGTTAAAATACATATCTCCTGCAAGGAGTGACGTGTATTCTGCTATACAAATTGGGGGTGGGGGGAATTAGAGCAATAACACAGTTTGCATACAGCATTCCCCACGTATAGTGGTTAAAATATTGTTTTGGATATATGTGGTATTTGCTATAAGTGGTATTTGAAGGTATACCACTGGTAGCTATGTGACATCCACCCCTTATAGCCATTTTGTATTGGAAAGAAACCTGAGGTATTGGAAAGGTAGGGTTAAACTCTGATTATATGCCATTTCATAAAACATTATTTCAAGCAGCTAAAATACCCTCCCCCCCCAGATTGTCTGTAAATTAAATTTGTGTTGCACTCTGAAATTTGCAGGCATGTGATGATGTTAGCCATGCAGTCGTGTCTGACTTTTGGTGATGCAATGGCTCAACTGTCGCCATGTTTTTTCAGTCTTGCACCACTTCTTTTAGTGGAATAATGCTCTGGCCAGTGTACGTTTTGTTTGTATCTAACCACTGTGTTTTTTGTCAGCCTGGTTTCTTTTTACCACTCACCAATCTTAGTATAATTGTTTTCTCCATGGAGTTGGAGTACATGATGTGACCAAAGTATGTGAGCCATAGATTTGTGATTTTGCCTTCCAGTGATATGTCAGGCTTTATGCACTCTAGTATTTCATTTTTTTTTTTACTTTTGCGGTTCATGGAATCCACAGAAGCCTTTTCCAGCACCAGAGTTCAAACAAATCAGTTCTCCTCCTGTCCCATTTCTTCATCATCCAACTTTACCAGCCATAAATGGTATTGGAAATATGATAGATCTAACTAATCTACATTAGGTAATCAGGGTTGCTTTTCTGCGCTTGATTCAGGCTTACCATTGCTGAGCGACCCAGAGCAAGTCAACATTTAATTTCCATACTGCAACCACCCTCTGCTCAATTTGTGATCCAAGAAAAATGAATTCTTCAATGTATTTGATCTCTTTACCATCAATTACCATTGTGACATATCTGTTTTTTGCAGTGGTCATTATTTTTGTCTTTTTAATGTATAAGAAAAGGCCAAACTTCTTGCTTTCTTCACTGTTATAACCAGCTGTTATAGGGCCTTCTAAGTTTCTGATAGGAGGGAAGTGTCATCAGCATAAACAAAGATTATTTATATTCCTTCCTCCAATCTTAAGTCTAGTGTTTGATTCTTTGAATTCAACCTCTCTCATAATGATCTCTACAAGTTAAACAGGAAGGGAGAAAGAATACAACCTTCTCAGACTCTTTTATTTTGAACCAGTCAATATCACTAAA
Organism: Paroedura picta; assembly: GCF_049243985.1. Lineage (NCBI taxonomy): Eukaryota > Metazoa > Chordata > Lepidosauria > Squamata > Gekkonidae > Paroedura > Paroedura picta. The sequence continues at coordinate 78,585,424 of NC_135375.1, read as the reverse complement.
TAGTGCACATACAATGGCTTCTTAGTTTGCATAGAGTGCCTAATGCATTAGCAATCCAAAATTTGCCGGGCTTTCCACAATTTTTTGTGATCCGCACAATCAAAAGCTTTTTTATAATCAATAAAGCAGGCATGTAAACCCCCCAATTTAGCGTAATAAAAGTAACCATTGCAACCATTCAGTTCTTTTGTTGAATATAGTTTTTCAAAAGTTGCCTTCTCAGATAATCTCAAATTTGTGTAATATTTTCCACTTCTCAAGTAAATTTAGATGCAAGATTAGGAACATAATTTAGTATTGTGTATGGTCTCATTTTTGCAATATTATACATATGATATGTGATGAAGAAGCTGTTTCCTTTCATATATCTTATAGAGACATTAATGTTAGTCCTATGACTGAGAATGATGTTCCTTAGAAACAGAGAAAAAGCAGGACCTTAAGTAGTCATAGCAGTGACTAATGCCTCAAAATGCATCAGGTTTTAGTCAACTCCCACCTAGACCTTTTCTCTGCCCTGCCCCCTAAAGCTACTTAACTCCAGCCATGCTCATAGAGGCACTCCCTAAGGGCTGTGATAGGGAGACATACAATTTCCACATTCCAAGGGAGTACATCTCTGGAGAAACATCAGCATAATGTTTTCCTGCTTATGCCACAATTATGGATGCAGAATGCTGCATTGGATAGAGGCAAGTGACATGGCCAAGATTAATTATTCTAAATTTTAATGTAAATTTAATATTATAAAATATATATTCTATAGTATTCTAAATATTAATCTAAATTTGAGGCAGGGTTAGCATCTGGGCCTCCAAAACCTAGTCCATTCTTTTTGTCCCCACTTTTACTGCTTCAACACATTTTATAGAAGGTGGACCGATAGACTGAAAGATAAGTGACTTCCCTCAAGTCAAGTCACAAACTAAGTACAAGTCTGGGCTGAGTTCCAAGCATCGAATCCTTTACATCAACTCATTTACACTAAAAGGCTAGGCTATACCATCAAGCAACCTCCACTGGGGACAGGCTGTGAACAGAGGGAGATTTTAGCTGTCTTAACTTCCTGGGGTTTTTGAGGCTTTATTGTGGGGAGAGGGTTAATGGCTTTCTTGATATAACCCGCCTCGAGTCGTTTTGAAAGAGGTGGGCTAAAAATTGAATGAATGAATGAATGAAACATCTCTCAGATATTCCAAATCAATTTAATTTGAATGAATTAATCCTTGAAACTCTTATTTCCTTACAATATCTCATTAAGGAAAATCACCATGGTTTTGCATCCTTCTTGAATAACTTCCCTGCAGGGAAAGTGCACACCAATACAGTCTTCCCTTTACCTTCTGAATAAACAGGAACGACTGAATGCTGGAGCACATAACACAGCTTCTCTCCAATCAGCAGCCACCTGTCAGCACACTGATAGCTACCATGCTGTACCATGTGTTCAGAGAGCACTCAGTGCATTTCTGCTAAGGATGTAAGGGGCAAACCTTCTTAAGCATTTTGGGGCCAAAAAGTATGGTATAAAGCAGCCTACTTGAAGGTTACAGTCTTTCAGCCCCTGGGAATGACAGTCTGATGTGCTTTGTGTCGTGTTAAAGAGCCGTAACCACTTTTAGTACTTGTTGGGTTTTTCTTCAGATAATATTGTAAGAATATTTTTACTATGACAAAAAAACAAAAAATGTAATGTAACTGGGGAAGAGCTACATTGCCAAAAGCAAATATTTGTTCAATTGTGCTAAGTGCCTTTTTATAATGGCTTACCTCTCTTGTGCTTGAATGAAAAGGGTGATTTGGTCTAATAAATCAAAAGGTCATAATAAAGAAGCTGGTGCATTTGCCACTGATGCAGAAGCAAGTTCCGTTGTTTGAATAAAGACTTCTGTAATATAGTTCAGGCAATTATATTTTGTCACATTTTGATGCTCTTCTTTCTTCAAGTATTTCATTGTAGCATACATTATATTTATGTGCGTATGTATACATGATACAAGAGCCTCTTGTGGCGCAGAGTGGTAAGGCAGCTGCCTGAAAGCTTTGCCCATGAGGTTGGGAGTTCGATCCCAGCAGCCGGCTCAAGGTTGACTCAGCCTTCCATCCTTCCGAGGTCGGTAAAATGAGTACCCAGCTTGCTGGGGGGTAAACGGTAATGACTGGGGAAGGCACTGGCAAACCACCCCGTATTGAGTCTGCCATGAAAACGCTAGAGGGCGTCACCCCAAGGGTCAGACATGACTCGGTGCTTGCACAGGGGATACCTTTACCTTTTATACATGATACATTGTTTGAATTATCCTAATTATGTTCTCACAACAACCATAAGAGGTAAGTTAGGCTGAGGGACAGTGAATTATCAAAGGGTTGCAATAGCAAAGGGATTTGATTCTGAGTAGTCAATGCCAAGCCCAATAACAGCTGTTTCCACATGGATGCTTTGCTCCACCCACGCTGTCAAACTGGGTATTTTGGAGTGTCCATACATCTCCCTCCAATTGTTCTCCTACTGTGCAAGCAGCCACTCTAACTGCTGACATTTTAAATTTACTGTTATGCAGGAGTCAGAGAGCAAAAAAGCAAAAACTTTGAAGGCTTTTAAGAGTATTTCTCAACCTTGGATCAGTGTCCTCCCTCCCACCCCCAAATAAAATTGGATGCCCATTACGCTCTCATTTTTTAAATCTGCTTCCCCAACAGTACTTCTTCCTCAATTCACCAAACCAGTAGAATTGCGAGCTGTATTTTACAGCAGCTGCTGTGATGCCTTTCCAGTATCCTCTCACTCCATTACAAGTGTGTGAAATGGGATTCTGGTACCAGATCAAGCCCTGGCAATCTTGGGGAGGAGGCCTGAACTTGCTTGGAAGTGGTTTGAGGAATTGTGATATCCTTTGCCATTTTTTAAAATGACAATGCAGCGGTAGGATAGCTCTGTTAATATAGCTTCCTAGTAAGCTTCCTCTCACTTTTTACAGTTCATAGGGAACTGGGGTAATCTCTGTCATAGGCAGTGTCAAAATACAGTAGGACCAGGGATTACTTTTGCTCTTCATGTAAATGTAATGTGTGCCCATTTTAGAAATAATTACTGTTATAATATAAGGGGCTACTAATGGTATGCCAGCAGTATTTTTGTACTGCGATGCATAAAGTATAATTTGTGGGCTAACAAACTATTATGTTGTATTGCCATTCCAGATATGTCTTCTCCTACAATGAAGAAGCCTGAAAAGCCTTTGTTTAGCACTACATCTCCCCAGGATTCTTCACCGAGATTGGCCACTTTCCAGCATCACCATCCAGGAATCCCGGGAGTTGCACACAGTGGTGAGGATGCACGAAATAGTTAGTCTTTTCCCACTAGAATAGTGTGGAAACATTAGTTTAAGCCATTGGTTTGGATCACACTTAAAATTATGTGAGCAGAACAATTGCCATCTGTGGAATGTGATTTCCCTATCTGTACCCACATGCTGCAGCCTAAAATGTTCCTGGAAATGCTGTTCTTGGGAGAAGGGGCTCCCCCCCGGGAATAGTTTGGGGAGGAGTCAGAAGTCTATTTAGTCTACAATATAAAATCAGAGTCCAATAGCACCTTTAAGACCAACAAAGATTTATTCAAGGTGTGAGCTTCCTCAGACTATGAACTGACCATCATGACAGTGAGAATATATAAGCAAAAGTTAATCATGTTACATTAGTAAACTGTGTCACAGCATCCAAATAGCCATACAGTATGAACACTCAATACTATGACATACCCTGGACTCAACAAAGATAAAGGTTTTTCATCTCACTATGCATGCTAATCTTGTTTAACTTTGTGTATCCACATTCCTCACAATTTATTTTAATTGGGATTATGTGACTGTTAATAATATATAATGTAATTTTGAATTCAATTCTCTGGTCCCAGGACAAGATAAGTGCCAGCTCAGCTTGTACTTGAAGGAATGTTTCACACGTATGGAGACAGATGGGGCCAGCAGTAAATGATGGGGTAGAAGATGTTGATCACTGGCATTGTTTAATTTCTCATATGTAGTTGTGAACTACAACTGAATTCAAGGGGGTCTGATTGGCTGGTTTAGCAAAGAATTGTCATATGGCTGTATTTGGATGCTGTGACACAGTTTACTAATGTAACACGATTAACTTTTGCTTATATATTCCCACTGTCATGATGGTCAGTTCATAGTCTGAGGAAGAGTGCTTGCACTCGAAAGCTCATGCCTTGAATAAATCTTTGTTGGTCTTAAAGGTGCTACTGGACTCTGATTTTATTGTGCTACTTCAGACCAACATGGCTACTCATTTGTATAGTCTATTCTATGTTAACTCCATATTGGCTTGGACTCGCAAAAAAGCACAAACTTTGTGTGGCATCCTCAGATGTTCCCATGAATGACGTGACTAAAATGTATTGAGTTTTCAATGTAAGTTACATTGATTTCAATGTAAGTTACATTTTTGATTATGAATTCATGTATTGACAAGTTTCATCATATTAAACTTGTCTCTAAGGATTCTTCCATTTGGGTGCCATAGATCAGCGGTCCCCAACCACTGGTCCGCGGCCCGGTGCCAGGCCGCGAGAGCCTCGGCAGCGGGCTGCGGCCCCCTCTCCCTGCCCCCCCACAGTGAGAAGGTCGCCAGGCTGCGAGCAAATCGGCTGCCGAAGCAGCCGATTAGCTTATAGCCCGGCAAGTTTCTTGCTGCAGAAGGCTGGGAGAGGGAAGTGTGGCCGCCGGCATGCTGGCAGCACAAACACGCATGCACGGCAGGTCCGCACATACATGTTTGCACCTGACGGGGGCGCAAACACGCACGTGCGGCAGTTTCACGCATACGCAGAGCCTCTGGGCATGCGCGTTTGCGCGGACCCTGGGTCGTCCTCTCCCCCCACTTCTTGGCAGCAGTCCACAACAGGAAAAAGGCTGCGGACCGCTGCCATAGACTACATTCTATCAGTATAGCAAGTTAAGATGCTAGATGCACTTTAAGTGCAATACTTATTTGGAAAATTATAAAAATATCAAAACTGGATTTTCTCTCATTATCTATTGGCTAAGCATCCTAGTCCCTTTTTTTCCAGTTTTCTTTCCGCAGTGATATCCTAGAAAGACATAGTGGCCATAATCGTTAACTTCTTTTGTCCTGTTCTAATCTAAATGTCTAAAACACACAAAAAAACTAAAGCAGAACTATAGCAAAGAAATTGGGCCATTTAGCATGGCATTAGGAAAAAAGAATATCTGAAACAGATATGCGTGTTTGTAGATATTATTAGAAATAAGAGTAGAGTAGCCATCCTTGTAATCCAGTGACAAAATTAACTGCCAAGGGGGAAAGAAAACCTTGCCTCTGCCATGAATTACTTGATGGAAAACTCAAATAATCTGTCCGAGGGTCTGATTAGACTTTAAACACAAATTGTCTTGGAAGGGTGTGTCCAAACCAGCTCTCAAATGTTCACAGGAGCAAGTCAAGTGTCATAATTCCCTCTTCCTCCCCATGTGCTGTGGGGAAGGACTGTTTGTCATTAAGTCCTTTTCTGCTAGCAAAAGTATGCCAGGTGAAGGGGAGGGAATGATGAAGCTTCTCCTGCCTTCATGTGCATTCAGGAGACAATCCCCCCCCCCACTCCGTTTTAAGGTGAGTGTTGGGTATTTTGTGTATCATATCAGATCCTGAATGATGGTGATAATACTACTGTCCTCCTTATGCTAGAAGCTAATGTGTGCAAAGTGATTTAAACACACAAGAAGTACTTAATAAATGCTAAATACATGACAAAGGGTTTGAAAATCAGGGACATAAAGATAGCCAAGGTGAAAATTGAGTTGGCAGAAACCCTTGGAGACTGTGAGTTGATATTAGCAGGGAAGAAGGGGCTAGGGAAATGGGAATACTAGGAGACGGGGAACTTGGCCATGTTAATGTTATGACAGGTTTCAGTATCTTTAGGACAGCATACAGGAGAAAATGTTTCCAGGTTTGGTTGTTCCTCTGTGACATCTCCATGAAGAAGGAAAGCCATTACTAGAGATTCAAAAAATCTATTTCAAGATCTGAAATTCAAACCTCTAAGGTGATGATAATTCCTGAAGTCAATGAGTAAGGGAAGGATCTTTATTTTTGCAAATGAGTTTTGTTTTCAACTATACTAACCAGCCACTTTGATTACCAGAAACAGAAATAAAATTTCAAATCAGTGAGTTGTGTCACACATAAAAGACTGAAAAGGCAGGTGGTAGCAGTGATAGTAAGCTTTGTTTGGCCTTCATCTTTGCAGTATCAGCTCTGCCTTTGGAGAACACTACTACAGCCACAAGTAAAGATGTTAGGAAAGGCAAAGAGCAACCAAAGCGTGGCTCAGGCCACATTTTCCCACTCTCAAGTGGCTACAATAGAGGCCTTTATCCCCTGTTTGTTTGTTTTTTAAGTTCCATCAAGTTAAAAAGATGTTTATGTCAGAGAGAAAGAGGGAAAAGATCAGTATCCTGCTGCATATTTGCAGTTGTGCTGGATTTCACCCTTTATTTTGAACTCATTTTAAATTGTTAAGAGTTGATAAATACCACACAGCATTACATAGCTTGTTACTTTCTTCTGCAGAAACCACTGTCCTCCCCCCACTTCTTGATTATTCAGTCTTTTCATTTTAATAAAACAAAAAACTTGCCCCATATAAATGGAATGTGATTATTATGCACTGTGATAATATAATTTCCACACCTGGTGTAACAGCTTTGCTGAAACAGGACATTCTGTACATTCCTTTCATTACTATAGATGCTACTGTGTTTTCTGAAATTACATATAATCTCTTTATAGACAAGTGTGTGAAGAAGAAACAGAATGCAAAGAAAAAATATGTATAGGATATGATACCCTTTTGTTCACTAGAGATATTGCCATTCGGTGAGATATTTTCCCAGGCCCTGAAGTTGAATGTTCATTAGCATTTTTACAATGGACAGCTAATTATTCATGGTGTTATTGCTTAGTAATTATTCCCTACCCCTCTCAGCCAGTTACCCAGGGTATAGCACAATGCATTGTAAAATCATTTGCTGACTCTTAGGACTCTGACTTTGTTATCCCTCTTAAAAGACTGCTCTGAGTTTCTAAACAATTTGTCAGTTTGTTTGCTTTGCCTGGATTTTGTGCTAGACTTGATAAAAGAAATATGTCTCCCTTGGGTAAAGGTGTCTGAATTTAAAGAAATGTTTAAATCAAGTATAATAGCATAAAACGTGTAACTCCTATTTATGTAATAGTTTTTTACTTGTGTTAATGAAAGTTTGATGGTTAACAAAGTTGTAGATTATACCTGAGTAGAAGGCAGAGAAATGTATCTATTCCAATTCATAGCTCATTTGGTTTTTCTTGTTGTATCTGAAGACCTTTGCTGTAATGAAAGATCCTAAGTAACTTCTGCTTGTCTTGTCTCCTCTAGTCATCTCAACTAGACCTCCACCTTCACCTTCACCATTGCCATTTCCACCACAAGCTATTCTCCCTCCTGCCCCATCTAGCTACTTCTCTCATCCAACAATCAGATATCCTCCTCACCTGAATCCTCAGGATACTCTGAAGAATTATTCTTATGACCCGTCCAGTCCACAGACCAGCCAGGTACTGTAACACTCCAAAAATCCGTGAGTAATCCTAGGAGGAACATGTTTCTTGAAAACGTTTGGAGCTGTTTTTTTTAATTTCTTTAATCTAGGTCTTCTAATTTTAAAATTTCAACATCTTTTTCAGTTACTTATGGTCAAATAAACCTGGGTTACTCACAAGCACTCATATTCTATCTGTTGTAGAATTATCATTTTGGGGTGGCAAAGAGATGGGAGCATGATTATGTGGACTTTTGCACAAACAAAGCTCTTAGAGAAGGAAATCTGGTCATGGACAGAGAAATTCATACAATTAGCACAACCAGGATTTTCCTACTGTCATCTAGATAGGATAGGTATCTCTGCCTTCTGTAGCTGATACTGGCAACTGATTATACATGCCACTTTCTTGACAATAACTATTTCTTTCTGATTAAACTTATTTAAAAAGCCATTAAAAACGTTTTCTGTAGTGATGATAAAAAGGAATGAGGGAGAAGCAAGAAATGTGTTAATGCACTGCCAAAAAAGAACATGCAAAGCTATTAATAGGCAAGCTACTTAAATACAGTTATCTTGAATTGCATATTTTGCATATATTTGGTAAACCTTTACATAATGTTAAAGAAAGTTGCAGATGCGGAAAACTAGTTCTTGGGTTTTTCCAACAACAGTTTCAGACAGTTGTCTGGCAGTTCAGATGTATTTCCACAGTTATCAAAAATACAACTTTTATCAGAGAAGTGATTTGTGAAAAACTTGTGTGCAATTTTTAATGGCAGCATATTAGTCCCAGAAGTGATCCAACCAAAGTGTGAAATATTTCCAATGTTTGTCTAAAGTAAAATTAAACTTAGTAATGAAGCCTCAGATTCTTTTTAGCACTGCTCCTATGATCCCTCTGTAGTATTTTAAAGTAACTCTAAATGGATTATCATTCATAAATCATCTTGAGACTAAATATAAAGCATAGTGAATTATATTTAATTTCATTTCCCTTTATTGATGAATATTCTTTTCATTCTGCTTTTGTAGGCAGTTACTTTAACGTATTTTATAATAAATTGTTATATAGATTTTTGTTCAAATTTTCAAGAAAAGTTGTGAATTGATAATGAATTTCCACCCTTTTATTGTTCTGTTAACTACAGTTCATCCTCTTTAATACTGGGAACCATATATAATTAGCAGGAGTACTGCTATAAAGAGTCTCCAATTAAAGGAATGATTTGCTAATAACTTGCTTCAGAGATGAGCAAATTTGGATGTCTGTGGCTCTTTTCAACAATAGCATGCTTCCTACACGAATGTTAAAGTCCCAGTATTTGTGTCCAACAGCCAAACAATATACCTATCAATTGCATTGATAAGTCAGAACATGAGATGGCAGAAATATCTGCTGTGTTTCTGCTTTTTCCTGCAGCAAATTCACAGTATTTTTTGAAATATGCTATTGTTCCCTTATATTTATTTATTTATTTATTTATTTTATTTGTTAGATTTTTTTCCTGCCACTCCCTGAAGGCTTGTGGCGGGTTACAGAATATAATAGATTAAAACCCCAATAAAACTACCCCTAAAATTTTATGTTTCATCACATAAATTAAACCCCATGATGGTTGCGACGAAACCAATTAAAAGAGCGCCCCCCCATCTCCGGGGTAGATATAGGGGGATGACACAAGCCACCAGAGATGGTTTCAAGGGGTGTCAGATCTTCCTGGGTGCGCTGGCCTCAACCAAGCTTGCCATTAGAAGTGCTCTGTTCTAGCGCCCTGGACCCTCTTTGATGGTGCTTATAACATGGCTCATAATGCACAATAAAACCCATGGCCCCAATACATTCCATGTTGTGATTTTTTAATAACTCTACTTCATTTAAATGGACTCCAGGGAATGGTAGGGGACAGGAAGGCCTGGAGGATCATTGTTCATGGGGTCGTGATGGGTCGGACACGACTTCGTACCTAACAACAACTTCATTTACCATCCAGAACTCTGCTGCTCATGTTATGTCTCTCCTTTAGTCCCTGCCTTAGCAATTACCCACTAGTTTGTTGAACTTTGTGTGTGTATGGGCGGGGGGGGGGGGGGCACAGTGTTATTTTTTTAGTAATTTTCCTCTTCTGTGCTCCAGGTCATCTGCTTCCAAAAATTCCAAAAACAAGGCAGTTCCTTACACTGTATCCTAGTACATGTAAGATGGACATTCTACCTTTGTCCTTTATGAGGGATTTAAGGCATTAGTTTTCACTGATCAAAATGCAGATAGGAATCATGTTCATCGACCTGTTGAATAAGCACAAAATAGTAGGAAAGCAAATAAGTCCCATTTGCCTTGCTTTGCCTGTTTGAAAATAGTAGAACATATTAATGGATGGACAGGGGGGAAATATTATACTTGCTTATGCAAACCTTAGTGAAACATGTAACTTGATTTAAATATATTTACTTGTAAATTCAATGGTACTGACTCCTTAGTAAATGTGAAAAGGATAGCCGCCTAATACTGAAATCTTATTCAAGGATGCTACAGATTGAGTTCACGTAAAACTATGGGCTTAAACTGGAACAACTGCATAGGTATGCATGGTTAGTTGGTATCCCTTGATGCAATGGTAATTTTGCCCATCGCTCTGAATTTTCATGGTTGGAAGTAGGAGAATAATGAACCCTGATGTTTTATACAAAACATGTTATTGCAGAACTAGTAGTAAAGCCTGTGGTGTACTGTAATACAATGGATGCTAGCTCATGGTTTGGTGTAGGTTTTGTGCCCCACTTGGAAGCCGGCAACCCTAAGAGGAGGTCTCTCTGTGCACAACAGTCCTGATCCAAATCAGGTTCAAGCACACCTAGGAAGTGTGGAACTCCAGAACATGAACCTACATCTATCTGGCAACCTTACCTCTTCTCTGTAATGTTTTCTTGACCTGAAATAGGCCAGGGGCACTATGTGGCTGGTTGGGTGGCTATGGAGGCATTATACCCTTTTGAGGCCCCACTTTCACAGAATATTTCCAACCCAGAGGCAGCCAACCTTCAGGTGGGGCCTGGAGATCTCCTGGAATTACTGCTTCAGACTATAAAGATCCAGGCAGAAATGGCTGCTTTGGAGGCTAGACAGGGCTGTTGTGCAAAAGAAACATTTGAGCCTCCCACACACGTTGTTGTGTAGATGAAAAACATGAGGCCCTACTGCACAGGGTTGTTGTGCAGATGAAACAGGAGGCCAAATAACCCTCGCAATTGTATTCAGTTTTATGTGCACAACAACCTTGCGTGGAGAGTAGTGGAGAAGAGACACGCATGGGTTGGCTGTGTCTTCCCTCCAGCAGCGAGGCCAGCCACAGTAGTATTTTAAGTGAGATGAGACTTTTCTGTGGCTTCCCTGTCATCCAACAGTTAGACAGAAGGGGAAAGCTTTCCCCTTTCAAAAGGAAAGTATAACCATGCCCACAGACACCACCAGTGTTGCTCTTGGAAATGTATCTCTTGTCTCAGTCAGGGGCTATTAGAAGCTGCCTTCACAACAGGCCTGAAGGGGTGGGGGTGTGGAATCTTGAGCAAAAACAGCAATTGTCCCTGAGTGGAGGAGATTCTACCAATTAGAGGCTTCAGAACCTTCAAGCATTTTGTCAGGGTATACATTCACAATTTTATGTACATAGATGCCTTGGAAATATATTGGTATCAGAGTGCAAACTCTGGAAACACAGTGGTAACAAGATTTTATCCTGTGTGCTGTAGAATGAAACTATACCTTTTTTGTACCAGAAAAAAACAGGCTACCTCAGATTAATGTTTTACCAACAAAAGGGAAATGATTGATAAAATTGCATAGTTTGAGCCAACACAATTTTCTTTAAAACATGCACTTAAACAAATATGATTATCATAACGTGCAACTGTATCTGTAGAGGTGTCACAGTATATTCAATTATATTTTTTCACCTCAATGCATATTCATTACCTTGATTTTGGAACAAATATTATGATAATTTTTTATATTTTTAAATTTCAGTAGTACAAGAACTGATACCCAAGTAGCACCTTACCTAAACGGAACTGTTCCTTCCCCAACCTCTTATAGTATTGTGCTCATTTAGATTAAGACAATCCGTTGAGGTGTACTACATTCCCCACAGCAATTTTGAAGCTAATTGCTTTACTGCTGCACCGATTATAGTGAGGCAGTCACAGCATTCAGTGGAATATTTTAACCAAAATTAGTTTAAAGACATAGAGCTAGCAGGGATTTCCACAAGGGAAACAGTATGTGGTTTTTTCAGTGCAGTGTTAAATGCACCTAATTATATGGGGCTGAGCAGTCAGGAAGCCTAAATAGTTTCAAGTATTATAGCAAAAAATGAGACTGAATCAAATGAATTTAGGGACTAGAGAAGCATCTTTGCTTTAGGATAAGTGTTGTTTAAGCATAATACAGCACATTTTAAATTTATATGATTAGTTCAATAATAATCTATAGGGACAGTTCAACAATAATTAAAGTGTACTGTAAAATATGTTGGTGATATTCCCATATTACAAACTCAGGGAAGGCATAATCTGAGATAACATTGCCTTAGAAAAAGCCAAGTAACGTCTTATTCATGTACAGTTTGAAACAGAGGTTTGCTGGCAGTGTGCTACACCAGTTCTCCTTGCATAAGAACTAGTTAACTTTCACTATGTAGTATAATGCTAATGACAGGAAATGATCTCTCATGCCCATTTCATTTACAAAGGACATTATATTGGAGATTTCAGCTCACTGTGTTTGAAGGATGTTGTTTCTAGACCACAGTTTTAGAGGAATTTACAAGTCACAAGTGGCTGGGTGATATCACCTGATAGTCAATGAATTCAAATATGAATGTGCTGATTTTTTAACAAAAATATGCTATTTAATTATTAAAATAACCTTCCCCAGATAATTAGTGGTAGTATTTGGAAAGGGATCTGGAAAGATCTGGGGAATTGCACATTTGCGTGCCCTAACTGCTCTTCCAGATTAATTGGTAGAGAATATTTAAAGTCTTACATGGCTTGGTACTAGGGTGTTTTTAAAAGGCCATCTTCTCCCATCTGTATCTGAACAACTATGTTCTTCCCAAATGCCTGGGAATTAAGATCATAGGGAAAGTTACTTCTGACTGCCCTATAAAAGCAGCATATTTGATAGGTACACCAGAGAGGGCCTCTTCAATGGCAGCTCCATAATTATGGAATAATCTCCTCAGAGATGTATGCTTGGTCCATCATTTTCATCCTTTAGAACAGTGGTCCCCAATCCCCGGTCCAGAGACTGGTACTGGTCCGTGAATCAGTCGGCACTGGGCCATGGCTCCTCCTTGTCTTCCCCAGCTTCTGCCTCAGGGGCTGCCCTGCCACTCTGCTGCTGGCTCACATTGGTGCTCTTCAGTGGCCACCATGGCTGGGGCTCTCCCTTGGCGTGGCACTGTGCAGCTGCTACTGGCAACGCCCCCCAGCGGGCGGCGGAAAGTCAGGGGCGTCGGTGGGAAAGCAAGTGGAGCAGGGGCTCAGGTGGCAGCGTCCCTTGGCAAAAGATTACCCCCCCCCCGGCCTCAGTAAAAGCATTGACCAGTCCCCGGTGATAAAAAGGTTGGGGACCACTGCTTTAGAAGGGATCTGAAGACAGTTTTATTTAGGCCTAGTGGATCAGCTCTGTCTTGCAAGCATTGTGGAACAGTTGAAGGTCCTACAGGGCTCTGATATCATTTAGCAGAGTTCTCCAGAGCAAACTGTGATTTTAAATTTTGGTTTTACATTTTTTATGTAATCTATTTTATGTATTTGATTTACAGTGTAAGCTGACTTGAGGAAGAAAGAAGGCTAATATTTTTTAAAGGAAGAATATTAGTAACGGTAGAATTGGGAACACATAGCAGTTTTCATAAGAACAATTTATTATATTCTAAAATAAAAGGCATGTCATTTAATGTCTATTTTATATACACACACTTTTGTTGCATGAGCCCCAGCTGTGTGTTCATTCAAACTTTCAAGGAACACCAGTGGTTGGAAAGTCTTACCTCACCAGTCCTTTGAGTTCTTTGAGAGTTATCAGCAGTAGGTATTGCTTGGACTTTTAAAAAGCTGTTAACAGAGTAACTTGCCAAAAGATGCCTGATGAAGTATAGTGTAGCCAATAAGTAAGTAGCTAAAAACAATAAAATATAAGAATGTATGAGTAGTTTTCACAATTGGGGTAGCAGGCTTCCACAAGAATATGTTCATGATTTAATTTATCCTTAAACTGTACGTAAACAGGTGTGAGCAGTTAGCAGCCAAATTTTTAATAACCCCGAATTAATAAGGATGATGAAATCTAAAGCTTTCTGAAGAACTGCAGAAGGATCTGTCTAAACTGGCAGAATGAGTAACAAAACAGCAGGTGAAATTGTGTGAAATCTTAGGCTCCTCCCCACTTCCTCCTTATAAAAGTACACCAAATTTACAAGCCATTAAATGCTAAGGACATTTGAATTTTTATAGTTCTTAAAGCTCCTCCATTGTAAAATTTGAATAAATACTTTGCTTTTATCCAACAGTTGTTTTTAAAGACTGTTATTAGTTCTTATGCTGCTCATTTTTGAGATCTCTTTTAGATATTTTATATACAGTTTTTATCATGTGTTTCCTGATAATTGTAAGACATTATTTTATTGTTGCAAACTGTTTCATATATATCTAGGGAGAGGCAGGGATTAATGTTTTGAATAAAGAAAAGAAGTGAAAAGTGAAGAAAAATGGGCCAGAAAAGTTGGAATTGCTGAGTTTGGAGAAGACCACTAGCTTAATTTTTGTTTTTTAAAAGAATTGCACCAAGTTAATGGAATCACTAGAACCTGCAGGTTCAGAGGTCATATATGTTGGGGGCTGTTGCCTTCAGAACCTTCTTGAGGATTTCCTGGGGACACTTGTAACGCCATTGTTGGAGATAAGATGTTTAAGGACGTTGACAAACCATTTCTAATTTACTGGCTTACAAACCTAATTCAAATATCAATGTACCATCCACTATTAGATAATATTACTATTGTCAAAAGTCTAATTTTGTGCTACCACATATCATTAGAAGCTTGTCTGTCGAGATTTCCCTTATCTTTCTGACCTTTTGGGTAACATTGTATATGGCTTACAAAATCTGTTTGTTCTTAATATTTTCAGGATTTTGATGTAGATTGTTTCACATTCTTGTGTCAGTATGGATTGTACTCCACTTACACAAAGTGGAGAAGTGATAGAACCTCCTCTTAACTTCCAAGCTGAGGGTTTCAGTAACAGCAGCACCTTATAATAGCAGATATTATTTCTGGTATGAATATGGGGGGGGGGGCTGAGACTTTGAAGGCTTGAGGTCAGGCTTAGTTCATCCCAAAATAACAAGCACATATGATCCTTGCAGTAGTTCAGCTTCCTGGTAAATAATTCTAAAACATTAGATTTATCTTGCCTATAAGGATTCGGAGTAGTGGTGGTACTCCTTGGACGTTTTGGCTGTTTCATTATCCAGATCTCAGATTTAAAGAAATTTGTCATTAAACTAAAGAAAGCTGTGTTGAATGCATGCTATTTTAAATATATTTTGAAGGTAATCCTCATATATAATTATTATTTCACAATCAATGGCTCATGTGATCCCATTTCCTTTCCTGCTTCCCATTTCTCAGGAAGCCATAGGGGGAGACTTGATATAACATGACCAGAATTCCATGTAATGAATGGGAACGTCCCCCTACTGTAGCAGCCTGCTTCTCCCCCCTGAAATTATGTGTAGGAGTCTCTGAGTAGTGGGAACAGTGTAGAGTCCAAGTTGAGGTCTGCAGTGTTTATCGGAAATCTCTTAATATTACTGCTGACTCCTTCTATACGTGTTGGTGCTTCTGTAAACACAAAAGGCAGTTCATATCAAAGTTCGAGTTTACCATTGCAGCCCAACCCATTTTGCACAAACTAGAACCATAGCAAAACTGTTTTTTTGGAGCCATTTGGATGCTGTGGTAAAATAGAGGTATCCAGCAAAGAGAAAGTGAAGATGGAAATTTAAATGCTATCAAAGAAAACGTGCTTGTGGCTGGCTATTATGCATTAAGCAAGTCTTTGCCTACCAGATTAAAGTTATCCTTTCCCTGCCTGGTAAATTTGTAGGAAATATGGAGACTACAGGGATACCCTACTAAATTAATAAATAGCAGCATTTTAAGGATTTTTCAAAGCCCTGGCATGTAGTATTTTTAGGTAGTTTTTGGACATATCAAGTGGTATCTTACATAAGCTGTAGTGTAGAATCTTCTGTTTGAAAACAGTCTGTAGAGAAATTTGGGACAAGAAAATGATATAAAATTGCCTATGTTCTAAAAGTGGATCAGCTCTGCAATTTAGAGGGTTAATTTCCTGAGTTTGCCAAGAAAGAGCTGTAGTCCATATGAGCTGTTGGATTTCTGTACTCTATAATCATTTGGGAACAGTAAAAGGTGATACATTGTTACAGATAGTGCTGGCCTCCAGCTGTGTCCATTTAATTAATTTGAGTTTGTTTTTTGGCAACAGAATTGCTTAAGGAAGCTCATGATATTGGCACTTTTAACCCATGCTTATCCTAGAAACTTCATGTATGGTTCCCAAAACATCTTAGAATGCTGCACTATTACCAAACATAAAAGGTTTAGTCTCTTCAAGAAAGGCAGACAAAAATTAAGTAAGTAAATAAATAAAAGGTATCAATGCACTCTGCCCTATAATTATAAAAAGATGTCCTCACCAGTTACTGAACTGTAGGCATTAGTCCAGGCACTATAAATGGTAAGAAAAATAGAGTTAAATGTTTAGATTGCAGGTCTGCAGCTATGCTATGTGCAAGATATACATAGGCAAAGATGTTTGCAAAGATTTTACTGCATCGTTACTCAGCTGAAATTTAAAAGGATGTCAGGTCTGTTCAGTCCTAAAAGAAACATTGCATGTGTATGCCTTTCTGGTTATGTGGGCTCTACATAGGTATGTACTACTAATTTATATCAGTAATGTAACTATTAATAAGCAATAATCTATTATTATTATTATTTTATTATTATTATTAGATTTATAGCCCGCCACGCCCTTGCGGCTCGTGGCGGGTAACAATATCACAAATCCCCATTAAAATCCCATAAAACAATAATAACGTTGCCAATATTGCCGGCATGGCAAGAATGGCAGCTCAACTCCCCCCCCCTCCCACTACTAGCGGGTGGAGAGGAGGTCCTAATGATGTTTTGCTTCGGGTCCAGAACCCGAGTCCCTGGGAGAGGCATAGATCTATTATCAGCCCCGGCCTCAACCATAAACCTGGCGGAAGAGCTCCGTCTTGCAGGCCCTGCGGAACGTTGAAAGATCCCGCAGGGCCCGCAGCTCTCCCGGGAGCTCATTCCACCAGGTCGGGGCCAGGACCGAAAAGGCCCTGGCCCTGGTCGAGGCCAGGCGTGCTTCCCTAGGGCCGGGAACGACCAACAGGTTTTCACCCGCAGAGCGCAAGGCCCTGCGAGGGGCATAGGGCGATAGGCGGTCCCTCAGGTAATCTAAAAAGTTTTATTTGAAATAATTGGGTATGCTTACCTTTCTGACCTATGTTAACATTAGGAATGAACTGTATAAAACAGATATATAATATATATATTTGTAGCACAGTGGAAGGCATTGCTTATATATACTGTGTAGGATATATTGGTAATACAGTGAAGCTTTATTAATAATATACTGTGTGCTTTCTAATGTTCTTGATTCAGTGTCTTTAATTGGTTAGTGAATAAGTCTTACTTAGTCTGACGAAGAGTGCTTGCACTCGAAAGTTCACGCCTTTAATAAATCTTTGTTGGTCTTAAAGGTGCTACTGGACTCTGATTTTATTGTGCTACTTCAGACCAACACGGCTACTCATTTGAATTTCTCCCTTTAGTGGAGCTGCACACTAGTGCTAGGTACCATGTTCTAGTAATTAGTCCATCTACCATTTATACAGAGTTGTAAAATTTTATTCAAATATAATTATACCAAATATTTCTCATGTCCTCAGCTGTGGATACTTAAATCGAGAGATTTGGACCATGAAAAAAGAAGGGATATTTTCCTACAATCATGCAGAAACTCCAGATTTGCAAAAAAAAAAAAAAAAAAAAAATCTGAAAATAGAGGGGAAAGGTCTCAAAAGATATTTTGAGACTAATTGGTTGGTAACAGAGAGTGAGTTAGGAGTCAGGCAAGCATGGTAGAGGTGGAAGGTGAGCAGACAGGTAAGCAGGGGGAGGGGAGAACAACTACTGCTTTCTGTGGGACTCTACTGCCACTGGTATTCTCTTTCTTCCACAAGTTTCTTGCATGCCCTTTGGTGGTGCTGCTGGTGGAAGAGTGGGAACTCAAGCTTTTGTAAGCCAAAACAGTAGAGGTGGTGGCACTGTGGGCAGGGGAGCAGGATACATGCTGCTGCTTTTTGCCAGAAGAAAAAAGGAAATCACGAGGCACATAGTAGTCTTTTCTATGTTTATAGATGAAAAGGTTATAACATAAAGTCTAAATGGTCAAACATATGATGAAACATAAAGAGTCAACCAAAACGGGATCCTAGGTTAAGTGACCCGCTTTCTGTTTTATCTTGGTCAGTGGTTGCTCTTCCAATATACTGTTACAGTAGTAGTCGTAGTATCACATTGGCAAAATGTTCATAATCATCTGGGGATTTCATAAAGAGGCAGTACTGCAAGCAGATGCACTGGCCAGTAAGCAACTGGCCAAGCAAGTAAGCAAATGGTAAAGAAAGAATGGGATTCCCCCCCTTCCGTGAGTCTTACGGTTCCCCTGCTTAAGAATTTCATATCAATTAAAACATCCTAGTTCCATTTATGTGTTTACTGGTATATTCTGTTTTAAAAATCCCACAAGCAGTAAATGGCAATAGAAAGACAAGTATGAATTTAAATTAGCATAATAATTGTTAAACTTAATAGCACCTAGAACTATCCTCAGGTAGATGTGAGTATTGGTAGAATGGTAAGCAAGTTCAAATCTTGGGTAGACTTTCTGTAATACATATGGCATAGTTGAAGATCAGTATTCTATTTTAAAACCTCTTCAGATCTTTTATAATCTTTTATAGTAAAGTTCTTAAACTCTGGCTATGTATGTGCAGAAACTAAGATGGACTTAAATGTTTTAAAGATCCCTGAGCTGCTGACTCAGTGGTTCTCAACCTTCCTAATGCCACAACCCTTTAATACAGTTCCTCATGTTGTGGTGACCCCCAATCATAAAATTATGCAAATGTTCTTTCACAGAAATTAAACTGAAACTGACCAATGGCATGAAGATCCATTGTTCATGATTGTATATACATTGTTTTTTTCCCGGGATTTCTCAGTTCAGTTCTGCCTCTTATCCCACCATACTGATCTCTCTCTTTTCCAAAGCTCCAGACAGATGCCTGCAGGAGGAGCAGCCACAGCTGCTCGCCCTGCTGCAACCCCAAAGGGGTCCCGATGCCCAGGTTGAGAACCACTGTGCTAACTGCTCTTTCTTTGTTTTCTGTACCCTCATCTGCCTGCTCAAATGTAGTGTTAAGTCATCACACTATGAGGTTCCCAACTTTGTTGTATTTTGTTGACTTATTGTGTCATGGGGAGAGCACCCAATGCAATGACAACACATACTGATTTTAATAGATGTTATGAGAAGGAGAGACTAGTTTTTGCTCCAAGAATGTTTCATTCTATTTAAGATAGTTGGACTTCATTATATAGTAAAGCACTTCAAGTTCCATACTTGTTTCTCTTCCTTCTAGTATTAGTGTATGCATGCAAATATTTACTTGCTCAATACTACATTGTAGTAACAAAATTGTGTGTGTACATGCGTGTAAAGTGCATCAAGTCTCAGACAATTCGTGACAACCCCACAGGATTTACAAGGCAAGAGAAGAGCATAGGTGGTTTGCCACTGCTTTCCTCTGCATAACAACCCTGGAATTCCTGGGTGATCTCCAATCCAAATACTAACCAGAGCTGACTCTGTTTAGCTTCCGAGACCTGCTGACATTGGGCTAGCCAGGGCCATCCAGGTCTAGGTATTAACAAAATTACAGCAAATTCGCAGCACCTTTATAGTTAGGACATAATCCTCAAATAAGATTTAGTATGAAAAGTTCTATAGATTATTTACAGAAACCTTATAAATTGCCTATAACTTCACACTCTTGCAACTTTTTAGGTCAATGGAAAACTTTTCATTAGTGCTGTGTTTTGTGAATTTGACAATGGAAAACAAATAATCTCTTATATTTTTAGCATTATTTGTTGCAGGTATAACATGCTGTTGCAAGTATTTCATATTAGTGGTTTGGATTCATTCGTCCAGTATCAGTACCAGAATCATGGACTATATCTTAGTACTTCCTATTATCCTACCATTATTGCTATTTTGTTGCAATTATTTATTTATTTCTAAATTTATACCCTGCCTCCCATGACAGTGTCGCCTTGAGGCGGCTTACAGAGTAAAATTAGACTTCACTATCTAAGTCTTTTCCATCCTTAAAAATGGTTGAGCTGCTGTGTATACATAGGGCTATGGCAAGAGTGGATCACAATCAGAATACTACTGAAGTAAAAATGTCAATACTGTTTTAAGGCTGTTCAGTCATGCTCAATATGTGAATGTGTACACGCATGTACATATTTCTGTGTGTGTACACAAATGTGTATATCCATACACAACTACATAATACATATGTAGTCTACCCAGTATATGTAAAACAGATTAAATTGATTTAATGTAACAACAGAGATAAAAATGCAAAGAATTAAAGAATTGGCCACCACCATCATAAACAGTTGTTACCAGTGTCACTGTTGTAGTCATCTGACACTACATTTACTTTGTAAACATTAATACCGTTAAAAAAAAATCAGACACCCACCCCAAAGAACTGCATTCATTAGCTAAAAAGTTGTGTAAAGAGATAGCATAAACATAACGGTGAACTCCAAAAGGAATTCTGCACTTTGGAAAACCAGTTATGAGCATGTGATGTTATATATATCTTTGTGATGTGTATTTGTGTAAAAAATGTTCTTTTAAATAGAAGGTGAGATTAGCAATGACTAAAGATATTGGATATATTTAATCTACACCATGTGTAGCAGGGTTATTCTGAGGGTGCTTCAAAAGGTTTCAATGTTTCGAATGTTGCATCCAGAAGCAAGAAGACCTCCCTATTGCAATAGTCTGTGGGGTGCATTTTATTATAAACGTAATAATCTTTTAGAAGAGAGTTTTTGTTTTCTGCAGTGACTTTTCCCTATCAAATAGGTTCTGTTGTTTGCTTCCCATGTCATGTCTATTGATGGCATTCATAGCCAGCTCTTTATCTTTACCAGATTTGAAACATTTTTTTTTCAGAAAGGATCCCAGTATGAGTGTGCATTTGTTACTGAACAATCTGCATTTTTTGGCACTGTGTGTTAATACTTTGGGATTTTTTAAATGTAGGCAGTTATAAATCAGGTGTAAAATTAACCCATCGTTTCCCTTGCCATCACCCCGTCTCAGTTCCTATAGGAGATAGACAGTGCCTATCAATTGTTATTTCAGTTGTCTAGAATTTTACTGTTGCTATCATAGAACAAAGAACAGACAATATCTGATACATATAACATGTTAGGATTTCAATCAAGATGTATTAGTGGGGTCATTAACAAAATCTGCAAAATCCTCATTGGTAGAGACATTCTGATATGTGCCCTGGATCCATTTTTGCAGGATCACTTTGGATCTCTTGTTTCCTTTAACGTATAACACATGGAACACCAATAGATATCATTTTGTACTACAGAAAAAAAGACTTGAGACTTTTAAGTCTCTTGTGAAGTAGTTTAGCACTTAAGAAAGGCATCTTCATGAAAGAAAAAAGTACTACAAATCAAAATCTCTTCCATACACAAACCACATCTGTATTGACACTGCAGTCACTAAATCAGTCCTATACAGGTATCTGGATCTGGAACACCCCAAAATAGTGAGATAGCTCCCTTGAGCACTATATGTGTATTTCACAAGGCATTCTTCTGGTTTTGTTTTGTAGCCTAACAGCAGTGGTCAAGTAGTAGGGAAAATGCCTGGCCATTTTACTCCAGTTTTGGCACCCTCTCCCCATCACAGTACGGTGCGGCCTGTGACCCTGACCATGACAGATACTAAACCCATCACTACTTCCACTGAAGGTGAGGCATCTTCACCTACAGCAAGCAGTAAGTATTTCTCTAGGGAAACAAAAAATGTCCATCAAAAGATCAAAATAATTTCAAATTAAGGCCAAATCAGGGTGCCTTTTCCTGCTATTTGACCAGGCAGATTCTCATAGTTGATAACAGAAACAAACATTTACTCTAAAATAACTTTTTTTTAAGTGTTAACTTGTTTTGACGTTTGTAAAATGGCAGTCAAAATTTCATTTTTCTGTTAAGTTAGATATTCTAATTACATTGGGAAGCATACTCAGATTGAAAGCTTATAAAATTGCCTACACCTAGTTTGCAAAATAGAAGGATACAATTGATTAGACCTCAGTTCATCTTTGTCTAAAACTCATGTTCAAAACATATTGAATTAGAACTATGATTCTCAGTTAAATAAGTATTTCTATTTAATAGTGCTGATACTGAAAAATATTTTGAGACATTTAGAACTCTTAAATCATTTATTGTTTAATTATTTAGTACATCCAGTACCATGTTATATATCCTATAGTCTTCAATGGAATTACAGATATAAAATAATTGGTTTGTCAATTTGTTAGCACCAATGGTATAAGTCACAGCACTCACATGACTGCTGCTTATTAGCATTTCAGCATGGTGACAAATTAAGTGACTCATCATGTAGCATGGAGTGTTCCTAGAAACTGTGTCCAACAAGAATATGTGTTATTAGCATGGAAACTTTGCATACAGATACATGTGTGCAGCACGCCATTGCTTGACATAATGGCTATATGGCACAAGGAGTCCTCACCACTGGAAATGGCTGTCCTGGCAGTTTCCATGTTGGATTAGATTACAGCTATAGCTAATCAAAATCATCTGCTACATGTAAACAACGAGATTCACATATACGTAGCTAATTAATTTTCTTAGTGCTTCTCTGAATACGTTGTTGTAATTCTGTTTTCCCCAAACAAGTTATTGAACTTAATAAGTTGTTGATGAGTTATTGAATGTTATGGGTTATTTGACTTAAATTTAATAACTCTTTTTAGGGATAATATTCCAAAATATAAGTTAATTTAAGTAAAGAATGCCCCTTTCCTTTTTTGTAATGTGTAATGGAGATTATAGTGAGAAAGAGGGGAGTATACTAAATGATTTAAACATTTAGTTTAATGAATCAGTACTACTAATGAATCAATGGCTTTTAAAAACTTGCTGTACATCTAAGGTATTGTCAAAATTCTCTGGTTTACAAATTCTGAATTGAAATATTTTGAAAAGTAATTTCTAAAGTTGATTACTTGCAGTGAGGTGAAGTGCCTTTAACCAGAATAAAATAAAACAAATCCACTTCCATTTGAAACATAAGAATTTCATGCATAAATATGGATTTCAGCTGGTATATAGTGCTTTTCCACAAAGATGCTTTGAGATTTATTTCTAATAAATGAATACTTACAGAAGGACTGGTGTTACCAAAAAGATCGTAAACTATTTCTAGCATACATTGACAATGTATAAAATAGATAAAACATAAGCAATTTATAGGATATGGAATTTATGGGATAAAGAACTAGATGAAGATACAATTTGTAGAATAACTGAGAATCAGCTTTGAATGAATCCATTATATTTGTATTCTTATTAATTCATTCTTTGAGGACTTGGCTGTGGCAGTCAAAGCTACTGCTATGAAATTGATTTGTATAATATGGATATCTGCAAGCCAGGAAGCTAGAATAAGACTACCTACCTAATTTGACACAGGCAACCATGAATGATCAGGACTTAATGAGTTTCAGTCACCAGTGACCTATTCTCAATTTGAAAGGTAACCTACAGGGGAAAGGTTGTGTATCCCATTAACCACACATCAATTAGGGAGGGAGACACACACAACATTTTAGGAGCCTTTTGCCTTAGGTAGTTGGATCATGCAATCTATTAGCTCCATAATTTTGGGATGTACAAATTATCATTTCCATATTATGCATTTCTTTCATTAATAAAAAGAACATAATTAGTTTCCACAAAAAATGAATGCTATTCTAACAGCACATGAAATTATTAGAGGTATATGTATTCTCTTGTTAGTATTATCCAGTTCACAGAATTTTAGATTACAATGCCATACGAAAGCTTCAAATTGTTAGATTGTGCTTTAGCCGAACTGGAAAGAACTTTGTATTAAGCAAGATAATTCAATAACTCAACTGCAAAAAAACACTTTCTTAAGAGTAAACCCCAATGAATAAACTTCAGTAGGATTCTGAGTAGACCTGTTTAGGATTCCTCTCTAATCTTGTGCTCATGCAGATTCCATTGAAGTCAATAGGCATTGTAGAATTCTATCCCATGGCCATATTCATGTTTCTGATTATTTTGACCTAGAAAAATTGTAGGCATGATTTGTACATTGCCGATCATAATGCTGGATCTCTCATGTTTGAACTTTACAAGGTAGAAGTTAAGATAGGTTTCTATATCAATCTGTTTTGTTCTTCCTTAATCAGCCTATACAGCCTCAGGCACATCACAAGCCAATCGATATGTGGGACTAAGTCCAAGAGACTCTTCCTTCCTACACCAGCAACAGGTGGGCAAGTTTCACATAGGTGTTAACAATAAAAAGACAAGTATTTGCAATAACATTCTTCATAAGTGTGGCCATTAACCTCTTAGTCTAGAACAGGATGACAGAGCATTCAGTACATTAAATGTATATGTACATCCAGTATCAACACAGTTAACATGCGTCCTAGAATTGGGCCATAGGAAGGACTTTCCCCGGTGAATCCTTCATTTACATTATTTTTTAATAACTTGGAAAGCAGTGGAATTAATAATTGAATACAAATATTTTTGTAAAGCACACTGCTGATATCTAAAGCTAATAAAAATTAAGCAGAACAGACTTTGCATCTCATGCTGTCCAGTATTGTTTGATATATGAGTGTCCTTTTTTGAATTTGTTCCTTTCCAAAAGAATTATGCAATCAAATAATCTTCATTCCTAGATTAATCAGTTAAAAGTACTTTGTTAATTTCATGTGATGCAAACACATTTTCCCCTAGTTTCTGACATCATTTGTGTTTCAACTCACATTTTAGATTTCACATCTCATTAATGCTGTAAATTTAATTCAAATGAATTGTTTATCTAAACTACAAAAAACTGCAGCTGAAATTAATAGTGGTGAATAATCAAATTAGCCACAGTCAATCCCAGGGACCTGCAGAAATCCTATATTATTTCAGTCTAATAGGATAGCTAAATTTTGGTACTGCAGAATTCAGTTATACTGATATGATACATGAGAACTTTTTTTTGCAACTTATGATACTGTAGTCTGTTAGGTTAACATTCATGTGAATGGTTCCGACGTCTGTAGTATGTGTGTGATGATAGAATTAAGACTGCTGTTTTATATCTAAATCTCTCCTCCCCCCATGCCTGTCCATTCCAAGGCGTAAGTGGTAGCACATCTGTATCTCACGTAAAGAACAAAGAAACCCATAAAATTTATTAGTTTATTCAAAGTGTCATGTAGTATACATGTATTATATATTATAAGGTTTAACCAGTGAGACCTTACTTGAAAACATCTGTAAAGAGATATGAAAAAACCAAATCATAAGTAACATTTTAGTATATTAGAATATTATGCATGTAGTTTGATGCAGTGTTCAATCACTGTATTCTAATTATAAAATGTTTATAACTCTTTTGTGTTTCTTGGATTTAGATTTTAAAAACTTTGACTGTATTGACTAGTATATTGAACTCTGGGATCAAATCTGCACTTTTACGAGGAAATTCATTTGGTAACTTTTGACTAGTGAGGATAAAATGAGAGGGACCATAGACACCAATGCACAGTTCTTTGTAAGAGGGACAAGAGACTGATTTATGTATGTATGTACGTATGTATGTACTTCATTTGTGGCCTGCCATTCTAGCTATAGTTTGCAGGCTACAATATATACTACAGGACTGTAGTTTATTTCTATTTTTAGTATATGTATCACATTGCTTTTGCAGTTGTCTTCTCTCTCTACATTATGGTGTGTAATACCTTAGGTTTTCTAACTGTATTATTCTCTATTCCTAGTACTACTGCATTGCTTATTTGATACCTAATGTTGTCTGATTGAATTTATATATACATACATACATACATACATACATACATACATACATACATACATACATACATACATACATACATACATACATACATACATACATATATAAATTCAATCAGACAACATTAGGTATCAAATAAGCAATGCAGTAGTACTAGGAATAGAGAATAAGACAGTTAGAAAACCTAAGGTATTACACACCATAATGTAGAGAGAGAAGACAACTGCAAAAGCAATGTGATACATATACTAAAAATAGAAATAAACTACAGTCCTGTTCCCTTCTCTTTTTGGCAGTAGAATAGTACCTAAATTGCTTTTTAAAAAGAATATGACATTTGTCTAGCTGTGAGATTGACTCTGTTAAGAAAGAGTAAATCCATTTCATCACAATCCTGACAAGTAATCTTAATTATGTAATTGGCCAGGCTTGGTAGTCTTACTGTTACAGAAGTAATGTTTGCTTAGAAGACCACTTTTGTCCTTGCAGTAAGTCCTATAAATACATCAAATCACTTCTATACATAATTATACTTTTGACCTCCATGCCACCATTTGTGGGGCATATTTTACTATCTGGTTCATAGGATTTTATTTATTTATTTATTTCGGGATTTATATACCACCCCTCTCACTAATACTGTCTCAGAGCGGTTTATATGATATAAAATTCAATAAAACCAATACATTTAACAAATCTAAAAATGAAGCTAATGTAAAATCCGTATTTGCCGGTGTATAAGACGACTGGCGTATAAGACGACCCCCCAACATTTCCACTCAAAATATAGAGTTTGCTACATTACATTACAGTACTATGGGCCACTATGGGCAGCTATGTCTATCCCAACTGAAGTGCACCCGGCGTATAGGACGACCCCCCCCCCCCGACTTGGAGGCATGTTTTTCAGGGGAGGAAAGTAGTCTTATACGCCAGCAAATACTGTAGTTTAAAACCACAATTATCATTGAAGTGAAGAGAGGTGACAGAGCTGATGTTACCTGTGTGAAATGTGTTAAGCAGAAGTGTGAAGGTGTAATAGATCTTTGTTCTGATCCCTTTCCATGTTTTAGCAGCTGGTTAGGGGTTGAAAAGTGTATCATTTCAAACATAGTAACCTTGTAGTTACTCTATTACATGGTGGAGGAGTAAGCACATGTTGCCTTTTAGTGCGCACCTAAGTTAACTTGAGTTGTGAATATTCCATATGGAAATGCATCTGCCAGATGTCTGCATTTAGAATGGCATAACTCTCCATAGGATTGAACTGACAGTCTCCTCCAATCCCCTTCCCTTTTTGATGGCAAAGATATGCACAGACTGTGTATATGCATGAACTACTCACAAAAGTTATTTAAGGGTATAGGGAACAGACGAGAGGGCTCACTGCCCCTCCATTACAAAAGTAGGAATGGAATATTAGAGCAAAAATGTGAATAAGACAGGTCAGTTTAACATGTTAAGGTTGCTACTAGAAAGTACAGTAAAATGTTTTATGAATTCATCTTTTTTCATTCCATAACTAACTGTTTATTTGTATAATCATTTATGTTCTTAGCACAAGATCTGGTGATGACCATTAGCTTTATGATATCAGAAATAGTTCGGAAAACTCATGGTGGACATTTGTTAAAGATTGTTTCCTATGATATCCATATTCAGACTCAATATGCTAAGAACCAACAACAAGGAATAGCTAGCTATCAGCATTTCAGGGCATCTGACTGGCCACCACTAGAAAGAGTATGGAGATGCAGAGGAACCACTGACTTAGTACAAAATTAAATGTTGGATTCCAATTTGTGATAAGTCTATGAAGGCTCGCATAGGCTTAAAGATATTTGGAACAGAGCATTAATCAGGGGACTGATACTCAAATCCCTTCCCACACCTGTCTGCATATCTCTCTAAGGGAGGAGCAAGTTCAGATCACATTAGCAGCAACTTCTGTTTTCTCAATTCACTCATGCTGTATTCTTTGCAAGATTATACAGTGATAATCTTTTTCTACTAAAAAGTAGAATATGTGCTTTGTCAACTACATCAAACAATATTAAGTATAAGCAAAATTTCCCAAACCTTCTTTAATACACAGATACAGATCTTAAAAATGCCCAGAAATGACAATTCTTTGCAGTTTTATTAAAAAGAGAGCACACATGCAAAAATTGTCTAAATTATTTGGCTAGAGTAAAGGTTATGCATTCATAAGGCAGAAGTAAGATTGATTTATTACGTCCTTTCATTACTTTACAACAATTTAAAAGAGACCACTCTTCTGGTGGCAGGTCCTAAATGCATTTGGTTTAAAGTAGACCATGATGAATGAAAAGGAAAATCAAGGGGTACATGAAATAAAGGCAATCAATCATTTTATATTAGCTGAGAGAAATTCTAAATTAGAAAGCCAATGGTTTTAGTTCCAGAGAGGTGTTTTAAACATTCTCCATTCCTTTTAATATACTTTGACCCCTTAGGAATAAATATTGTCACAGGTACATTCTCTGCTTAACTGGAGGGGGCCTTTGTAAAGATTTATTCTCTCAGGTTATAAGAAGTATTGACGTTTATTCCTGAGTGCTTTTTTAACAAAAAACCTTAACATATCCTGTATAAATTGCAGTAATGACCATAAATTAGGGTGCTTGTATAGTTGGTGATTCTCCTTATAAAGAGTTTCTGCACAAAATAACAGTTCAGTAGGATTTCCAATAAAACTATATACTACACAAAAATGTTGGAATGTTCACATTTATGCATGCATTATTGATACAGCTTTCAAAGATCACATGCACATAGAAGCAATAAGCACAATAGATTTTAATTTACTGAGCTGAATACCATGAAAAACTTGTTATTAAACATGTAACTTAATATACTGATATCTACATAGTAAAGGTTATTATTAGGAATCATAAATTTAAGTGTTCCTATTTGTATGGTGGTATCAAGTTATTGGTGACTTTGAACTATCATGAAATACTGAATATTTTCATGCTGAAACAACAGCAAAATAATAAATCTTTCATGCTAAAGGTTTATAAACAGCCACTTTAACACAAACAGTTTTACATCAAGATTGTGCTGTTTAAAGATCCTAGCATTAGCTGCTGTAATTTATCCATGAATGCTAAATTATGCCTAGGTTATAGACAGTCTTCTTGAACTATTAATTGCAGGCAGGAGTTCTTTCTGTTGGTAACTCTGAATGTTGGAGTTTATTAGTTCCCCTTTGGTAAAATTTTATATTAGCATTAATATTTTGGTCTCAAGTCGCTACCAGAACTTAATGTGATGGATGATAGGTTAATTCATCAAGCACCACATGATTAAATAGAAGCTGTAAAGAGACTGGTGATGAGAAGATTGGCAATGGTGTCTGTCTTTAAACATCTTTACCTCTTAATGCAAGACTCTTTTGGGGGGGGGTGTTGGGTATGTTTGGGGCTACATTCTCAGCACGTTCATGTAAATGGCTGCCCTGGTTGTAGTCTTGGAATCCTGCAAAAACGGAACCCTAGAGTTGGAAGGGCCATGTAGTCCAACCCTGAGCTCAATGCAGAATCAGCCTAAAGTATCTGTCCAGCCGTTAATTAAAGACTACCAGTTAGGGGGAGCTCACCACCTCCTTAAGCAGCCTATTCCACTGCTGAACTACTCTGACTGTGAATGTTTTCTGTCTGATATCTAGCCAGTACTGTTCTACATGTAGTTTAAAGCCATTACTTCGGGTCCTATCCTCTGCTACCAACAAGAACCAATCCCTCCTCTGGCAGCCTCTCAAAAACATAAGACAGCAGTCACAGCCCCTCTCAACCTCCTTTTCTCCAAGCTGAACTTTCCCAAATCCCTCAACCTTTTCTCCTAGGCCTCAGATCATCCTCATCTTTCCCTCCTCTGCACCCTCTCAATTTTGTCCATGTCCTTTTTGAAGTGAGGCCTCCAGAACTGCGCACAGTACTCCAGGTGTGGTCTGACTAATGCAGTATACAGCAGAACTATGACATCTTGCAATTTGATGTGATACCTCTGTTGATACAGTCCAAGATGGCATTCTCCTTTTTTACCACCTCATCACACTGTCTGCTCATATTTAGCTTACAGGCCACAAGTACTTCAAGAACTCGTTCATACACACTGCTACCCAGAAATGTATCTCCTATCCAGTAGGCATGCTTCTTATTTTTGTGACCCAGATGTAGAACACTGCACTTGTCCTTAAAATATTCTTTAATAGATTAGCTGAAACAAAATGTTTGACCTTGATGTTGCCATTCTCACATTATGTAGAGATGTAAGATTTTACTAAGATCTAGAACGTAATTATAGAAGTGTTCCCTAACTAACAGAGCCTCTTGTGGCGCAGAGTGGTAAGTCAGCAGAAATGCTGTCTGAAGCTGTCTGCCCATGAGGCTGGGAGTTCAATCCCAGCAGCCGGCTCAAGATTGACTCAGCCTTCCATCCTTACGAGGTCAGTAGAATGAGTACCCAGCTTGCTGCGGGGTAAATGGTAATGACTGGGGAAAGCACTGGCAAACCACCCCGTATTGAGTCTGCCATGAAAACGCTGGAGGGCGTCATCCCAAGGGTCAGACATGACTCGGTGCTTGCACAGGGGATACCTTTACCTTTACCTCCCTAACTAACCGCTCTCAGTCCAGTAATTAGTCCATTACTGAAGTGAAATATCTTAACAGTATCGGTTTACAAGTTAAATACTGGACTTCGGAGGTATGAATATACCCGCCTTGAATTCCATAGGAAGGGCAGTATGTAGAAATAATGTTGTTGTTGTTGTTGTTTATTTAGCTTTATTTGTCAACAGATCCACCCCATGAACCCAGCACAACCATATGGAATATATTTTAAATCTAGGAAACTGTAGTGAGTTTTTAGTTGCATTTTAATTCTGATACCTAGTTCATCATTTTAAGGCAGGAAGTTATACTTCTGATTGCCTCTACTAGGTTTAATATGACTCCATTCAAAGCAGGCATTTTGCTCATATGTTGGAATCATATCAGATACAATATTAAATGGAATGTTACTTCAGTCAAAGCTTATGGTTTTAAAATTGTCAGGGTGTTTGGCAAAGAATGGAGGAGCACTGTAAATAGGCTCTCAAACATAACTTAATAGATTCAGGAAACAGGTTATCAACGCTTTGGGTGTTCATATTGTGTCTCTTATCATAACTGACAGTTTGACGTAAAACCTAGTCACATGACTGTCACAGAGGCATGCACATGGATAAGAGGTCACCTTTCACATACCCTTCTTAGAAAGGAAACACATTTAAAGGAAGTTTCAGTCAAAACAATGACTATATGCAAATGTTTATAGGTTTCTCTTAGTCAAAAAGTGAAGCAAGGTATAGTATTACTTGTAACTTTTTTGTATACATATTTATTCAGTCTGTTAAATTGGGAGAATAATATTAGTTAAGTGAAATTTGTAAAGGTGGTAAAGCCAAACATGACTGTCAAGGTACAAAATTGAAATTGTTTAAACATTAAGGCATGCTTCAGACAAACCATAATTTATAATTCACTTACAAGATCACTTGTAAATTCATTTTTATAGGCATGCTTAAGATGTTGAATCAAACTCAATTGGCAATAATTGTTTACAGCTGTTCTGATGCCAAATCAAAAGCCAAACCCAAACCACTGTCCGTGTAATACCTTTGATTAGGACAGTGACACAAAGACTGCAAGCTTTCTCCATAACTCTTGAGCCTGGGAATCCTCGGTCTCACATGCTTCTTGCCCTACTTTGTAGCTGAACAATTACAAGGATGGCATATCCATGTGTCAAGCCACAATTATGATGTGCTACCTT
Source organism: Paroedura picta (assembly GCF_049243985.1). Taxonomy (NCBI): domain Eukaryota; kingdom Metazoa; phylum Chordata; class Lepidosauria; order Squamata; family Gekkonidae; genus Paroedura; species Paroedura picta. The sequence continues at coordinate 78,553,550 of NC_135375.1, read as the reverse complement.
CCTCATGAACAAGGATTCCAAAATCGGTTTTTAGAAAAAACAAGAGCAGTGAACCTTGGAAATGAACATGTTATATAGGAAAAGGATCCTGTCAGTAAAAAACCCTGCATATTCAAGGGATGGCAAGCCATAGCATGATTAATGTCAGCCTCACACATCATCCTGCATTAAAACTAAATGTGGATGGGGAGGTACAGTGGAGGGTTAGGGAAAATTTGATGAGTGATTAGAGGTATCAGGGATCCAGACAGAAATTGAAAGCCCATCCCTACCCCCAACAACATGAGTTTATAGTCGGATACAAAACAATTTTATTTAATTACAAGCAAGATACTTTTTTTGGGGGGGGGGAATAATATCAGTTTACATGATATTTCCCTTATTTTCCTATGATGATCTTTGGATCAGGTCTTCAATCTCATCAGTGAAAGCAGAAATATATATTTATGGACTGAATATAGATACTCTCAGAGGATTGGAGGATGAAATAAGAATTTATAGTAGGATGCAAACTAATGTTATTTTAGACTACAAAGAAAGTCCATTTGTGGAGGAGTAATATCAGTTTACATTATATTTTCCATTGCATGAAAGTGGTTGTTTGGTGGTGATACGAAGAGCTGGAATTAAAAACATATGATCACATATGGCAGAAAGCTTTTATCTGTGAATAGTTTGTATGAGGCATGCTACATAGCCACAAGAAAATTATCACGTCTCTGCAGCTGAGTGGCAGAAAATCCTCAACATCACATACCGCATTTGCGGGCGTATAAGACGACTGGGCGTATAAGACGACCCCCCAACATTTCCACTCAAAACATAGAGTTTGTTACATTACATAACAGTACTATGGGCCACTATGGGCCACTATGGGCAGCTATGTCTATCCCAACTGAAGTGCACCCTGCGTATAGGATGACCCCCCCACTTGGAGGCATGTTTTTCAGGGTGGGGGGAAGTAGTCTTATACGCTAGCAAATACTGTAGTTGATTCTATATATATGATACACATTTCAAGATAAGGGATATTCACTAAGAATATTTTGCATTTCTAAAAACCCAGATTTACTGACCACTATTCTGAATACAGAAGACTCGAGAGGAGGAGAAAGCAAAAATGTGCAAGTTGATGACAGGGAAATTGTTTTGGTTAAAAAGGAGAATGTCCCTTAAAAAAAAAAAGGCAGTGTATCTCCACTGGCAGACACTTTTAGCCAAGATGGATGTTGGGAGGAATAATTTTAAAAATCCACAGAGTGCTCCAGTGTTAGATCTGGTATAATTTTAATCATATTTTGGTTTTGTTTTATGTTTCCTAACTTGAGGCTCAGTATATTTTAAAAGTTTATGCTGAATTATATAAACAGCATAGAATAGCCGTTATTTCCGGAATTGTACTTCTGTGGGTTAATTCCAGTGTAACAGTAACTTCCAGGAAAGCAGTTTTGAGACACATCAAAATATTACATCAGGAAGACATTTGCAACCATCACTAGTTTTCTGCCATTTCCTGCTCAGAATTTTTTTGGCGGAATTCCATGTCCACTTGGATTTTGAGACTACCATACCAAGAACGTTTTACTATTGAATAGACCCAAGTAGGATTCCCGTTAAGTATACCCAAGTAGACCTGCTTAGAATAGCTTTCTAAGTTCCAGCATATGTTATGTGCACTGAATTTCAAAAGCATTCTTGCAGAGAAAAAGATGAAAGCAGAATCTTTGACTTTATTAATATGGGATATACTGAATTTTGGAATAACCTTTTATCATTCTTGCTATCCACATAACACAGAGAAAATTTTAAGAGCGTGGGGTTATGATGTTGATGATAGTATTATATAGTGCTTTGGAGTGTTCAAACTTTCTGTCTTGGTAATAGCCCTCTGTGAATAGGCCAGTGTTATCACCAGCATATTGCTGTAAAGGCTACAGATGAAAGACTTGCCTAATGTCACCTGTCCTAGAGAGTTTATCACTGAAATTAGATTGGGGCGAAGGACTTCCTGACGCACGGGTCACATACTTTACCACTTTGCTACACCAGCGTTCTAGAGTACAGAAGTTCTCTATTAGGAGGAATAAGAGCAAATAGAAAACAAAACCTTGAAAACAAAATTATATGTTTTGGAAGATTATATTTAATTTCTGGAGCTGTTGGCATGAATCCAAAGAGCCATGTACACACAGCTGTACATGCACCAGGATTTTTCCAGACTTTCCCTTTCCCTTTAGCTCCTCTCATTGCTTACAAAGCAAGTCCCACAGGTCAGTGCAGATTCCAGAGCATGGTATGAGGGGATTCACCTGGAAGAAAACCTCTGCAACACTTTATTCTGAGCATTTGTAGAAGCCCCTTCTATTCATACACACAGCTTTTTTGATTTTGGCCAGTATTTTTGCAACTATTTCATAACAGTATAAATAGAAATGATTTTATTTGTTTGCAGGTATAAGTATATCTGCATTTATCATTTATAATATACACTTGGTTGAAAGGCTTCATTTCAAATATCATACTAAGCTATGGTTTGCTCTAAACTATGGTTTACAACCTAAATCATGGTTTAGAGGTTTTTATCTGTTTTATTTATGTCTGCTAAATATTCCAGTCTCTATGTATAGCAGTTGCAAGAGATATAGCATCAGACTGTCTGTGGTTATGAGATGGAATATTCTTTCTCTGGTTAATTTCATATTCCTGATTGTTTTTAAAAGGTCTCACTGAGTTCTACAGATAACAAATAAGGAAAAGGTTATGGAAGGTCCATGTTTCTATTTCCAAGGCCTCAAAAAGTGTAGCAGTCAAAGAGGGTCAAGCTAGGGCTGTTGCCTTGTCCTCATCCTATGTGTTTTTCAGGAAAGGACTGTAATAAATTGAGCAGCTGTGAATGTCATTTTGCTCGTTCTAATCTGCATCTTTTAAAGGCATTTAAAACATCTTGGTAAAGAGGGAACAATATTTATCATTTTTTAACATTCAGTGTTCCATTTGAAATATGATGTATTCTAGAGTCTTTTATAGATAGCATAGGTGTGCAGAACATATTTTTTCAAAGTTTTCTTCAAAGAGCTAGAGGGGGCTTATTTTCCCAAACATAAAAATAATCAGTGTATCTTTGCAGGAAATCTGCTTGCCCTGTAGGGCAGCTGCTAGACAAACAGCCGTATAGGGTTACAGGAATAATTTGTGAAGAGCAGATTTGGTGATCTGGGAAGAATTTGTTTCAGTTTACATTTAATGCATTCCTCACTGTATTTAAAGTCTTTTAACAAGATGAAATTATTTTACCACTGCATGTTTAGTGATGCCATATTCAGTAACACAATTAATAAACCTCTATTACAAATGCCTCTACTCTCCTAGAACAGTAAGATTACGGTCCTTGTGTAACTTCAGATCTTCTTTCCTATAAATTGCATGTCTTCTGTGTATCACCAAATGCATGCTTTCCAGATATTGATTTTTTAAAAATCCTTTTTGAGTACATTGAATAATTTGAAGTGTTTTTTTTTTACTTTCTTTAATAAAATTCACTATTGAACATTAACATTTGCTCTTTTTTCCAGCTCAGTTTATAATTAATAAATGGCTAATAATGAAGTGCTAGATTCAAGTTACTTTATTATGCTTTATTAATAGAGAAGCACATCCAAATAGCATTTTCTTAATGTGAGGGGAAAAAATAGGGAACTCATTTTGCACTGTAAGATTTTATTTTTAAATGTTTTTTTTATTATTATTTTTAGACTACTACTACTTGGGGATGTAAGGTTTGTGCCGTATAAAGTGCTAGCTTGCATGTATTCATTTAAATACTAAAAACTGTAGTACTGCTCGATCCATATCTGACTGCTAGGTTTCAATTGACAGCTGAGGATTTGTGACTGGACCATGAATCAAAACGGCAGGCATTTATACCCCAGTGCCAATGAGGATACATTGGGAATTACTTGGCAAAGGTAAAATTTTAATTATTTCCAAACCTAAACTCTCTTGGGCTCTTCATTATCTGTTTTAGCTGGCATTCAGGAATATGTTTGTCAAAATCTGACCATAAAATATCTTTTAATATCTTCTGAATTACACGTTATAGGGTCTCTGAAATGCAGATTGAGCAATTTAAGCATTTGGAAAATCAAATATTTGCTGTCAAATATAAAGGCTGTGGAACTTTCAGGTAGAAATAAATTGCTGACAGTGTGCACCTGCATATTTTGAAATTTTCAAGTTTATATTAAAGACAGAGGGTGATGTTTTTAAAATAGGTAAGAAAAGCTTCTCATTTGTTCCTTTGAGAACAAGTCTTGGAGGGGAATATATGGACAGAAATCTGGGAGGGAAAGTTGGTATAAATTTAGAACATGAGTACATTCATCAAGGTAAGCTCGAAGCCACATGCCTTGTAAACTAAAAAAACAATTAACTAAAACTTCCTATGAAACTGTTTTCTTTGCAGGTTAAAGGATACTACTGGATTCTGGAGATTTCTGGTAGTGGGATCATTTGGGCAAAAAAATGGGGTCACTGTGGGTGGGCAGGTAGTTGTGAGTTCTTGCATTGTTCAGAGGGTTGAACTAGATGACCCTAAAGTTCCCTTCCAACTCTGTGATTCTGTGATTCGATTACTCATAATGCATATGTATGTACTATATACCTTCTTACTGCACCAGTTGAAAGATGTAGCTAAGCTGTTAAAAAGTAAGAATCAAATAACAGAAAAAAAATCAGTGTTTACTCTTTGTTTGCAATATTTGCTCTGACCTGGGCTTGATAAGGGCTTTTCTTTCCCATCTCCTCTGATAAGGCATATAGAAATTTCTTGAATCAAGATATGTATGTATCTGTAGCCCTAAACATACATGCTTGTAAGTGTCCCACTGACATCAGTGGGATTGACTTCCTCAATTTGGTTAAGATTGGACTGTCATTATGTATGGTTTGTTGTTACATAAGTGAGTCTTGGAGTTGTTCAGAGCAAACCTTCCTCCTTCCTTTTCTTGCACACAGTGAGATCATTCGTTAGTTATGGTTTTGCAGCAAACAGTTTGCAATTATATTCAAACTAGCAAACTACTGTTCAGGGTGATTTTTTTGTTTTGTTTTTGCAAACTACGAGTCAAACTAGATGTTACAATATCCATAGGTCTCACCTATGGACACCATTTTAGTAGTGGTAGTGGTAAGTTCCAGTCATGGGCCAGCACTGCAGCAGACCCTAGATGCCTCTCAATGTACTCTTCCGGCTCCTCTGGGGGCACCAAGTACATTCGCCCATGTTCCCTGCTCAGTTTTCTTGAGCTACACAATTCAAGTTGAGCCAGCACCATAATTGAGGTAGATCACATCCCCTCAGAGTTGAGCTTTGGTTGGGCCAGGTTGAGGGAAGCAGTTAGACCCTGCAAACAGCTGAGCCTCTGGATCAGCTGCTTGGCAGTGTCTTTCTTACTTGCACTCTCCTCTGAAGCTGTGGAGAGAGCTCTCTCCATAGCCTGGGAAGAGTCTGGGCAAGGAGCCTGCAAAATAGCTGATCCAAAAAACAAAAGAGAAGCTATATTGGATCAGGCCAATGACCTATCCAATCCAACACAGTGTCACACAGTGGTAAAAACTCAGGGGCCATCAGGAAGTCCACTAGCAGTCCAGAATTCTAGCCTTCCCACTGTGCCCCCCAAGTACCAAGAATGCAAGCATAAGAATTGATGTTGGATCAGGCCAATGGCCCTTCCGTTCCAATGTGTCACACAGTGGCCATAACCCCGGTGCCATCAGGAGGACTCCCAGTGGTGCCAGAACTCTAGGCCCTTTCACTGTGGTCCCCAGCCACCAAAAGACAGCATCACTCCCAGACAGAGAGTTCCATATTCTTTGTTGATTTATTTGTATACATTCTTATCAACATAATCCCAAATACAATGTGTAGAGAACGGATGATAAAAATCCCCCAGAAATATAACATCATAAAACCCCCCATAAACTCTAAAATCCGAACAACCAAAATAGACTATATAAATACAAAGGGCCAACATATAGATGTGGGCTCCACGCCTCTTGGCCTGGGAAGATTATCACATTCTGTATTTTAATGTTCCATGAAAAATTAAAGCAATAACCAACAACAGTTTTCTTAAGCCCGTTGTATTTTTTCACACAATAGGCTTTATTGCAAATCTATATGAAATTGTAGCACCTTTATTTAGCATATGGCTTTTTAATTACTGGAAAATTTAATGTGGTACAGAAGCCAAAATTGTACATTTTATCTATACAAAAATTTCTTAACAAATGTTCTCACGTGATTGGCTTGCTTCAATTCCATGTATGCTATCTTTGACTTTTCTATAGTCTGTTTGCAATAAATTGTGGAACTATATAGCAACTGTACAGTTGCAGAGCATTTATTTTGCAAATGAGCTTACTCAGTAGCTTAACTGGCACTGTACATTCCCAATGTAAAGAGGAATTTGCATATTTCATTTTTCAGTTCCTTAAATATCTCCTAGGTTATATGATATTAAAACTAAACCATATGTTATACTTCACATATAATTCCCTTATTATTTTAAAATGAAATACAGGTGTGGAAGGCTGCAAACCTGAGTGTACAGGGAGGAAGGAAGAGGAACATGCTTAACCCTTTCCTTGGTGGTCATTGTTTAGCTCGTAACTCTCCACCAACCTTCTCTCCGTCTACGGGATACAATTGGGCAACTACTTGTTTCCCTAAGTTAAGGAGAGAAAGGCTGAGAAAGATTATTTTGCTTGTAAAAATAGCCAGTAGGAATATCACCTTCTTTTTACCCTGCTTTTCTTCCACTCCTACTTGAAGTCTTCTTTATTTTTAAATGCTTGGTGACTGTATATACCATATAGCTTACTTTTACATTAACATTTTCTTAAATGTAATGAAACTGTCATAGTCCTCTACAGAAAGCCTGGTTAAAATTTCATAGCTGTGAAAAATGCATAGTGACAGACAAAACTGATACTCTAGCCTAGGGACAGTTTTTCCTATAATTCCTTTGATTATCTTCACCAGTATTAAGGACACCGTGCCTGAAATCTGTGCTCCTATGATTGCTAGAAGAGTTTTGTTTTTTAAAAAGCTGTCCTGCAGAAGTAGAATGAACCATGAGGCTTTTGGGGTTCATATATAAATTTAGGGGTGGAATGTATCTGTGGATCATCTAGTCCAGTATCCTGCCATTATAGTTATGATTCATGTATAGTTTTTCTCTGGAAAACCTCTTTTAATGAAGAACATTTCATGACTTATTTCTGAACAACTATTGTTGTTAAGAGTTCCCTCTAGCATAGAAACTGATTTTATGCAAACCTCCTTTCTGTCCTATCTTCGCTGCATAGGATGAACAGCTCTCATTGCTGTTTATTGCATTCTGCATAGAGTTGATATATACTGACTCTGCTTTAATCTTACTTTCTGTAGGTTAAATCTACCTATCAAGCTTTCCTGATTTAACTTGCCTTCTAGACTTTTTAAAGTGAAATCCTAAACAGTTACCCCTTTCTTAGCCAATGGGTTTAGAAGACTCTATTTGTTTGTTTGTTTGATTAATTTATATCCCACCACTCCCATACAATGGCTCATGGCGGCTTACAAGGTCCTCATTAAAAATCCCATTAAACCCCCCATTAAAAGGGCATACTGATACAATATAAAATACACAGCAACAGGCAATAAATAAAGCAAGCCCCACAGCCAAAACCGATACCCACTATTGGGGAAGAGAGAGGGACTAGCTGGCAACGGCCAGGTGCTAACACTAGCCTGAGGGGAGGGGAGTGATCTTCTGTTTAGTTCGCACTGCTGTATCTCATGCTCTTGCTCCTTTCTAATTTGTCATTATCCTAATTGTCTGGTGGTCACCATAACTAGACATAAACACTAATTTATTAAAGGTAGCCTCGCTAGTTCATGAATTATTAATATGATCATTCTATTGATTGTAAAATATAATCATTGTTCAATACCATGACTTCATAGTGGTGAATTGTTTTGTAATTTATTTGTAATTTGTTCTCCAGTTCTTAAATTAATTATGATTTATCCTATCTTTAAAAGAGTTTTCGTGACTTCCATTGTATACAGTGAAGCGCATCAGTACCTCCCTTTTCAGCACCCCACTTTGAATGCTTTTTGTTCCATTTTATTATTTTTATCATTCAGAGTGGCTGACCATTCTGGACAATATTTCTCATTATATGTTGCATCTGCCATGTAAATAAATTAACTAAATAAATATTATAGCAAATTATACCAAAGCAGGAACTTTGGTAGGGTCAAACTCCTGGTGGGATGCAACTCCTGAAAAGATTATAATGCTAAAAGAAGACAACATTTCCAACCAAATTTGGAGGGCCTATACCTGCTCGTTTGTAAGAGAAGAAAAGAGATCTATTTATTTAAAACCCACTACAGGGTTTTACACTTTTCTTATCAACTCTGATATTGACCTTCTGTGAGTGATAATTTGCTGCTACATATTAAACTATGCTAGTTTTCCAATGAGATTATGTGGCATATCAAGCAAGGTAACAGGATTTATTTTTGGAGCTGTCCTTATTATCCCTTATCCCTGGAATCTTCCCTGTATTACTCTCACCATTTGTAAACTGCCACTAAATACTATAAAATGTTTAGATAGCTGGGATATGTTCTAATACACCCCTCTACATGTCTTTCCTAATGTAAGTACTTTCAAATGTCGGTATACATTTAGAGCAGTATTTCGTTTTTGTCATGTGTGCTTTCCTACCTGAACTGTGAAAGAAGCATCAGTAAATTCCAACAATAAATTCTTACGTGACTGTGATCCATCCAGCATATAAACACGTCCAGTTTTAAGAATATTTGGAGTGTACTTGTCTTTGTACAGCCTATTATGCACGGCCGCTGAAACGGTGGCATGGAGAACGAGGAGGAGGAAGAAGCGAAGCAAACCGATTACGCATGGGACGGAACGCAACGGCGGCAAAACCCAGAGTATCCGATTATGCACACTGATACTCCAGAGCCGCTTCTGGTTGTGCCCTGGTCCCGGGAAGCTCCACTTTGACCCATTATGCACGGGGGTTTTAGCGCACATTCGGGGTGGAATGGCGGCGACTAAAATCACTGATAACGCACGGAGCCGGCTGCAACTGGCCGCAGCTTCGGTGCATGCCGCTGAAAAAGCCGCGTCAGTGAAACGCGGAAGAAAGCACAGCTTCCGGGTGACCGGGGCGCAACCAGAAGCGGCGCCCGGATCGCCGCGTGCATAATCGGTTACTCTGGGTTTTGCTGCCGTCGCACCCCGCCCCGTACATAACCGGTATGCGTCGCGTCTTCCCCCTCCGCGTTTTCCATGTGACCCGAAATCGCCGTTTCGGTGGCCGTGCATAATGGGCCTTTCTTCCACATCTCGCTAACAAGGCTTTTTCGGCAGCATACATTGATTCTGCGCCCGGTTGCTGCCTGCGGCGTGCATAATTGGTGATTTTAGCCGCCACCATTCCACCCCGAATGCGGACTTTCCACTCCGTGCATAATGGGCCTACATGAAGCACAACCAAACTTTATCAGAGCTATTCTGCAAAGGGAGATTCACACACAGTTTTGTGTAGTGGTGAAGACCAGCAGCTTCTAATCTGGTGAGCCAGATTTGATTCCCTACTCCTCCATATGCAGCCAGATGGGTGAGACTGAGCTAATAGCAGTTCTGATAGAGCTGTTCTCACAGAGTAGTCCTGTCAGAGCCCCCACCTGCCTCACCAACCAACTATTCTTCACTACATAAGTTATCAAAATTGTCACTTCACTCTCACTTGAGGTGATCATTACAATGGTTACCTCTGACTGGGCTTTGCTTTTTAGTACTCTTATTTCAGAGTGCCATGCATCCCACGTATACCTGGCTGCATTACTGAAAATGTATGCTATTTTCTGTTTCTTTTCAAATAGCTTATTTATTTTTAAAATGTCTTCATTTTTATGTCTTAGGATGTTAAAAGCAGCATCCAAAATAATAAGGAACATAAAAATATTTGGGGAGTATCATGGGATTCAATCCAGTGGTCCACTAGCAAAACAATAGTGATTTTCCCCCCACTTTCCTCTTCTACTAGCTGCCATTCTGATTCTTATGGAATTTGATTCCTAGGGTTACAGTAATAGCAATGAGGTTGATGGGCTGCAGTTAGGAAAAAGAGGCCAGATCTGTTCCCACTGATTGTCTGAAGTAGTACACTCATTGCAGGAATTCCTACACTGCTAAATTCAGTGTTTGTTTGTTTGTTTGTTTGTTGGCACTGACAAGCCAAATTTATGGCCAAACAAAATTTAAACCAAACTGAAGTTTAAAATTCAATAGTGCATCCAAAAGTGTACCTTGTTCAAATAATCAGAACATATGAGAAAGAAATAATTTTCTACAAGAAGTCTGTGAAGTAGAAGCCAGTATACCAGACTTTACCAGTTTCTCTCCAGGACAGGGGCTTTTTAAAATTCCTTAGGAGCTGCTTCCAGGGGAGGCTCTATTTTTAAGCAATCACTATGCTGCTTTTGTAACATTGAAGGCTGCTCTAAGTGTTAAAAGATTTTTTTAAAGTAATAATTAAGCTTCTAATGATTTTGGTTTTCCCAAAAGTAACGGTGTTCAGACATTCATTGACAACTATTGTAATTTATATATTTTTAAAAAAACCGAACCCTTTCAGTGCTGTTTTAAAGGATTAACTGCTAATTTAACATTACTTTTGCTGTTGCCAGTCACTAGACTAGCATTTCCTGCTTTCACTTTGTTATCTTGACACAGGAGTACAGTACAACAGCTGGTTTGTTCTTAGAGCTCCTGAGGAGAGCCTTATTCTCAGAGTGTTGAATATCCTTTTCAGCTTTAGCCGTAGGGGTGTTCAAAATGTTCAGCTTTGTAAAGCAGCATTCTTTGCCCCCAGCCCCTCCAAAGGGCTCTGATGATAATGCTGATAAGGCAATGGAATGGAATAAGCTTTGGCTTGGGGGGAGGGTGAGCTAGGAATTAATTTTTATTTATTTTTATCAAATACACTTTGTACATTACAGCTTTAAACAAACATACAAAGAATCAAATCAGTATACAGTAATTCCACAGCTGGATTTTTTAAACATTTTTCACTTCAAATAATAAATACTCTAGTTAGCCAAAAGGTTGTTTTCTGCATTATATGTTTCCTTGGAATCATAAAAGTACAAACTCAGCTTTTCCAGAGAGGATGAAAACATTGCTGATAAAATCATTTACAGTGGGAGAAACTGAAGGATTTCTGGCTTTTATCAATTTGTCACTATCTCTGTTATAGTTTCACCCACCTCACTAATAAAGAAAGATGTGTGGAGCATTATGTTTCCTTTCCATCTAAGCAAACATCTTCTGAACACTTCCTAAGAAATTAATTGTATTCCAGCCAGACTTGCATGCTGCCATCCCACAGGAAATGGGTCAGCAATCCATTAAGATGCCATTAGATAATCTAATTTGGAACTTAATCTCTAAATTAACCATGCTCCATACTTGAAGCATACTTGAGGGGGGGGGGAGTTTGTTTGAATCGATAGGGGAGCCGAAGCGTGAAGAAGGCTGTTTGTTTTTTCTGTAGCTGTGGTCACGTCTCAAGCCGTCTGGTAACCAGGAGAAACCAGACATGATGTAATTCCAGATTGAACTTGAACTTCAGGGACTTAGAATGGGGGAACAATGGACCATAGGAATCAATAATGTCCATTTTCCACATGATTATGTTTGGAGCTTTAAGTTAACCTTTATGGAAGAAGAAGCAAAAACTGCAATGTGACCAAAATGAGGAGTTCCACATAGAGAATGTTACATGAAAAACAAGTTTGCCGCTGTATTTCCAGCATCACACTGCAGATTCCAGCAGGATTAGAAAAGTTCCCGCTCTGCAGTAAACCAGTTGCCTGTTCTGAGCACTCTTTGTTCACTTAGGTAGGATAGACTTAATCTTATGTTTCCTGTCAGATGATTTTGGCAGTACTCTAAAGGGAAGGAGGAGCTTGTTTTAAAAAAACCTCACAAGTGCAGTTAACCCTTTTGTATCTCTAATGTATCATGTCATTGTATTTGTTATTGTATCTTTTGCCAACCATAACTATTTTTCACTTTGAAACAGGATGTTTAGTGGATGTTTAATGAACAAAATGTTTAATGAACAAAATATAATGCAACTTATATATGCAAAGGTATAATCAACTTTGAAGTAAACTCTGCAAAACAGAGAAAATAAGAGGAATAGATCATGACACATTTACCTGCTTTTAAAAAGTTAGCTTTGAGAAGAGTAAGGAGAAGTAGAAAGATGGACTCCAGGTGCTAAGAGGCCTTCGGTTAACCTCATGTGCTGGATTTCAGACTTATGTGTCTATGTAGTTCTTTGATTTTTCATGTTGGCTCAAATGAACCATGTAAATCATGCATTATTTTTGCCACACATCTGAAACGTCAAAGTAACATTTTTCTCTGTGTTCTGGTGTTTTAATCAGACACACTTCAAATGCATTTGTGCAGGGCCCAAATCAGTATGAATAATGCAAATAAAGGCTCTAGGAACAGTAGTGCTACTGACTTGTAAAATGTAGAAGAAATGTTGTATTCCTCAAGAAAGGAAAGTGCCTGGAAAGGGACATTGGAGGCATCTTGGCAGTCTAGAGAGATGCAATAAGTCTGACGTACCCCATGGGATTCAGATTGTGGGCTATGGTATTTGAGAATTTCAGGTTCTTTCTTTGCTTATTATCAGAACTTTGTACATTCAGCAGTGTCTCCAATGCCAGATAAGCATGATCCCAGCCATAGTTTGAATGCTAAATTCTACATGGGTTATACTACATCTTGGGAGCTAAGTAATACAAATAAATATAAATGGGCTTTCAGTTTGTAAGTTTATAAAATGGACCAGGTTATTAAGTGCCACTGAGAAGGCAGTGTACAAAGCCCTGAGTGCATAAGTGAACTCAGGATTCCAATCCATATTATTGCTTAAATGATCCATGATCCAGTGTCTTCTCATACTCACAGAGTTTTCTGAGAGCTGAATACTGGACTTTTTGCAGATACTGGGCTGCCAGCACCTTCATGTCTCATCTGACCAACTCTTATTAAAATGTATAAATTTAAAAATACTTTAAATCTTTCCCCTCCCACAGTCTGTAGCCTAACTGCTCAGACATGTACTTGTATGCCTGGTGTCTTGCATAGTAGCCATCAGAATGTGTATTTTAAGTCATGTAGCAACAGTGGAGATACCTGTCTTTCTTTACATGATATTTTTAAAATGTCATTTGCTTAGGCTTCTATGAGTGACCAATTTTTGTTTTTCATCTGATTGGGTAATTTTTTAGGATACAGGTGATTCATGCATTGGTTCATATAGGGCAGGGGTAGTCAAACTGCGGCCCTCCAGATGTCCATGGACTACAATTCCCAGGAGCCCCCTGCCAGCGAATGCTGGCAGGGGGCTCCTGGGAATTGTAGTCCATGGACATCTGGAGGGCCGCAGTTTGACTACCCCTGATATAGGGAAACATTCTGAGCTGAACATGTGGTAAATGTTCAGGGTCAATCTGGCAATAGTTCAAAGGGAGACAGCTTTCAAAATAAGACTTTTACCTGTCCCCTGGCTTCTCTAGCAGTCCATTGCACACTCTGAGAATCTGCTGGAAAAGGCCATGCAATAAGGAGGGAGAATTGAATTACATCGCCTCCCCTTCTGGCCACTTTTTTCCACTGGCAGGAAAGGATAAGGAAGCTTTGCTTCCCAACTTTGTTGCAGACCTCAGCATTTGGTTTGAGAGGGTGATCGGAGAATTTTCATGGTATCCATGTAGATACATGTGAAAGGAGAAGGTGGAAAAATTTCTCCTCTATATAATACAGCCCATTGGGGCTCTTTGTATACAAATAACTGTCCCCATGGGGGATAGCGTGATTTTCTTACCATACATACAGTACATATGCATGCATACATGGAAAGCTTTCTGCAACCTTTGGAAATGCACACTTTGCTTGTTTTTGTGTTATTTTAGAAGTTTTTCTACCTTTTTCTTGTTATGTAAATTCCAGCATCAGTAATAAATGCAGTTTAACTTTACAGTAACAATTCTGTCTCTTGGGTTTTTCACACTTTTCCTATCGCTTCTCAGCCTTTTGGCTAAGGTCAAGTGTGTGTGTCTATCCATGTCTTTTCTAGGTGGCATTGCAAGGATTGCAAACAAAAAAAGTTGGGGTTTGTTCGTGAGAGGATTGTAGTTACCTAGAAGTAGTTACCTAGCTTGTAGGGTCCACCCACACAGGTTTTTATGGGCCTTGACTATTTGGGAGTGAGAGGAAGTGTTGAAAAACAGGAAAATTTCTTTGTGTGCCTATCCACCACTTACTTACTTACTCTATGTTATTGTCACTGGTGGCAGCCAGTATGGCGTGGCAATGGTATTTATTTATTTGTTCAAACATGTGTTTCCTCTTCTTTCACATACATTAGCTCTGAAGGCTTCTAGTGGTCCTAGAAAAACAACGATAAAGAGAACAACTAAATAAAAAATTAGAACAACTAACAAAACCTTAAAAGTTTGAAAAAGATTAGCAGCATTTGGATAGTAGTTAAAATAATTAAATTATAATACTAAAACAGTATAGAATTTTTTTTAAAGGCAATAAAAAACAGAAAGCAGATTTACCAGTTAATGAAATATTCAAGTGGGTGGCCGTGTTGGTCTGAAGCAGCACAACAAAACAGAATCAGATCAGTTAATGAAAGATAACCCCACCAGCAGTCTGGTAAAGAAAGGAATTTGTCAGCACATCAAGACCATTTATGTACTGGAGGCTTCATGGCAGGCTGCAGGCTGGGAGTTTTAGTTGTGGCAGGTTGCCCCACCTCTTCATGCACCCACATGGGGGAGCATTGGGCTGGTGCACTTCATCTACCCCTGATTTGTGCTCTTGCAGTGAAGTTCCCAATGCATAAATGCAGTCCCTATCCTGGCATACTTTAGGGCCCCATTATCCCATGGGAAAGGAACATGGTTCCCTAGTCTGGAGCTAACTGGGGCAAATGGAGCCTATCTAGTTGCTGGCCCAAGTGGATGAGCTGGGCTCCTTCCCCTTCTATGGCATCCCAGAAGGGACAACAAATGCCCCAGTTAGCTCCATGGTGCTTTGATGCCCTGCAGGGCTGAATGGGACAATTTTTGTATTTGCAGAAATATGCAATTTTAAATTAAAAAAAAAATGCCTCCCCTCCATGTGGCAGAAACTTTCCACCCTGGCTGCGTTTTGGGGACACAGTAATCTGGAGTGGACAGTGTGTGCTGCAGAAATAGATCCCCTGTGAGAACACAGGAATCAGCGGTGTTGGTGCTGAATCAGTCCTGTATACCCTTCCTTGCTTAGAAGGTCAGGGAAACTGAAATGAAGGAATAGATAAGGTCATGGAAGAGTGATTGAGCCATTAAATACTGTGAATCCAAGTCAGAACAGAAGTTTCTGTAAGTGAACTGATAACCAGTGCAGCTCTTTTAATTGAAGAGAGATCAATTCCGTATAGTTCTGTCAGTAAGCAGTCTGTTTGCTATGTTCTGTACAGTTGAAACTTCCAAACCATCCTCCAAGGCAGCCTCATATAGACTCTGTTGCCAAAGTTTGCCAGTGCCACAGAGGAAATATGCGAAGCTTTTGTCTATAGGCAGCTATCAAACAGTATCTCTGATCTAAGAACCTGCTCTTATTTGGAGAGTACAACCCCATTCAACATAGGTCTTCTATACCTATACTTTATTGAGAAAGAGGAGAAATAGGATGTATTATTATTTGGTGCGGAGTATTGTTTGATCCATAGACAAAATCTTCTGCACCCATACAGTTCAGTTTTCTTTCTTTAACACATTAAAAAAAAATTATAGTTGAAGTTGAAGTTCCCATCAGTGTGAGAATTGTAAATAGAAAGAAGGATCACAAATATACAGTTTTCTTATTGGGCATTGTAAGATATGTTTATATTTCTTAAGTAGAAATTGTATGAAGCTTATCTTCTCCATGTTCATTCTGTTCTTATCCAATCTTCAAACTGTGGTCAAAAGTGGCTTTGGAAAACACAATTCCTTGTTTGTTGAAAAGGAATCCAGGCACTGTAACATTATGTTGACAATTGGTATTCATTTCATTAGTGCCATTCAGTGCACAAGGTTCTTTACAGTTTACTTCATTTCTCATAAATTGAGTGTTGTAAACACTGCTCAAAAATATGTGACTGAGTCTACAGTCACTGGGGACTACTTTTGAAATAGATGGTTAACTTGCAGTGCAAGAGGCTCTTCCATATAGTGTGGCCATTATTAGCAGAACAAGTGTGCAGGATCCCAATATCTTTGCTAGACATGAACCAGCTTCATCCAGCTGGATCAGGGATATTCCTAAAGCTATGGAGAAATTCTGCATTATGGTAAACCATGACAGGATGGCCATTGCTCACCATAGAGAAGCTGCTTTCAGTGGCATCTCCATGGTCACTTTAATCTGCACCAGGCTGCTGCAGCAAACACTTTGGTAGGAAATAAACTATTAATCAGATGTTTCTTTATTACCATGTGATGAAGAGTTTTGTGTCTACCAAAGTTACATTGGTCTTTAAAATGTCATAGGACTGTATTAACAAAGAACTATAATTTAATGAATAGTCAAAGCATTTACATGCCTCAGCAAATAATTTTGACATATTTTGAAAGTCTTGTTTCTTTAAGAGCCCTTTTCCCCCCATGTAGCAAAAGTGCAAATCTGATACAACTAGAAAAGGCCTACTTATGCAACTCTCACCTGAACTAGTATACTGGTAGTCAAAATCTTGTAATGCTTGAACAAGTCTAGTGGGATCTGCATAATATTTACTATTCCATGAGGATTCATAAACACCATTGCCAAATATATCGTATGGTGCATTTATAACACAGCCATATCTTAAGGTGGGAGGTCAAGAGGTTTGTGCAAACATTTAAATTAATTTTCTCATGCTGCTCAACAGCAAGATTCCTAGTAGCCACTTGGTATAATTGATTTTCATTTAATATTTCCCACCTGTTACAGATTCTTCATTATAAACCCTAGTTGTAAAATTCTTATTAAAATATATCTCGTTCTTTATCCACAACAATTTGTCAGATTAAGACAGTGGGAACCTTTAGAAGGTAAAATTTCAGGTTTACCACCTGCTAAAGACCAGTTTTCCTTTCACAGCTCTATCTAGGCTTGGCCTTCAGACAGTCAAGCAAATAATTAAATATTGTATCTGCCTGTTATGGTTATCTAGTATCCTACCATGTAAGCTCAATCCTGAAGTTAGATTTACAGTTTGTTTCCAGGGTGGGCTGCTATCATTGCACCCTTCCGAGTTGTATTATGATATCTTTGTTTATCTGTGACATGAGAGATGCTATTTGAAAAATTATTGTTAAGATGTGGGTTTGAATGGGTATCAGATGTTTGTTCTTATGTAGGCTTTTGCTGTTACTAGATTTTACATTTTTATTCTGTTCTTTCTTTTCTTTTCCTTCAACAGTCCTGGTACCTGGGCTAGCTTGGTCCCCTTTCAAGTATCAAACAGGACACCAATCCTGTCCACAAATGTCCAAAATTATGGTTTGAACCTAATTGGAGAGCCTTTCCTTCAAGCAGAAACAAGCAACTGAGGGAGATTGAAACTGAACAAAATACTATTAAAAAAAAGGAAGACGGGACAAAACAATATATGAACCTGAAGAAAGAAGAAACATAGACCAGCAATTGCAGCACTTACAATCACTAATTCCCTTAAGATTGAAACTGTAATGGCATAAAAAAGGGTCGACGATATTTCACTGATGAGTAGAAAGATGCTCCTCCTACGTAGCCTTTGTTCTATGAAGTCCACTGGGAAATAGATGTTCTGTCTCTGACAATATATTTTAACTGACTTTCTAGATGCCTTAATATTTGCATGATAAGCTAGTTTATTGGTTTAGTATTCTTGTTGTTTACGCATGGGATCACTATTCCTAGTTAGCTTTCAAAACAAAGGCTAGGAGGCAGCAGTAGAACTGTGAGAGAATAAGGGCTGTGAGCCAACTTTTCTCAGCAGTCTGATTTCTGATTTTTTTTTCAAGGAAAAAAAGTAGCCTTTAGTTATGAATCAAAATTTATTTAACTTTGGCCCTTAACCCAGCCTGTCCCTAGTGTGTTACCCAGTTTGAAATGTTCAGGATATCATTTAAATAAACAGTCATTTTAAAAATCAATACCTCCCTTGAGGTTTAAAAAAAAGTGTTATCTTCTCATATGACAGTAAAAACAAAAAGAGAAATACACTAAAAACAATTCCCCAATAAGGAAAACACTTAGAGGCAAGTGCAATTTAAAAATTATATCTAAGGGGATCATCGTTATAAGTCCTTCAGCCCTTGGACTCTAAATTGAGGGGATTAAAAAAACAAGAATTTCAAAAATATTTGGAGCAAATCTATTTCCCTCTCAGTTTTGAAGGGAGGGCATTAATAAAAGGCATTAATTAAATCAAGACAAATCATGTACTTGAGAAGAAGAAATGAATTGAAACAGAGCACTTATGTTGATTTAGCTTCTGACTCCTTTGAGGTATTTTATTTATTTAAAGTTACTGGTTGGATCAAGAACCCATGGAGAATATGAGAGGTTCTATAAAGCCTACATCACAGAGACAGAGAGAGGTAAATCCATGTCACAAGTGCAAAGCTTATGGCTTTTGGGGGGAGGGGTAAAATATATTTTTTAAAAATGCACTCTTTCAATAAAGCCTAATGACAGGGTGCTGAAAACTTGCATGGTGCTCTCAGAAATTAGCCTTGTTTGACAGATTTTTCGTATCGACAATAATGTGCATGGGCGGATACATTTTGCCTCTACGTCTCTATAAAAAATTAATTGAAACTACTTTATCCAGTAATCCTAATTTGCACGAAGTTATAATGTCCACATAACGTGCCTTGCCTTGAAATCTAAAAAGTGACATCACTACACTTGTTTTGCTGCATTTATTATCATTTTAAATCTTTACCATTTTTATGACAAAATATTTTGTACTCCAGATGGGAAAACAAAAAAAAAAATGACATCATGGATTTTTTAAGCAGTTATAACTTTATCTCACATTTATAAAGCATATCATGGCTGTGTATAGTTGCCGCTTAAAAATTGTAATCGACCAGCAATATTTTCAGTATTTTGGTGTTTTTCTATTAATCTTTCATGTTTTTCATCTTCCAATTAATATTGGGGGGAGGGGGTTCAAATTTATACGAATTATGCAATACCAAGTTTTGCCTATGTAGGTAGTGCTTTTAGCTGCATTGGTTATTATAGGTAAGTACACAGATTTAAAAAGACAAAAGATTAATGTATGCTTTTTTGTTTGTTTGTTTGTTTGTTTTAATTGACCAAAGTGGGTACTGCTATTTTTGCAGTGTGATGAGGTCCTTTTGTGTACTGAGAGATGGACAGGGGATTTTTTTTTATACATACATATATCTATATATTCTGGGGTGGGTGGGGAGGATTTTTAACACTTGACAGTGTAGCTGTGAAGCAGTACACCCTTAGCGGGGTGAGGGCTGCAAAGCGACTCTTCTGCCTACTGTGATAAAAATCTCAACAAGGTGTCTTTTTAACTTTCCACCTGGGGTGCAAGCTGAACTCATTTCTGGTTTTTTTCCCCAAAAAATAATACTGGTAATAATAATAAATACTAATATTATTAATAATAATGGATTTTGTTGGAGGCAGACTTGACTTGAAAAAATGTGTCCCTCTTTTTCAATTTTGAGGTGACAAGGCCCACAGAGAGCAACAGCCTTTGAAATTTTTGCAAACATGTAGCATTGTAAACCAGGGGTAGTCAAACTGCGGCCCTCCAGATGCCCATGGACTACAATTCCCAGAAGCCCCTGCCAGCAAATGCTTCTGGGAATTGTAGTCCATGGACATCTGGAGGGGCTTCTGGGAATTGTAGTCCATGGACATCTGGAGGGCCGCAGTTTGATTACCCCTGTTGTAAACCATAGATATAAAGTGAGAATCACATTCATTTGCATGCCATTAAAACTTTTCCCTTTGGGAAGGTACAGTTCTTCACGCTGTTTGGTGCTGAAGCACAAATGCCCAAATACAAAAGTTACATGATATCAGTCACTTCTGACTGTGTGTGTGTAAATTACCACTTATCAATTGTTCTTGTGGAAAGCAGCTGACCCTGACTGTGTTGAGCCCCAAAGGACTACCTACCACAACTGTCCTTATACACAGGAATGCCAAGAAAAGACTAAAGTCCTGGTTCACCCATTGCCTTTCCCTGTTTTCTCACAAAGAAGATTTTGTCAGTAGGTCAAAGTCAGAGCAGTCTCTCCTTGCCAAAGGAAAAGCCATTTTATTATCGATGGATGAATAGCGTTAGCTGCCAGTTTCTCTGCTTCTGGTTGTGTGAGAAGTTACCTAGACATTAAGATGATATTATTTTCATTTTATTACTTCATTTATATCCCACCTTTTGCCTCAGTAGGTACCCAAAGTGGCTTACGCCATCGGTTCCCAACCTTTTTCATGCTGGGGACTGGGAGGGAGAGGGAGGTACAGGCGTGGGTGCGCTGGTGCCCGCAGACCAGCAAGCATGCCTCCCTCCCCCCCACGGCGCAGCACTTGCTGCGCCGGGAGCGTGCTGCAGGGAGGAGGTGCGGGTGGTGGCATGCTGGCGCCCGCATATGCACAGGTGCAGCAGGTCTGTGTGTTTGTGCCTGCCAGCACCTGCATCTCCCCCCCCCCAGCACGGTGCTCACTGCGCAGGGAGGTGGCGGATTACTCCCAGCGCAGCGGGTGCGCGCCAAGGGGTAGGAAGGCGTACCTGCTGGTGTACTGGCACCCACGCCCCCCCCCCCACCGCAGCCCGGTACTGAGTCCTGCACGGCCGCTACCGGGCCACAGCCTGGTGGTTGGGGAGCACCGACTTACGCCATTTTCCTTTTCTACGTTTTATCCTCACAGCTATCTTTTGAGAGAGTTTGGGCTGAGAGTTAGAAAGAAAGACTGGCCCAATGTCCAACTTCCACAGCAGATTGGGGATTCCAATCTGGTTCTCTCAGATCCTAGTCTGACATTACCTACTACACCTAATTACCCCTTTACTTTGGCAAGGAGGTACTTCTAAGAGTACATTACTGGCACTCTCCCTTTTCCTGGGTAGTAAGAACCGTGAGAGATAACCTAGCAGGTCAGTTCATTCTAGCCTTCCTTGTTCTGTGTGGACAGTTGTGCAAGGAAGCTCTTTTGTATCAGGACAGAGTAGGTTCTATTGCACATGAATTGCAGAGAGAAGAAAGAACTGGACCTCAGATCTCTGTTAAAAGGGAAAGGCATAAAATATGAATGCCTGTATAGGTTGGTGAATTATACGTAGGTGTCCTTTTCACAGTTGACATGGGATATATATATTGTGTGCTTGCATAGTGGCATCTGAACACAACATAATTAGAGAAACTGCTTCAGCCGCCGTGATTAAGTTGCAAACAAATATTCTCCATTGCAAAATAATAATAATCCCTAATCTGTATTTCCTCTTAGTGCATGACCTTACTTGCATCGACCTAAATTGTTGCATGCCAGAAAATTTCCTCACTATATATAAAAGTATTAAAAGCAAAGCTGATCTTCATAGTTATGGTAGAATTAGGTGATAGAAAGTAAATATCGGAACTAACGTCATATTAATTGCTGTTTGGATAACAGACATTGCACAGTGATATGCATAAAGGCTGCAGATTATGGGTGAAATCTCCCTTTGTATATTTCCTTAATGATTTAAAAAACTAGCACCTTGGAAATTAGAAAACTAGCCCATGCCTATAACTTAGAGAGAACCCCTTGAGGCACACACAAGAGGCTCTTTTGTTGTACAAGAAACCTCTTTGGAAAGTAGCAAGGTTTCCAAAGTAATTCAATTGTTGATGCACATGCATGCTACTAAAAAATAAAGATAGTCTGGAAATCCTACTTCACATATAGAGCTCATGATGTGGCATTTTGGACATCAGGCCACATCTCAATAGTTCACTCTTAAACTCCTGCTAACAGTAAATCTTTACTAGTTTTTTGTTTTGTTTGTGTCCTTTTGGACACAACAGCTGCTACTAGAAGCTGGTCTTTCTCTAGCACTTCCACTAACCTGATCCCCAGGTTGAGAGAGATTACTGTTGAATCCACCCATTTTCACAAAGAGTTACATTGGCATAGCCTATGAGCAGTAGGAAAAAAATCAGGAAGATTTAAAAAAAAATTATAACTAAACCAAGACTAAAACCAACTTTATGTTGGCTTTTTTTCCTGGGCCCATCTGTAAGTGAATTAATTCGTTAAATATACAGCTGCTGGGAATAATGAAAATGTTGGATCAGACCTCACTGAATATCTCTTAGTCTGTGGGTCAGTAAAATAGATCATGCACTATCCTCATGGCTCATTGCTTAATAATGAGCAGATATGGACTGTATGGTTAAAGTCTGCCAGAGAACTGTGTTTCTTTAACTATTGCATAGGATGTGGCTTAAAATCGGAATAGCACAGCAGGGTAAAACCAAGATATATTCACAGTCTTTGAAGTGCAATAGTTTAAATGTTTAAATCCCATACAGTGGATAGTTGAAGCTGAACTTCATGAATTGACTGGATTTATGGTTCATATTCTTATTTACAAAAGGCTAACTTGCTCTGTAAAAAGTATTCCATTGAATTGTTCAATGAACCAGGCCATTATCCTGACCACACTTTCACTGCAGTAGTTCCTTTCAGGAGGGCTACAGACAGGGGAAGTGATTTCAGGACAATGACCTCTGTGGGGTTTTTTTTTTCTGCCTTCCTCTTTTAATATAAGTGCCCAATCAATACCACACTTTCTATTCTAAACTTTTTCCTAAAGTGGAGAATTCAATCCCTTAGCAAAATGTTGTAAACTCATATCTAGTCTGAGCCTCCTCCTTCATCAGGAAGTGTATTCTGACTAACTCAAGACACCCCGTTCTATGTGCACTGTTCTGCCTTTATTCAGTTGCTTTGCAGCCCTGGGCCTCTTGGCAGTGCCACTGAAGTGTGTTTTCCCCTAGAATGACATGGACGTTTGAGGCTTGACTAAGGAAAAAAAGGCAGTGAAGGAGACTGTACATAAAGACATGGCAAGATATTAAATATAGCAATATAGTTGTGCGTTCAGGTGGGCAGCTCCATTTAAAATATGTGAATGAACCTGTGAAGCTGCAACTAGAGAAGAAGGGAGGATCTTCTTAATGAACCCGCCTACCTTGTAGACAGTAATTTGTACACTGTATAGTTTTGTTAAGATTTTTTTTTAAAGCACCCTCGTTTGTAAAGCTAATTTTTAGCAATTATAATGGAAATGTATGTCATTTCCACTTTTAAAGTAAACAAGAATATTCCTTGTTTGGGAACTGGACTTGGGTTAAAACTCTCCAGTTTCTTAATTTATGTATTAAAACAAAACAAAAAAAATCTGTCCATGTTAGGAGATATTCCACTATGCTTGAAAAGCATAGGTTACTAATCCTTTTAAAAGAAATTGTAAATGGAGAAAAGTTATATTTTATGAAGGTTATTTTGTTGTATTTAGTATTGGAAAAGTTGGGTTTTGGAGCATTTCAGAATGTTGGAAGCACCACTGTCTTTTTTTATTAGTATATATGGCCTTTAGCAAAAGTTTTGTGATTGTTACATGATGGTATTTAAGAGTAGGTTCAGAGAGCATTCAGGACAGACAGAAAATGAA